>NC_083337.1:79982598-80293832 GCF_019175385.1 Lycium barbarum | reverse complement strand
GTATGTCGCTTTAGCGTGATTTCTTGAAATGATGATTAATGATAATGAACTTGGAATATGGAAATGTGTTTATGAACTTGTATGTTGAAAGTTAGGAAAAGATTGGAAAAGTAGTGACGTAATGGAAGGTTTGAATGTTTGTGTATCTTATGAATATTATGTGAAAATGGTATAGATGCCTCCGATGTATGTCGTAATGATTTTGATGGATAATGGATATGAAAATAATAAGTTTGGTTTGAAAATGCAAGTTTGGAACGAAAAATGTTTCGTTATGTCGAAAGATGGCTAATGATGCCTTAGTGTATGTCTTGATGTTTGTTGTTGTTTGGATGTCATTTCTGGGTTGTTGTGTTGATGAATTGAGCCGAGCTAAGTCTCGGGGATGTCGTATATACAGAGGAAATGCTGCCGAAATTTCGGTAGGCAAGTATGTGTTAAGGATTGGACTATTGAAAAGTTTGGAACTAACAAATGGTAAACTTGACCATTTCTAGATTTTGGACGAAATTGAAGTCGACGCCAAGCGAGCGTAAGGCGCTGTCGAGGTATGTGAAGCCTTTCCCTTTGTTCTTAGGCATGTTCTGGATGTGATAGGCTCGGCCGCGAGCCTTAAGTACGACTCTGTTCCCCGGAATTCGAGACGGAAAACCGTTCCAATTCCTTCAATTCATTTGAAGCTATTTTCTTGCAAATTGCCTTTAAAGTGAGTTTTTGTACAAAACCTCCCTAAACGGAGTCGGAACACCTCCAAACGATTATGGATGACCTCATAAGGTCTATTAGCGATAATTTACATATGTTGCCTCGAGTTGGTCCGAGGCGGGCCCACAAGGCCCGATATCTTCTGCAATACTTTAAATACATCCCTTTTGTCCGATTTTCTCAGAAAACAATTGAACTATTATTTTGATTATGATACAACTATTTTTATGCAATTCTTACAAAATGATTTCTGAACATCTGAGAATCTGATTCTGCTAATAATCTGTCGTGCCTTCCCAAGTAGGATATAGGCGCGTACTATGCATACTATCTGGATACTCTGATTTTGCCTCGCCGTTTGGCACCCTTCAGTTTGATTGAGTCTGTATGTAAGTAGTTTCTCATTTATCGGTTCGTGTCTGCCTCAATGCATTCCTTCACTGCGTCCCGGGCCAGGTTCTGTTATCGTGCATATTTCTCTGCATTGTTCACCGCGTCCCTCGGCGTGCGGGCCGGGATCTGTACGTCTGTATGATATTATGATCTGTGTATGGGGATGGCGGCCAGGATGGCATATGATCTGATCTGATTCTGTCTGTCCACCGCGTCCCGTACTAAGAGGGCCGGGTTCTGTTACCGCGCCCCCAGACAGGGTCGGGATCTGTATGAATGTATGCGTGTGCCATCTGTATTTATATAAGCACATGCCTCTGTATGATTCTGTATGACTCTGTACTACTCTGCATGCATAATTCTGTCCGAGATACTTCTGTCTGTCCGTCTGAATTACGACTATGTCTGTATGTCCGTATGGCTTCTGATTCTGTATGTCCGTATGGATTCTGATTCTGCTCGTCTGTCCGTATTATGATTCCGTCTGTCTGTCCGAACCATAATTCTGTTTATTTGTATGGAACACGATTCTGTATGTCTGTCTGGATCATGACTCTGTCCGTCAGTCTGATTTATGGTTCTGTTCGTTATATTTCTGTGACTCCGGTTCGGACTATGTTTATATCTGTTATGTTCTGCTTTACATACTCGGTACATTTTTCGTACTGACCCCCGTTCTTCAGGGGCTGCGCTACATGCCCGCAGGTACCGACGCACCAGGTGATACGCCGCCAGCGTAGGTTTCTGATTCAGCTGTTTTGAAGAGCTCCTTTGATCCGGAGCATATATTTTTGGTATATATCTCCCGTCTTCTGTATACTCTGTATGTATGGATATTCTGGGTACGGCGGGGCCCTGTCCCGTCATAGGACTCTGTATGTCTGTAGAGGCCTGTAGATAGATGTGTGGGTTACGGGTTTCGTCTGTATGCTAGCATTATCAGCTTATGTGCAAATGTCTGTATGCTCAGGTATATATGTATATATATGTATGTTTGCGCGCGTGCCGTATTTGTATCGACCTACTTTTGTAACTTCTGTTTTAAAAAGAAAAAAAATCCGTATGATTTGAAATTCGGTCGGGTAGGTATGTACGGGTACCCAGTTAGGGTACCAGTCGCGGCCACGGGGTTGGGTCATGACAAGTTGCATCTAAGATTTCAGAGGATTGAGACCTATTGGAAACATAAAGAAAGTTGACATTAGGAACTCAAGTATGGTATTACGATTTATAGATTAGATTTGTTAGTAAGAGATAATAAAGAGATATTGATATGGAAAAGGAAGTTAACGAGTATGATATATATATATATATATATATATATATATATATATATACACACACACACACACGAGATCAAGATGGGTTTGTTCTCATAGTGGAATGTTCTGCAGAGTTCTAGGTAGATATTATTATGTGGCAAACGGGAAAGAGCACCTTAAGAGCAAAGGAAATCAAGGAGGACCTGGAGGACAGAAGTACGAGAAAGTGCGGTTATGAATTGATATGACCCTACTAGGCACACTTCACTTGAAGGCTTACATTAAAGACCAAGGCAGGGGGCTCCAATCCATTCAAGCTAGGAAGATGACCAAAGGAGAATTGGAGACCTATGGAGAGGCATACAAGCCCCATAAGAAGGCCTATGAAGTATGGAAAGTAGCTTGGAGAGGAATGGAAAAAGAAGCTACAAGAAAGAAGGCCAACACTCAAAGTGGCTAGAGTCGCAAAGGGACAGAAATGCAAATGTGGCTAGACGTGAAAAAGAAGGGCCATAGATGCAAATGGTTACAATTGAAAGTTTGATAATTGGATGATGGCTATATGTGCAAGAGGAGCCTTTTCGGATTTCAAGCCAACATCCAACTAGCCAAACAAGGCCCTTGCCTCATTAATAGTATTCTTGTAATAACTAGCCTAGCTCTTAAGTAAGTATCCTAGTATAAATACTAAACTTAGTTATTTTCATCCTTAGATTATGTTGAATGAAGAAAACTCTTATGAGAGATTGTAGTTGATAGTCTTAGATTAATATAGATTGTTTGGTTGGTTAACCAAGTGTTGCTTCCTAGTTGTGAAGTGAATTTCTTATTTCAATCGAATTCAATGTTGCTCATTTGTGGATTCATTTGAGTCGTTTGTTGATTCGAATTGCTTAGGTTCTAGGGTTTGTAAATCTGATTGGAAGGGTTAGGGTTTGATATACTCTTTCTTGTCCATAGATCTCTTGCTCTTGGGTCAAGTATCTATCCATCTACCATCTTCCATTTCTATTCTTCATCCACCCTTTATTTTGATTTTCTTGCTCTTTTATTTTTCTAGAGTTTCCTAGGTAGAATCGTATCATTTGTTATCAAGAGCTAGTTTAGAAGAGTGTTCTTACATTCTTCAATCCTTGGTTCAAAAAACAAAACAAAAAATGAAAATACAAAAAAATTGAAAATTAGGTTTTTGTTGTTTTGTTGTTGGATTTGAGGTTAGTTTGCGTTAGTTACTATCAACAACCTCTAAATCTGAAGTTACAAGTGATTTGGCGAAGTTTGAAGTGAATCACCATTGTTGAGCTTTGAAGCTTTGAAGAACTCAAGAACTTGAAAAGTGGGTCTTTTGATTTGGTTGAAATTGAAGGCTAAATTCTAGTGGGCTTTGTTCTCCATATTAACGGGAGCCTAGATCTGAAATTTGAATGAATTTGGAGTTGAATTGAAGGTAGATAAAATTTTGAATTGTTCTTGTGTTCTTGAAGTTGTTCATATCTTCAAAGGAAGAAGGTGATCCAAGAAAGGTGTTTGATCTTCAAATTTTTAGTCAAAGGGTCAAAAGGTGTTATACATCCAAAAAGGGAAAATATTAAGTTTAGAAGGGTCCCACAGCATCAACAAAGCAGAATTATCCGCACAAAGTTCAAGGAATCGGGTACAGGGATCCACGTGTTGCATTCGCGAAGCGGACCCTACACGGAAACACCATCACGTGTTGCATCCGCGATGCGGACCCGACACGGAAGGGGAATTTTTCAGAGACTGATTTTTGCGTGTTGGCTCCGCGATGCATGGCCAACACCTGATCAAAAAAAAATTGGAAATTTTTCTAAGTGTCCAAAATGGTTTGAATCTTTCCTAATCTCTTTTCTTTGACTCTTACAACTAATTAACAACTAGTAATCGCTCTTATTAGTTGTTAACTAGTTCTTGAGTCCGAATTCATTTCGTGCCAATTCTTCTTAAGTTTTTCCATTTATTTCGTTGAAACTTCTTTGGCTCTCGTCCATTTGTTTTTGAGTCATCCTTCATTCATCTTAACAAGAATCCATTCTACCACAAAGGATAAGCAACGTGTGAATTTGATTGGTTACACGATTCATCAACAACTTTGAAAGAGCACGGGAGTGTGGTAAGGATTGAGAGTTGAGTACGAGTGACGTGAGACTTTTATTGCTAATATCGTTTGCTAGTTTTGCAGGTACTTATGGCTAACCAAAAAGGTAATCTAGGGGACACATCCTCTATGGAAAGTGCAATGTCTTAACTCCTTAGGGCGATGACGAATTTGACATCACAAGTGACGGATATAAATGGAAGGTTGATTAGTATAAATGGACGATTGGAGAATGTGGAGAGGGAACGAGTTGAGGGTTAAACTAGAATGGGCACTCCCCGTTCTAGAATTGAAGGTGATGGAGATAAAACCCAAGAAACCACACCAACCATCACCCCGGAGCAAATACAAGCCATGTTACATCCCCATACCTCAACTTCTTGATAGAATAATGGATACGCGGAAACGAGGAATTAAGAAGATAAACAAAAAGAAAAGAAAAGATAGATAATTTGACACAACTTAAGATTCAATTTAGCAACCAAAGTTATATAAAACTAAGACCTCTAAATCATCATCAAAAGAAACTCCAAATTCTTAAGTTGACCTCAAGGGAATCGAATTCCCAAGCAACCAGCCTCTCAACAACACAAAAATCAACAAGAGCCTACCAAAGGCCTCTCACAAGTTTCTCTCTTCCACTAGAAATAACTCTAAAACACTCAATATATTCATCAATTCATCAAAAGCTCTCTAATGAAATAAAAGACTACCTATTTATACTAATGAAATAAAGAAGACACTACTTTATTACATAAATGCCATTAATGAGGCAAGGGCCTTGTTTGGCTAGCCTTGTGGGGATAAAAGTTTTGGAATTAGGAAAGTGGCCTCTTTTGCAAATATGGAATTCCTTTACTCATTTAGCCACTTTAATGCTCTTCCATCTCCAATCTGTCCTCCCATGCTATCATCCACACTTTGACTCCATGGGACGGTCCTCGAAATGTCCTTGAGGCAACTCGGCTTGCATCATTCTCCCCTTCTTGAAAAGGATTCGTCCTCGAATATATACCCTGCAAAACCATAAAGGATACAAACAAAAACCAAGTCCTCAAAGGATGAGGGTTAGTGTTAGGGTGGACCAACCTACCACCGTGCCAAGTAAGCACAAATTTGTGAACTAGCCAAAGTATCAACCATTTTCAAGCAAAATAAGTTCTCAAGTAGAGCACTAAGAACTTGGCTATCCCAAAGATCAAGAAATGGGGATATTCTAAAGGAACCAATGATTTCAAGAAACCAAGTTGGCATAACACACAAATGATCCTCAATTGCAAAATGATACCATTCACATAAAGTTAAGATTTCACCTGGGTCAAAAGGGAAAGATACCCATATATCACGGTCAAGGCAACAACTAAGTACCCCAGTAGGACCCTGCCCAACATCAAATGCACTCCCAACAGTGACATGAATATCATCATATGCAAATAGATAGTAAAGAAAGGTGTCACAAAAAATAACTTCATCTATGGCGTCCTCAAATGTAGCCTCACTATTAGGTTTAAGAGCAAGATTCGAAATACTCAAAGAAGAATTAGCAATTTTCAAACAAGTATCATCTTCCTTTTTCAAAACAATCTTCCCCATAAATGTATCATCATTCCCCAAGGGATGATCTCCATCATAGGGAAGAGAATCATCATTCCATAGTGGATTTTCAAACACCATGTAGTCCCAAAAGTGGCTACACTTTCAACATTACAAAACATTCCACTAGATACTTCCCTTTTAATAGTCATGTTAGCATTAAATAAGACATTATCTTTTAAGAGAGAGTAATCCATGAACAATGAGGAGTCAAAGCATGCAATTTCATTCTCACAAAGACAAACGTTATCTTTCAGCATACTTTCATTCACATAACTATTTACATGACACACCACCATCACAATATTGAATCTTATCACATGACACTAAGGCAAGATCAAGGGACTCATTTTGACATGAAACAATCAAATGTGAGGTGTCACACTCTTTCAAATGACTAATTATATCAACATCAACATTCACTAGAGGCACATTAAGCATATCACAAGGATACTCAAGTAGTGAATTATCATTACAAGCAAGTTGATCAACATAAATCTCAACACCAGTTGGTAGTATGTCAAGCTCACAAGATTTTCTAACTTGATTACCACATGAAAATGTACTACCATTCAAATCACACGTGTCAACACTAGGTGGACACAAATTGATCTTACAAGAAGAGTCAACTTGGTCATCAAAAGGATCAACTAGTGTATGTGTTACACCTTGGAAAATTTTCTGTTAATGCATAGTGAATAGACAAACGAAGAGCACGAAGTATATGGTATTGAAATAAGTAAGGAATGACATTTGATGACCCTAATTGAGATTTCAAAGACGTTCGAGGTAAGAGAAGAAAATTTGCCAAGAGGAGGCAAGGCATACGATAGGTATTGGAAAGGATTTACGAGTAACAAGTTAACGACGACTTAATGATGTTTTGGAGAAGAGTGATAACGTCCCTTAGATTGTTAATAAGGTGATAAACAAGTGTCAAGAAGGTTCCATAAGGATTGAAGATCAAACGAGTCGACGGGAATGAGTTCGGAGTAACTGGGCATTATACAGCCCAACATACTGGCCGTATAAATTATATTGGCCGTATGTTTGGCCGTATAATCAGCCCAGATGGCCAGCCTCACTGGACCAAATCTACGGCCGGACATACGGTCAGTGAAATTTATACGTCCGTATGTTGGTCCGTAGAAAATGGTCGGGACAGATTTTGTATTATTAATAAGGGGTCCAAGTTTATTTCATTTCATTTCCCCTTCACTCCCCTTCTCTCTAGAACATTTCTCTACACTTTTCCCACAAGAATTCAAGGGATAGTAGTGAACAACTTCATCAAACCAAGAGAATCAAGTGTAAGAAACCTATTAAGGTTCATCCAAGACAAGGAATCCAAGTGAAGGTGAAACTAGGGTTTTTCTCAAGTGAAGTGTTTCCACCCAAGGTTCATTCCTACACCATCTAAGGTAAGTTTTATGGTATTTCCATGTTGTTTAAGGTATTGAGAAGTTGAAACACTTGGATTGTAGAAGGATATAGAAAATGGGTCATGACTACTGATTATGGTTATGTTATAAATGATGTTAAGAACATGGGATAGATATTGTATATGAATGAATGTAATCGTGTGCTATGACCATGGATATGGATGATTGGATGTGAATTGAGAAGTAAGGATAATGTATGTGAATAAAGAGTATTGTTATGATATTATGAATGTTATTATTGATGTTTGGGAGTTGATATATGATATGGAGGAAGTCGTATAAATAAAGGAGATGCTGTCCAATTTTCACTAGCTTTAGTCATGTATGCTAAGCTATCGATTTTCTAATGATAGTATAACTCTAATGAAGGTAGAAACGTGACCATTGAAGGAGAATGTGCAAGTGATAGAATAGTTGAACGGAAAGGTATGTAAGGCTAACCCTTCTTTCATAAGGCATGGTTCTTTGGCCAAATATCTAATCTTCTATGAGCCTATGATGTCCTCCAAATGATGCTATCTTCAAAAGCTACTAAGCTCATGATTCTCGATATGTTACGATTGTACTAAATTCCTTATATGATGAGTAATCCTCTAAGGACAGATGTAATGAACGACGATAGTAATGATGCTAAAAATGCTTATGAGCTTTTATGTATATGTGTCTATGTATGACTATTATGAAACCCCGAGCTTATATGGCCGGGTAGAATATATATATATTGCGCGCGCACCACTGCAGTTGGGTACGGATAACCCTAAGCCTTGGTAGGGCCAAGTATGTATACTCACCGAGCCTTGCCATGGCCGGGTAGGCAAAACACCGAACCTTCATGGTCGGGTATTTTCACACCTTGATCTTACTAGGGTGTGATGGGCACCCGACCCCATATTCGGAGCTGAGCGAACCCGCTGACTCTTATTACATACATAATCTTGTCAAACTTTTAAATCAAATAAGGATGAAGTACATAGTAAAACTTTCAAAAATATTCTTTCTCGTAGCTTTCAAATCAAACAAAATCTGTAAGCATATAGAACTTATATCATAACACAAAATGACACACTGGCGGATGGAGCCGCTTACAGAACTGACAACCAATACCCACGACCCTGTCTGCAGTCTCTAACTGCGAACAAAACATTATAGCATATATACTCTGACTCGGCAACACTCCAGGAGCAAATGGAGTTGCCAATCCAGCTGAGACATCTTCTAGCAATGTCCTTTTACTCATCTGGGTGTACCTGCGTGGCATGAAACGCAGCCCCCGAAGAAAGGGGGTCAGTACGGAATATGTACTTGTTATATCCCGTATTTTATACATTCGGATATTTCGAGGTAGTCGTGGTAAGTTAAGGAAATGACCATCCTCCAAAATTATTTTATGGGTTATGAATATTATTTATGAATTCTATTAGTATGGAAATATTGAGAAAGGCTAAGGGTAAAAAAAGGGAAATTCGCAAAATGGTTCATGGTAACATTGTGGAAGGCTAGGGGAAAAATGAGAATTTCACAAAATACCCAAGAAGGTTCTTGAAAGGGCCATGTTGTCCGTGTGGTTTGTCCATATTTTATTTAATGGGGCTAATTATAAAAATAAATATGGACCAAAGCTTGCACAAGAAGACAATTAGTCTTCTTTGTTTATTTTAAGAAACTTCAAGAAAAATAGAGAAGGGGACATGTGGCCACCCTTATGTGGACTATACATATATATATATGAGGGCTTACAAGCAAGACAAACTATTCATGAAAATTCAAGAAGAAAACTTGGAGAACAATTTGGGGCCATTCGGCCATGATGCCAAAATTTGAGTTATAGAAATTGATCAAGAAAAATTAATTTCTTCTAGCTTTCCTACTAATTTAAAGGTCCTCTTTAACATGAGATAATTGTTGGAGCAAGAAAACCATTCATTCTTGCAAGTTCATAACCCTAGCCAAGTAAGAAGACAAGTGGAAAAAGGTATGCATTCAATCTTCTTTTCATATGTTATGGATGCTTTGTATATGTTGTAAAGTGAGGAATGAATGAAATTCATGAAATATGTAAGTATAGGGGTGTGGCCGAATGGAGGTGGTGGTGTAGAAGTGATGAATTAATTTTATTTAGTAGTTTGATTGTTGTGTTGTGGATTCCATGATGTAAAATGAGGATTTAATGGCTTGAAATGAAGTTGTAGTCGTTGTGGTGTCATGGTGGAAGTTAATGTGACACTAGCATGAATTCTTATATTTGTATGAATGAAGTTGTTAATGTAAAATCTTGGTGGAATTCATGAATTTGGAAGTGAGGCATTTGTTTGGAAGATTGTAAGTTGGGTTGTTGTGATTGAATTTGAAAGAAGGAAATAGGTTGTTATTGTCCTTGTTGGAATTGGAAGGTTTCGGGTGAAGTAGTATGTTGATTGAGTTGTTTTGAATGTTATGTGAATTGAATTGAATATAAATGAAATGTCGTTAAATTGTATGACAAAGGTTGTTAATGTTAGAATGCGTCTTGAATTGATTGTTGATGTTGTTGGCACGATTGTTGGTATTGTTGTTGATAGTTTGGCCGAGTTGAATTCTTGGATTGTTGATTGATGATTTGGGCCGAGTTAGATTCTCTTGGATGGTGTATGTACAGGGGAGATGCTGCCGAAATTTCGGCAGATCATAAGTGAATTTACTTGAACGATTAAGACGAGTATATGGTGATGAATCTAATGATTGCGTCAATCTTCTTGAATGTAGACTAGTGGTAGCGAGCTTGGACAATTAAGCGTAGCTAATAGGACGTGGAACAAGTATGTTAAGGCTCGTCCCTCTCTTTCAAAGGCATGATCCCTAGGTTATGACTTTATAAATGTTTCCATATTTTCTTGTTATCAAAGGTTAAAAAAATCTAAGATTCCAAGGCATGATTTCTTTCCTATTAACCTATAAATGTTTTCCAAAGTATTCGTACTCCCCAAACCAAAGGTTGTGATTACGTGAGCTCTTATGATAACAATGATGGATATGTTTTTCAGTGACAATGATGATGTCAAGGATGAGAATATGTCTACGATGACTATGATGAAAATGATTTTATGTTTAAAGGTTTTTGTAAGGGACAATGTCCACAACTTTCTTATACTAACTCGGATTGACTCGAAACGTGGTTATGATCTTATTCTATGTTCACTTAACGCTGTTATTCGTTGCTAGTCTCATCTTACTATAAGTGTTCCTTCAAGGTGAGACAAAGTCATGATGATTATTCCATAATATAATCGGAGGTTACCGACCTTACGTCACTCCGATAGATACATGACTTTCTTTGGGCTCTCCTGCATGCTGCTTATATGATATATGTATATGTATATGTATATGGGGAATATGGGAAAAGGGCCAGAGCGTTATATACGCGTAACCACCTAATTAGTTGGTATCGGAGCCGGTGGTGGGGCAAACCCAATGGTGGGGCAAACCCAATGGTGGGGCAAACCTCAGCAAGAACGTTGAGTCCCAGAGTGAGGGGTGAGTATAAGGCTTGCCTTAGGCAAATCCCACATTGGTTTAGGCAAATCACACATTGGTTCAGGCAAATCCCACATCGGTTAATATCGTCCCGGACGCGGGACATATGTGGGGGAGCCGACGTCGTTCGGCGCTATGATATGTTCTATTTTCTATATATATAAAGAAGATATGTTTTTCAAAGAAAGCCAAGCATGCATGGCATCCGCCCTAAGAGGCACTCAGATGTACAGGTTACTCTTTTATCTCATGATATTCTCTATGTTCCCATTCTGTATGGTTTATAATTACATCCCTTACTATGTTACTATTCATGCCTTACATACTCAGTACATTGCTCGTACTGACCCCCTTTCTTCGGGGGCTGCGTTTCATGTCGCGCAGGTACACCCAGATGAGTAGAAGTTATGATAGAAGACGTTCCAGCAAAGTTGGCAAGCTCCATTTGCCCTGGAGTGTTGCCGGGTCAGAGTACTATGCTATGATGTCTTGTTCGAAGTTAGAGACTTTGCAGATAGAGTCGTGGGTATAGGGTGTCGGTATTGTAAGCGGCTCCACCAGCCGATATGTTACTATGTTTCATGTCACGAGTTTCATGTGACGATAAATTTTACTTGAATTGAGCACAATGAAAGGAAAATTTTGAAAGCTTTACTGTGTTTTTCATTTCTTATTGATGTAAGAATCTAAAGAGTTTATGTATATAATAAGAGTCAGCGGGTTCGCTCAACTCCGAATATGGGGTTGGGTGCCCATCACACCCTAGTAGGATCGGGGTGTGACAGTACTGAGCTGTTATGTCCCGTGTTTTCGTATAATTGGAAATCGAGAAATAATTAAGATTTGTGCCTTATGAGGAAATACTTTGATTCTAGTTGATATGACTATGTTGGTTATGAAATCATTGATGTTAAGACATTGGGGAAGGCCGAGGGTAAATTTGGAATTTCGGAAATTAGTTTCGGGAATTACAAAACGGGACTTTTAATGAATTGGGCCAAGAAAAGATAAAACAAAAAAATTGAGGCCCAAAGCTTGAGGTGGCCGGCCATGACAAGGTCCAAGCCCACATTTTTAAAGGTCATGTGATATACACATGACCTATAATTGGATATATATTAAGTCCTCCTTTGGAATTATCAAGAACCAAGTCAAACAAAAAAAATGGAATTGAAGAACACCCCTATTAAGGGTCTCGGCCGAACCCCTTTCCATTTAAAAAAAAAATCCCAAGCCTTTGATTCTAATCCAAATATCTTAGTTTTCACATATTTGTGAACTACTCAAGACGCTCTCCGACGGGGTACAATTAGTTTGGTGAAAGGTGCGCGTTTCCGACAAGTCGGATGTTCAAGAAAAGGTAAGAATTTTGCCCCTCTAATGTTATGGAATTGATATGAACGTGTTAAGGATTGAGAGTAGATGAGAATTTCGTAGTTTTGATGTGTGTGCAAAACCGTGGGTGTGTGTGTGTTTGGTGTTGAAGCCGTGGCATATATGAAGTGCAAGGCCATGTGAATTTGATCTTGTTTAGTTGTTGGTTGCGTCGTTGTGACATTTAGGACGTAAATGATTGATTAACGAATTGAATTGGTGTCGGAAAATGATTTCGGAACATTATGGGAAAGTATACATTTTTGGTGTATTTGTGTATATTGTTGTATATTCATGATGTTAAAGACTTTAAATGTGACTTGTAGTTGATGTTAATGAATTCGGAATGAAACGATGCAAGTTAGAATGTTCGTCGTGATTTTTGATGTTTTGGATGAAATATGGAAAGTAATGAACTTCGGGAAATTTTGTATATGGTTTGGAACATATTTGGGATGTGATTGAATAATCTTGAATGAGTGAATGAATACAATAATGTGGATATAGATTTGGAATTTTGAAGTTTGAATGAAGAGTTGCCAACTTATGTAATAAGGTAGAATTTTGAAGTTAGAATGGTTTGATTATGGTTTATGTTGTTTGATGATGTTTGGGTTGTTGTTGTTGATATATTTTGAGCCGAGCTAAGTCTCGGGGGTGTTAGATATATAGGGGAAATGCTGCCGAAATTTCGGTAGACAAAAATCAAGTTAATGGGGATTTTAAGCCTAAGAATCTCTAATTGGTAACTTTGACCATTTGCAGATTCTGGACGAAACGGGATTTGATTTTGGGGAAAGCATAAGACGTCTATAAGGTATGTAAAGCTTCCCACTTCTTCGTTTGGCATGTCTTAGTATGTTAGGTGAATATTGGAACCTCCGGAGCATTTCTGCTCCTCGAAACCCGATCTACAAAACGACTACTATTCATTCAATTCAATTGAAGCCTAAAGGCTCTATTTTGGCTAGAATGCAACCAAATGTTCGGAACCTATCGAAATGTGATCGGGTCACTTTGAAATCATTATGTATGATCTTTTGGCCTTTAAATGTTCGTAAATTATGTTCGCCACCTCAATTTGACTCGAGGTGGGCCCGCTAACCCCGAGACGCCCTATTTGTCCTATCGGGCTCTCTTTTTGGATGAACTTCGATATGAGATCTTCGACTTTGAGACTTCCCTCTATGAATTATGTTTTGACTATTATGATATGTTAAGTTTTGTTTTGAGCCATACGTACCACTTTGGAAACATTTTGTGAAATAAACCTTCGTACCAGCTAAGTATTCGATTATTTTGGGTTATGAAATGACTTATGAAATCATTATGTTTTGAAAGGCTATTTTGAAATATGATTTGCATTTGTTTGCTCACGACTCCGCTCGTGCCTCCTTATGACTTTGTTCGCCGGTTCCCGGGCCGGTTATGATTCATGCACTCTATGATAATTCGGCCGTATGCTGTGTTCCGGTTCCCGAGGCCTCGCCATAGGGCTGGGTTCCATTTGGAGTTATGCTGTGATATGGCTGGTGATGCGATACGCTCCCATACGTATGTGTTCGGGGATGTACGGAGATTTGAAACCTTCCGGTGTTATGCTGTGTGTGGCGCCAGCGTCAGAGTGGCGACCACGTTCTTGAGCTCTGCATGATTTCGTTTGCATTATGTATATGTATATGATTTTGATACGGATTTTGACATACTGATTTGTACTCCCTTTGATATCCGGTTTGCTTTCAGTTTTGGCCCATATTTCTGTACTTCGTGCTTTACATACTCAGTACATATTTCGTACTGACCCCCTTTCTTCGGGGGCTGCGTTTTATGCTCGCAGGTACAGATATTGGTGA
This sequence comes from Lycium barbarum, assembly GCF_019175385.1. Taxonomy (NCBI): domain Eukaryota; kingdom Viridiplantae; phylum Streptophyta; class Magnoliopsida; order Solanales; family Solanaceae; genus Lycium; species Lycium barbarum. The sequence continues at coordinate 80,279,584 of NC_083337.1, read as the reverse complement.
TCCTCCACTGTAGGCTTCACTCTATGCTATTTCGGAGTACTCCTTCTTGAATCGGAGTCCACTTTTGGTACAGACTTCTTTTGCTATGTATATATTCTGTACATTTGACTATTTGGGTTCGGCGGGGCCCTGTCTCGCCATATGTCTTTGTTTTGGATTCGTAGACGCCTGTAGTCATATATGTGGGGCGAGGGTCCTATATGTGTTCGTCTGATTTTGTTATCTGGTCTTAATGCGGTCCGTTTGTTTGATGGCCTTAAATGGCCCTTATGCTTATATTTGCACTTATGACCGGCGATGCCTATTCCGCCGCTCCTTTTGGATTCGATATGATATTTTGATTTGTGCGACCGCTTAAGACATATTTTGATATAAATTATGTTTGATATGACTTTTACGAATTTCCGAAATAAGTTTGGTTTTGGTAAACGAATATGCAATTTGGTCTGGGTACCCAGGTAGGGTGCCAGTCGCGGCCCACGGGGCTGGGTCGTGACAAAAGTGGTATCAGAGCGGTTTGTCCTCAGAATGTCTACAGGCCGTGTCTCGTAGAGTCTTGTTTGTTGATGTGTTGTGCACCACATCTATAAACAGGAAGCTACAGGGCATTTAGGATGTTACTTTCTTTGGAATCTTAGATCGTGCGATAGAGCTGTGCTATTAGGATGATTCTGATCTGACCCGTTCTTGTGTTTGCAGTGATGCCTCCGAAGAAGGCAACGGCGGCCCAGAAGGGCAAAGCGAGGATGGGAGAGACTAGTCAGGCACAGCGATCTACCCGGGCTCGTGTTTATGATTTGCCTGAGGTTGTGCCTCATTCTGAGGGGTCTGCTACACCCCCACTAGTACAGCCTGGAGCAGGACCTTCAGCAGCTCCAGAGGTCCGTGTACCCGCTCCTGAGACTCCAGCTCCTCAGCCAGGGGCGGAGAATAGGACCCTGAGGGAGGCTGTACAGTTGTTGACTACATTGGTGGCAGGACAGGCTCGCAGACGCGGGCGGAGGGACGATGATGATGATGATAGGCGGGACAGCCTGAGAGTTCGGGAGTTTTTGGTATGTGGCCCTCCAGAGTTTTTCGGGTCTAAGCCCGACGAGGACCCCCATGACTTTTTTCGGGGGATGCGGCGCTCACTGGACTTGGTCAGGGCTTCAGAGATCGAGTCGGTCGAGCTGGCTTCGCACAGACTTCGAGATGTTACCACTCACTGGTATGAGACTTGGGAGTTATCCAGGGGTGAGGGTGCTCCCCCAGCTACGTGGGACCAGTTTGTGACTGCTTTCACCCGCCACTTTCTGCCCCCAGAGTTGCGGCGGGCACGGGCCGACCGATTCTTACATTTGCAGCAGAGGGGTCAGAGTGTTCGCGAGCATAATCTTCATTCCCTGGCCCGGTATGCACCTGCCGTGGTAGCGGATATGTCCGATTGGATGCACAGATATGTTATGGGATTGGATCGGTATTTGATCGACGGTTGTATGGCAGTGTCATTACAGACAGATATGGACATTGCCCGACTTTAGGCCTATGCGATGGGTATGGAGGACCGTCACAGGCCTGATCATTCTGGTAGAGATCGGGACAGGAGGCCGCCCAAGAGGGCTAGGTCCGCAGGTTATTCCGGGGATTCTCGAGGCGGACAACCTCAGCAGCAGCAGTCAGGCAGACAGCTACCTCCGTCCGGCCGGAGTACTCAGTCAGGCAGCCGGAGATTTGACAGTGCGGGACCGTCTGGGGCCAGTCAGAGCTCCAGAGCGGCAGGTTCACAGATGACTAGAGGTCCCAGCCAGACCAGACCACCCAGGCCCCGTTGTTCTCATTGCGGGAAGTCTCATCCTGGGGAGTGTTATCGGGATACTGGAGCTTGTTTTTCGTGCGGTGGTCAGGGCCATTTTATGAGAGATTGTCCATTGGCCAGCGGTTCTGGTAGTGTGGCTCAGCCGACAGGGTCAGCCGCCGGTTCATCATCTACTCTATCTGTTGCACGCCCTGCTGGGCGAGGTGCGCCGACACCGGCGGGACGCGGTCGAGGCCGCGGTGGCATTTCAGGTTCTAGCGGTCCCTCGAACCACATATATGCTTTGGCCAGCCGCCAGGATCAGGAGGCTTCGCCAAACGTCGTCACAGGTACATTACTGGTTTTCTCCAGATCTGTATATGCATTGATTGACCCTGGTTCTACTTTATCATATATTTCCCCGCTCGTTCCTAGTAAAATTGGGATAGTGTCTGAGCCTATAGAGCCATTTGAGGTAGCTACGCCGGTTGGGGATTTTATTGTAGCGAGACAGATCTATAGGGATTGTTCTGTGACCATTTATGATCGTAGCACTAAGGTTGATTTGGTAGAGTTAGACATGCTTGAGTTTGACGTCATTATGGGTATGGACTGGTTGTCTTCTTGTTATGCTAATGTTGACTGCCAGAAAAAGGTAGTCCGTTTTCAGTTTCCAGGGGAACCAGTTATAGAGTGGTTCGGATCCACAGCATCGCCGAGGGGTAAGTTTATTTCATACCTCAAGGCTAAGAAGATGATCCAGAAGGGTTATATCTATCATTTGGTTCGTGTGCACGATACTGCAGAGAAGATACCTACCCTTCAGTCTGTTCCGGTCGTCAGTGAGTTTCCAGATGTATTTCCTAACGAGCTTCCTGGCCTTCCGCCTGAGCGGGAGATTGATTTTACTATAGAGTTGTTGCCTGACACGCAGCCTATATCTATTCCTCCGTACAGGATGGCACCGGCTGAATTGAAAGAGTTGAAGGAGCAGCTGAAAGATTTGTTGGATAAGGGCTTTATTAGACCCAGCACATCACCCTGGGGAGCGCCGGTATTGTTTGTTAGAAAGAAAGATGGGTCACTGCGGATGTGTATCGACTACCGGCAGCTGAATAAGGTGACTATTAAGAATAAATATCCCCTCCCCCGGATTGATGACTTGTTTGATCAGGTGCAGGGTGCTAAATATTTTTCGAAGGTAGATCTGTGCTCAGGTTATCATCAGGTGCGAGTGCGGGAGTCAGATATCCCGAAGACTGCTTTCAGGACCCGGTACGGGCATTATGAGTTTAGAGTTATGTCTTTCGGGCTGACTAATGCTCCAGTGGTATTTATGGATTTGATGAATCGGGTATTTCGGCCTTTTCTGGACATGTTTGTTATTGTGTTTATTGCTGACATTCTGATTTACTCGCGATCAGCCGAGGAGCATTCAGATCATTTGAGGACGGTGCTTGGTATTCTCCGTCAGCAGAAGTTATACGCCAAATTCTCTAAATGTGAATTCTGGCTGACTTCTGTAGCATTCTTGGGCCATATTGTCGGCGCAGATGGTATTCGGGTCGACACGCAGAAGATTGAGGCTGTGCAGAATTGGCCCAGGCCTACTACACCGACAGAAGTGCGCAGTTTTCTGGGTTTAGCTGGGTATTATCGCAGGTTTGTGGAGGATTTTTCTTCTATTGCAGCACCACTGACGAGGCTTACTCAGAAAGCAGCGAAATTCCAGTGGACAGATGCCTGCGAGCGCAGCTTTCAGATGCTGAAAGAGAGATTGGTTACAGCACCAGTTTTGGCTCTTCCAGAGGGATCCGACGGGTATGTTATCTATTGTGACGCCTCTGGTATTGGGATAGGTTGTGTATTGATGCAGCACGGTCGAGTTATAGCCTATGCTTCCCGGCAGCTCAGACCGCACGAGAAGAATTATCCCACTCATGATCTTGAGTTGGCCGCGGTAATTCATGCTTTGAAGATTTGGCAGCATTATTTATATGGGGTCCATGTTGATATCTATACGGACCATAAGAGTCTCCAGTATATTTTTAAGCAGAAGGAACTAAATTTGCGGCAGCGGAGATGGCTTGAGCTACTGAAGGATTATGACGTTGATATTCTGTACCATCCTGGGAAAGCCAATGTGGTAGCGGATGCACTTATCCGCAAGTCTATGGGCAGCTTGGCTGATGTACCATCTAGTAAGAAAGATTTGGTTCGTGATATTCATCAGCTGGCCAGCCTTGGAGTTCGTTGGCAGATTCTGGAGATTTTGTGATTTCTGTTCGTGCAGTTGCTGAATCATCCATTATAGAAGAAGTAAAGCAGCGACAGTTTGAGGATCCTATTCTAGTTCAGTACAGAGATGTGTCTCTTAATAAAGCAAAGACTCAGTTTGAGATCTCGCCTGAAGGAGTATTATTATATGACAGCAGATTCTGTGTACCGGACGTTGCGGGCTTACGGCGGCAGATTATGGGTGAGGCCCATAATGCACGGTATTCTGTTCATCCTGGTTCCACCAAAATGTATCGGGATCTCAGGTGTTTGTATTGGTGGGACGGCATGAAGAAAGATATTGCTAAGTTTGTTAGTCAGTGCCCGAACTGCCAGCAAGTTAAGATCGAGCATCAGAAGCCTGGTGGATTATTACAGGAGATGGAGATTCCAGCCTGGAAATGGGAGATGATTAATATGGATTTCATTGTTGGGTTACCGCGTACTCCACGCAGGTACGACTCTATCTGGGTTATTGTTGACAGGCTGACGAAATCAGCCCATTTCCTTCCGGTTCGGACTACTTATTCGGCTGAGGACTATGCCAGATTGTATATCAGAGAGATAGTCAGACTTCACGGAGTCCCTATATCTATTATTACTGACCGAGGTGCCCAGTTTACAGCTAATTACTGGAGGTCATTTCAGGAGGGATTAGGGACTCAGGTGAGCCTAAGTACAGCTTTTCACCCTCAGTCCGACGGGCAGGCCGAGCGCACTATTCAGACGCTCGAAGATATGTTGCGGGCCTGCGTTATTGATTTTCGGGGCAGCTGGGATGATCATTTGCGGCTTATTGAGTTTGCCTATAATAACATTTATCACTCCAGCATCCAGATGGCTCCGTACGAGGCCCTTTATGGCAGGAAATGCAGATCTCCTATTGGTTGGTTTGACGTTGGCGAGACTAAGCTGATTGGGCCAGATGTGATCCAGGAAGCTGTAGATAAGGTAAAGCTTATTCGGGAACGATTATTGGCTGCTCAGAGTCGACAGAAAGCTTATACCGATAGACGACGTCGACCGTTGGAGTTCCAGATTGGCGACTGGGTATTTCTGAAGGTGTCGCCCATGAAGGGTGTCATGAGATTTGGTAAGAAGGGTAAGTTGAGCCCGCGGTACATTGGGCCATATCAGATTGTTCGAAGAATAGGCGCAGTCGCCTACGAGCTGGACTTACCATCCGATTTGGAGGCCGTACACCCGGTATTTCATGTGTCTATGCTGCGGAAGTGTATTGGTGATCCTTCCAGGATATTACCAGTGGATGACCTTCAGGTAACGGAGCAGTTGGCTTATGACGAGCAGCCTGTGTCTATTCTAGACCGACAGGTAAGGAGATTACGCACTAAGGAGGTGTCTTCCGTCAAAGTTCTGTGGCGCAACAGTAATCGGGAAGAGATGACTTGGGAGGCGGAGGACGAGATGAAGAAGAGATACCCCCACTTGGTCCCGACGTCCACAGGTAATCTAAACCTTTCAGTTTGTTATGTTGGTTGAAAAAACAATTTGTATGCCACTAATAGTAAGGAACTCCCCCGCCTTGGTCATAAGACTTTATAAGGCTAATTTAACATTCGGGGACGAATGTTCTTAAGGGGGGAGAATGTTATGTCCCGTGTTTTCGTATAATTGGAAATCGAGAAATAATTAAGATTTGTGCCTTATGAGGAAATACTTTGATTCTAGTTGATATGACTATGTTGGTTATGAAATCATTGATGTTAAGACATTGGGGAAGGCCGAGGGTAAATTTGGAATTTCGGAAATTAGTTTCGGGAATTACAAAACGGGACTTTTAATGAATTGGGCCAAGAAAAGATAAAACAAAAAAATTGAGGCCCAAAGCTTGAGGTGGCCGGCTATGACAAGGTCCAAGCCCACATTTTTAAAGGTCATGTGATATACACATGACCTATAATTGGATATATATTAAGTCATCCTTTGGAATTATCAAGAACCAAGTCAAACAAAAAAAGTTGAATTGAAGAACACCCCTATTAAGGGTCTCGGCCGAACCTCTTTCCATTTTAAAAAAAAAATCCCAAGCCTTTGATTCTAATCCAAATATCTTAGTTTTCACATATTTGTGAACTACTCAAGACGCTCTCCGACGGGGTACAATTAGTTTGGTGAAAGGTGCGCGTTTCCGACAAGTCGGAAGTTCAAGAAAAGGTAAGAATTTTGCCCCTCTAATGTTATGGAATTGATATGAACGTGTTAAGGATTGAGAGTAGACGAGAATTTCGTAGTTTTGATGTGTGTGCAAAACCGTGGGTGTGTGTGTGTTTGGTGTTGAAGCCGTGGCATATATGAAGTGCAAGGCCATGTGAATTTGATCTTGTTTAGTTGTTGGTTGCGTCGTTGTGACATTTAGGACGTAAATGATTGATTAACGAATTGAATTGGTGTCGGAAAATGATTTCGGAACATTATGGGAAAGTATACATTTTTGGTGTATTTGTGTATATTGTTGTATATTCATGATGTTAAAGACTTTAAATGTGACTTGTAGTTGATGTTAATGAATTCGGAATGAAACGATGCAAGTTAGAATGTTCGTCGTGATTTTTGATGTTTTGGATGAAATATGGAAAGTAATGAACTTCGGGAAATTTTGTATATGGTTTGGAACATATTTGGGATGTGATTGAATAATCTTGAATGAGTGAATGAATACAATAATGTGGATATAGATTTGGAATTTTGAAGTTTGAATGAAGAGTTGCCAACTTATGTAATAAGGTAGAATTTTGAAGTTAGAATGGTTTGATTATGGTTTATGTTGTTTGATGATGTTTGGGTTGTTGTTGTTGATATATTTTGAGCCGAGCTAAGTCTCGGGGGTGTTAAATATATAGGGGAAATGCTGCCGAAATTTCGGTAGACAAAAATCAAGTTAATGGGGATTTTAAGCCTAAGAATCTCTAATTGGTAACTTTGACCATTTGCAGATTCTGGACGAAACGGGATTTGATTTTGGGGAAAGCATAAGACGTCTATAAGGTATGTAAAGCTTCCCACTTCTTCGTTTGGCATGTCTTAGTATGTTAGGTGAATATTGGAACCTCCGGAGCATTTCTGCTCCTCGAAACCCGATCTACAAAACGACTACTATTCATTCAATTCAATTGAAGCCTAAAGGCTCTATTTTGGCTAGAATGCAACCAAATGTTCGGAACCTATCGAAATGTGATCGGGTCACTTTGACATCATTATGTATGATCTTTTGGCCTTTAAATGTTCGTAAATTATGTTCGCCACCTCAATTTGACTCGAGGTGGGCCCGCTAACCCCGAGACGCCCTATTTGTCCTATCGGGCTCTCTTTTTGGATGAACTTCGATATGAGATCTTCGACTTTGAGACTTCCCTCTATGAATTATGTTTTGACTATTATGATATGTTAAGTTTTGTTTTGAGCCATACGTACCACTTTGGAAACATTTTGTGAAATAAACCTTCGTATCAGCTAAGTATTCGATTATTTTGGGTTATGAAATGACTTATGAAATCATTATGTTTTGAAAGGCTATTTTGAAATATGATTTGCATTTGTTTGCTCACGACTCCGCTCGTGCCTCCTTATGACTTTGTTCGCCGGTTCCCGGGCCGGTTATGATTCGTGCGCTCTATGATAATTCGGCCGTATGCTGTGTTCCGGTTCCCGAGGCCTCGCCATAGGGCCGGGTTCCGTTTGGAGTTATGCTGTGATATGGCTGGTGATGCGATACGCTCCCATACGTATGTGTTCGGGGATGTACGGAGATTTGAAACCTTCCGGTGTTATGCTGTGTGTGGCGCCAGCGTCGGAGTGGCGACCACGTTCTTGAGCTTTGCATGATTTCGTTTGCATTATGTATATGTATATGATTTTGATACGGATTTTGACATACTGATTTGTACTCCCTTTGATATCCGGTTTGCTTTCAGTTTTGGCCCATATTTCTGTACTCCGTGCTTTACATACTCTGTATATATTTCGTACTGACCCCCTTTCTTCGGGGGCTGCGTTTTATGCCCGCAGGTACAGATATTGGTGATCCTCCACTGTAGGCTTCACTCTATGCTATTTCGGAGTACTCCTTCTTGAATCGGAGTCCACTTTTGGTCAGTTTCGGGTCAATCGGAGTTAGTATGCGAAAGTTACAAACTTTTGAAGTACAGAAGTTTCTAAAGGCATTTCAAAAGCTCTTTTCGGAAATTCAAGGGACTTTTATATTTGGGAAACTTTCAATCATTACTATGGAGCAAATCAAACGGAGCCTTTAAGATCATATGTATGTATCCAAAATATATGTATCTAAAACTTTAGCCATATCAAATCTTTTTCGAACATCATTCGGAAGTATACCAACTAGAATCTTTCGAACCGAAAATATTTCATAAGTCACACTTGGAAATTTAAGTGTCATTCATATTAGAAGACTTTCGAACATCATTATGGATCACATATCCATATTAGGAGACTTGCGGATGACATTATGGATCAAATCAAATGGGGACTTTAAAACCATTTTTTTTTCATATCGAAATATTCATCAAAGGCTTTAGTCTTCTCGTTTTTCTTTCTTTCGAACAACATTCGGAACATAACAAATAGGATCTTTGAACATCATAAAATATGTATCCAGCCATATGGAACAGCTTATGGAGGTCAAAGACATAGGCCATCCTAGTGGCTCTAAGAGTAGAATATTTCTTTGGAGCATACATATATGTCATTCATTTATTGCATAAAGGTCATGCCAAAAAGGAAGAACGGTAAGCTTCACATACCTCGATCACTCACTACCAAATCTCGATCACTCCCCAAACAAATCCCGACTCAAGTCTCGGGCTTTCCAATATCTACAATAATATCATCAATTACCCAAAAATTAGCTACTAGTACTTAGAATTTTTAATTCTAATTAGTATTTGTCTACCGAAATTTCGGCAGCACCTCCCCTGTAAATTCAACATCCCCGAGAATTAAACTCGGCCAAATTCATCAACAACCATACCAACAATACCAACAACCAAACCAATAACATCAAAAATCAATTTAAAACGCATTGCACATTAGTAACCTCCTTTCCAACATAATTCATCAACATTCAATTCAATCACGAATTTTCAAGCCGATATCGATTCTTACATGTCCACTACCAATTCAAAATCATTCAAAAGCATTTCAAGGCATTTCATACCATTCTACAAAATATACAAAAATCCCACCAAGACTAGAATTCATCCGAAATCTCCAACCTTCGACACAACATTCGCAACACACATTTTTTCATCTCCCCATTTCATCAACAACAACCACAATTTACACTTTAACAATTCCATTTCCATAATTTCATAAATCTATAATAACATCACATACTTTCCGACAACAACTTAACAACAAAATTTTCATGCCAACTAGAACTAGAATTCTTCCATTTGCATTAAAAGGCCATTACAACACAATTAACATAGTAAATAAAATTTGATCATTCCTCTTCATCAATACCCATTTTCGGCCACACACACACATACCCATGACACAAAATTTTCATACTCTACATTCATTCCCACATACTACAACATATATAAAAAAATTCTTCCAAGCTAAAAAGAGTAGAATTCTTACCTTTTCCAAATTCTCCACTTTGTAAAAAAAAGTACTTTCTTGCCTCCAAATTTGTATCACATTGAAGAGGGTTTCCAACTTAATAGGAATTCAAAAGAGATGAGTTTCGAACCAAAGATTTGAGCTCCACAATTTTTTTTTTCTTGAAGTGGCCGAATGCCTTGCTTGGTTGAGCTCTCTTCTTTTGTTTTCTTGATAGTTCTAGAATGAGGCAAAATGGTGGCCCTTATCTTATTTATTAGTCTTGTATTTAACTCCCATGGGCTTGGGCCATTGGTCTATGGCCGGCCACCTTGTGGAATGGGCCTTTATTTTCTCTTTTTTTTTTCATTTCTTGAGCCCAATTAGCTATAGTCCATATTTTGTAATTCCCGAAACAAATTTCTAAAATTCCCCATTTTGGCCTTGACCTTCCTCCATATTTCCACATCAACATTTCATGAACCACACATAGATATTGAGTAAAATCAAAATATGGTCTTATTTCTTACCAGTCAAAATTATTTCGAATGTGCAAAATTACGGGATATAACATAACATGCCCCGGCCCGCAAGTGAGAGGGACGCGGTGAACAATGCAGAGAAGTACGCACGAGAACATATCCTGGCCCAGGCTCAGTGAAATCCAAACTGAGGCTTGCACGAACAGAGTAGTGCGAAACCATATGCACATAAATCAAGACTCGATAGAAACGTACACCTACCGACATCTGATGGTTCAGAAACAAGTTTCGGGTCAATCCGACTTAGTATAAGAAAGTTATGAGCACTTGAAGTACAGAACCTTCTACGAGCGTTTCAGAAGCCTTTTTCGGAAAATTAAAGCAACAATCATATCAAGTACCTTTAAGATATTGTTACGGATCAAATCAAATAGAGCTTTGGGAACCATATGTACGTATCAAAATATATCAAAGACTCAATGGAATAATCAAACGTGTTATCATTTGAAAATCAAAACTTTAGTCATATCAATTATCTTTCGAATGCCATTCGGAAACATATCAAACAGAACTTCGGACATCATAGATACGCATCAAAATCATATGAAATAGCTTATAGAACTCTTTTAAAACATATCAAAAGTACATAAGAATCATAAACAGACTCGAAATCCAAGAATAGAGTAACCCCGAGGTGCATATCATACCTTATTTGGCTCTAGGACATGCCAAAAGAAAGAAAGGGTAAGCCTTACATACCTGTTCCACGTCCAATTAGCTACGCTTATTCGTCCAATCTTGCTAATCTACATTCAAGAGAATTGACGTAATCATTAGACTCATTATCATATACTTTGTCTTAGTTCTTCAAATGGATTCATTTATAATCTGCCGAAATTTCGGCAGCATCTCCCCTGTAAATACACCATCCCCGAGAATCCAACTCGGTCAAATCAATAATCCGAGAATTTAATTCGGTCAAATTATCGACAACAATACCAACAGTCATTCTAACAATATCAACAATCAATTCAAAACGCATTCCAACGTTAACAACATTCTTTCTACAGACTTCCACGACATTTCACTTATGTTCGATTCATATTTGCTCACATATTCAAGTACTATTCCGAAACCATTCAAACAATATTCAAGAACGCTTCAGCACTCCGCATGACATTTCAAACGGCCAAACCAACTCACTACCCGAAACCTTCCAAATTCAACAAGAACAATAACAACACATTTCTTTCTTTCAAATTCATAAACTACAACAACAATTCACACTTTAGCAACTTCATTCTCATAATTACATAAAACCATATTAGATTCACATTAATTCCTACAACAACCCACAACCAATTTCAATACCAATTTGAACCATTAAACTTCCATTATCCACCTAGAATCCACAACAACAACAACCAAAACACTAGATAAAATAATTGGTTTATCATTCCTACACCACACATATATACACGGCCAACTCCACACCACACGGCTCAACACAACAAACATTATTTCCATGATTTTCACTCATTTATACATACTACAACATACATAAACCTTCCATAACATATAAAAGAAGATTAAATCTTACCTTTTTCCCTTAACTTCTCACTTGGCTAGAATTGTGAACTTGCAACAAAGAGAGGGATTCTTGCTTCAACAATTATACCACGTTAAAGAGGACCTTCGAATTAGTATAAATGCTAGAAGAAATAATTTTTTTGGATCAAAGTTGAAGGCTTCCACTTTTCTTGCTCATGGCCGAATAGTCCCCTATGTTTTCGCCTCTCCAAGTTTCTTGAAAATTCTATGGATGAAATGATAAATATGACCATTTAGTCATCTTTTGTCTATTAACAATAGCTCCCAAGTGGGCTTTGGCCCAATCACTTGGACGGCCACAAGGCCCCTTTATTTCCAAGCCCATCTTCTTCTTTTTTTGTCTTGCAATTCATGAAAATTATTTTCCAAATTCCGAATTTGCCCTTAGCCTTCCTCAATATTTCTATGAGCCATCTTGCGAATTTCCCTTTTTACCCCTAGCCTCTCTTAATATTTTCACATCAAAAATTTTCATAAACAACTTGTGTGTTAAACAAAATCAAAATATAGCCTTGTCCTTAACTTCTTGCGATTGTCTTAAATTATTCGAACGTACAAAATACGGGCTATAACATCCTCCCCCCCTTTAGAACATTCGTCCTCGAATGTTCAACTGACCTCGTGGGGTGCCATAATACTTCGGGAGGGTCCCTTTTATAGTTGTTCTTTTCTTCATGCCCATTTCTTATCTTTCATCTTATTTTCTTTATAGTCGAACTCCTCGGTCTTTACATGAGTCCTCATTTCGTGTCGTGGGTTTTCTAATCCATTGCGCCAATTCATTATCCTTGTTCTTCCCAGTTTATCTCTTCTCTATTACTGTTTCGTTACAATACCTTAATAGAAGCCCTGTCTTTGGTGCACAATCTTCTCTTAACGATCCATATGGCCACAGGCTGTTCCCTTTTCTTCGCCCCCTGTTTCTTTACGTCTTTGTCACTATCCATTTTAATCTTTCATTCCGAATATTTACCCAAAACATATGTACGTAATGTTTCTTTGCCAATTATTATCCTTCGCAGTCCAGTCGCGCTTATGGTGACTTATGATCCGAATTCACCTAACTTCTTAGCTCGCCACATCTTGAGTTCTTACTACAACTTTTTCTTTATTTCCTTCTCTCACATTTCTCGACACAAGTATACTTGTTTTTGATCTCTTTGTATTGGCACTCGTTTCGTCCATCGTTATTCCTTGTTGGCTCTTCGGTGTGGATTCCTTATCAATATGATCGAGCATCACTTCACATCGATGGTTCATATAATCCCATAGCATATCTTCTCATGTTTCGTATAATTAATAGTCCACGAACTATTTTCTCGTACTCGATGAACTCTTTCATTTCATTTATAGGCGCTGCGTTCTTTCTTTCTCTCAAACATTTCAGATTACCAATTGCTGATACTTTTATTTCAATAGTCGTTGTTGTCCGAAATATCCTTTGAATCTTATCGTTTTCTTCATTATCCTTCGCGAGTTTAGCTTGTAGATCTTTTCTTGCTCCCTCTGTTACCTCTTAAAACATGCCGCTGCCTACTTAGGTACGACGCCAATTTGCCCGATGTGAGGGATTCAAATTGTAGCATAAACATAGCAGAATTCATGTTGGCATGAAGCATTCTCTTAAGGTGTCTTCTATACTTTCCTTTCATGTCGGCTTCTACTTCTTTCAGATCTCCTTTTAAGTCCAATATAATATGTTCTCCCCCCCTTTTTAAAGGGGCTCCTTGTATGTCACAATCTTCGAGTACCCTCGTCTTCGATTATGCTTCATTCCTCGTCTTCCTTTCCAACTCTACGCATAACATATCGAAAACTTCTTACCATAAGTTTTTCTTTCATTATGTCTATATCATTACTCTGTCTACATTTCCATACTCTTGTTATTTGTAGCACCAGTTCTAATGTTCGTAAAACACTCCTTCAAACACGCAGACCCGTTCTATTCTTAAGTCATCTTTCAGGAAAGCTCTTCCCTGTCTGAGGCAACCACATTAATATGGCTACACATTCCACTTTTATTCCATATTGCCACATTTTTATCCCTTTCACGTGCCTATTTTGAGTTTTTACCCAAGTCGTCTCGTGTTTTGCCGGTAGTTCCTCTCGGGGCTTCACTCACTAAGGCTTCTTGTCTTTCATTTTATTCCGACACTTTGATCTCTTTACTTTCCATCTACTCACTCACTTTCTTTTCCAAAAATCATTGTATTAAAATTTCCAATCTTAACCGGTAGTGAGCATAGCATTAGTTTAGCTCGCAACGCTTGTTCTGTTTATTTTTGTCGTCACTTGAACTCCGGTACCCTTACTCGATTGATGCCTTCCATACCGTAACACCGGTTGCTGGGATACACATGCCCACCAAGACAATCATATATGGGATATCATACGCATTCATATATCTATATATAATTATTATCAACTAGCCCACAAAATACTTCCAAACGCTATTCAAGCCTATCCTAATTCCAGAGCTGTGATGAACTTTTTGTCTCTTCAACAGGCTAGTCTGCCTCATCCTGCGCGACCTCTTATGGTCTCCAACCATCCCGTATACTCTAGTTTCCCTTAGGCTACTCTAGCTTCTCATTTGCCGCTTATGTTTCAATTTATAGAACTTTTAGTTCATTTCCCAGGGGGTCACCCATCCTAAAATTTCCTCCACCTTAGCACGCTTAACCTCGAAACTTTGATGGAATTTGGTGCCTTAATGCTGATATAATCGCATCCACTTCCTCACATGACCTTTATTACATGATCTGGAGCAAATCGAAGTCTTACAGATTCCGAGACATTCTCGTAACACGTCTTTCCCTTTATAATTACTATTTTACCCTTTTCAATTTCCAGTGTTCACTTTTTCACTTATGTGTATAACTATCCTTCGTCCCAGATTCCCAAATTCCCGATGGTAGCAAATATACCTTCATCGTCATTGCTTATGAATACTTCAGGTATCAACCTATTCGGATTTTCCACTCACCATCCTTACATAATGATCTACAGCAAAATTGATTGTCGACCTTCCCCGAATCCTCCAGCAGACCTTGTTCTTACTAAACCTCGAATGTTATCCATTTTAATCCTCTGGGCTGCTAATCGTCTTTCTCGCTATTATTCTTCATGTCATACCAAATCCATAACCTTTTTGAAACAACTCATCCCACTTATTGTCCTTTTACGATATTTCCTTTCCACGCTCTTCCTATTAGGTGTTCCAGATCAAATAACCTGATTTTGAAAAATTCTGACCGGGTCTCATTTACAAATTCTTACCATTCAAATCTGTACGCAACAAATACCAACAATGCCTTACAGAGCATATGGCTATATATCACATTCCAGCCATCCCGAGCTTCTAGTTTCAGGTAACAGAACAAATATATCAATACTTACCCCTGTGACTTTCCATATCACCACTCACTTCTTCTGTCGTATGTAAGGCTTATATGAGGAATTCCATTTCCTATGACTTGGCTCTATTGCACGATCTAAGACAGAAAGAAGGTCAACAATCCCTAGATGCCCCGTAGCCTCCTGGTTATAAATGTGGTGCGCTTCACACCATAAACAGGACTCTACCGGACACGACTTTGCAGACAACCCCTAGGACAACCTGCTCTGATACCACTTTGTCACACCCTGATCTTACTAGGGTGTGATGGGCACCCGACCCCATATTCGGAGCCGAGCGAACCCGCTGACTCTTATTACATACATAATCTTGTCAAACTTTTAAATAAAATAAGGATAAAGTACATAGTAAAACTTTAAGAAATATTCTTTCTCGTAGCTTTCAAATCAAACAAAATCTGTAAGCATATAGAACTTATATCATAACACAAAATGACACATCGGCGGATGGATCCGCTTACAGAACTGACAACCAATACCCACGACCCTGTCTGTAAAGTCTCTAACTGCGATCAAAACATCATAGCATATATACTCTAACTCGGCAACACTCCAGGACCAAATGGAGTTGCCAATCCAGCTGAGACATCTTCTAGCAATGTCCTATTACTCATCTGGGTGTACCTGCGTGGCATGAAACGCAGCCCCCGAAGAAAGGGGGTCAGTACAGAATATGTACTGAGCATGTAAGGCATGGAATACAGAAAAAGAGAATCATAGCTGAAACAGAGATTTACCAGAACCAAGTACGAACTTCTAAGACATCAAGCACTTGCCTTTTTAAATTGAAAATCATGTATGTCATCATAAATCATAATGAAAATCATGTCTGCCATCATCATATATCATATATCGTGCCCCGGCCCTCTAGTGAGGGGCGCGGCGAGTAAATTCATGCATGTCATTGCCATATATCATATATGCATATAACGTGCCCCGGCCCTCCATTGAGGGACGCGGTAAAGGAAATCATGTATGTCATCATCACGTATCATATTTGCATATAACGTGCCCCGGCCCTCCAGTGAGGGACGCGGTAAATGAAATCATGTATGCCAATGTCATACATCATGTATGCATGTAACGTGCCCCGGCCCTCTATTAATGGACGCGGTGAATAGAGTCATCATATCATCATATCATCATATCATATATAACATGCCCCGGCCCGCAAGTGAGAGGGACGCGGTGAACAATGCAGAGAAGTACGTACGAGAACATATCCTGGCCCGGGCTCAGTGAAATCCAAACTGAGGCTTGCACGAACAGAGTAGTGCGAAACCATATGCACATAAATCAAGACTCGATAGATACATACACTTACCGACATCTGATGGCTCAGAAACAAGTTTCGGGTCAATCCGACTTAGTATAAGAAAGTTATGAGCACTTGAATTACAGATCCTTCTACGAGCGTTTCAGAAGCCTTTTTTCAAAAAATCAAAGCAACAATCATATCAAGTACCTTTCAGATATCGTTACGGATCAAATCAAATAGAGCTTTTGGAACCATATGTACGTATCAAAATATATCAAAGACTCAATGGAATAATCAAACGTGCTATCATTTGAAAATCAAAACTTTAGTCATATCAAATATCTTTCGAATGCCATTCGGAAACATATCAAACAGAACTTCGGACATCATAGATACACATCAAAATCATATGAAATAGCTTATAGAACTCTTTTAAAACATATCAAAAGTACATAAGAATCATAAACAGACTCGGAATCCAAGAATAGAGTAACCCCGATGTGCATATCATACCTTATTTGTCTCTAGGACATGCCAAAAGAAAGAAAGGGTAAGCCTTACATACCTGTTCCACGTCCAATTAGCTACGCTTATTCGTCCAATCTTGCTAATCTACATTCAAGAGAATTGACGTAATCATTAGACTCATTATCATATGCTTTATCTTAGTTCTTCAAATGGATTCATTTATAATCTGCCGAAATTTCGGCAACATCTCCCCTGTAAATACACCATCCCCGAGAATCCAACTCGGTCAAATCAACAATCCGAGAATTTAACTCGGCCAAATTATCGACAACAATACCAACAGTCGTTTTAACAATATCAACAATCAATTCAAAACGCATTCCAACGTTAACAACATTCTTTCTACAGACTTCCACGACATTTCACTTATGTTCGATTCGTATTTGCTCACATATTCAAGTACTATTCTGAAACCATTCAAACAATATTCAAGAACACTTCAACACTCCGCATGACATTTCAAACGGCCAAACCAACTCACTACCCGAAACCTTCCAAATTCAACAAGAACAATAACAACACATTTCTTTCTTTCAAATTCATAAACTACAACAACAATTCACACTTTAGCAACTTCATTCTCATAATTACATAAAACCATATTAGATTCACATTAATTCCTACAACAAACCACAACCAATTTCAATACCAATTTGAACCATTAAACTTCCATTATCCACCTAGAATCCACAACAACAACCAAAACACTAGATAAAATAATTGGTTTATCATTCCTACACCACACATATATACACGGCCAACTCCACACCACACGGCTCAACACTACAGACATTATTTCCATGATTTTCATTCATTTCTACATACTACAACATATATAAACCTTTCATAACATATAAAAGAAGATTAAATCTTACCTTTTTCCCTTAACTTCTCACTTGGCTAGAATTGTGAACTTGCAACAAAGAGAGGGATTCTTGCTTCAACAATTATACCATGTTAAAGAGGACCTTCGAATTAGTATAAATGCTAGAAGAAATAATTTTTTTGGATCAAAGTTGAAGGCTTCCACTTTTCTTGCTCATGGCCGAATAGTCCACTATGTTTTCTCCTCTCCAAGTTTCTTGAAAATTCTATGGATGAAATGATAAATATGACCATTTAGTCATCTTTTGTCTATTAACAATAGCTCCCAAGTGGGCTTTGGCCCAATCACTTGGACGGCGACAAGGCCCCTTTATTTCCAAGCCCATTTTTTTTTGTCTTGCAATTCATGAAAAATTATTTTCCAATTCCGAATTTTCCCTTAGCCTTCCTCAATATTTCTATGAGCCATCTTGCGAATTTCCCTTTTTACCCCCAGCCTCTCTTAATATTTCCACATCAAAAAATTTCATAAACAACTTGTGTGTTAAACAAAATCAATATATAGCCTTGTCCTTAACTTCTTGCGATTGTCTTGAATTATCCGAACGTACAAAATACGGGCTATAACAGGTATGCTATGTACATGATATGGATATGTATACGATATAGATATGAGTATAAATACGAATATGCTATGAATACGAAAATGGATACGAATGTAAATGGATACGGATATGGATGTATGTACACAATCATGCATTAGAAACGGAAAGCCCCTATGAAAAGCAAGTAAGTGTTTATGACGATGATACTACTATCTCCCATCCTATGCTATTTCTTATGTTGTCTATCATGCTTTCATAATGATGTTGATCGTGCTTTACATACTCAGTACATTCTTCGTACTGACGTCCTTTTGTTTGTGACGCTACGTCATGCCTGCAGGTGGCTCGGGAGACAGGTTTGATCCATAGCTTTATTACTGAGGGACTACATAGCGGAGCTCCATTTCATTCGGAGCTACAGCTTTTGGTATTTATTCTTTTGTGTACATATTTATGGGCATAGCGGGGTCCTGTCCCGCCTATATGATATGACATACTCTCCTTAGAGGCTCGTAGACATGTGTATATGGGTAGATGTGTTTGGTCTTGTCAGCCTATATTTTGGATATCATTTTGTTAGCCTCGTCGGCTTATGTACATTGTTGTGGGCATAGTTGTGATGATGATATAAATGTATTGTTGCCCAATGGAAATAGTATGAATGAGAAATAAAAGTATGATTTAGCTATGTGGCTCACCTAGATGTAAATGTTAAAGTATGATAAGAGGTGCCCGGGTGGGTTAGTACCGGGTGCCCGTCGCGGCCCTCCGGTCGGGTCGTGACAAAAGTGGTATCATAGCAGTTTCGTCCTAGGGTGTGTCTACGAGCCGTGTCCAGTAGAGTCTTGTTTATGGGTGTGTTGCGCGCCACATCTATAAACAGGCAGCTACAGGGCTTTTAGGATGGCTACTCCTCTTTCATATCTAAGATCGTATGATAGAGCTAAGTCATAGGAAATGAGATTACTACCCTTGATTTCAGCAGAAGAACATTATCGACGGAAGGAAGTGAGTGATGATATTGGAAGTTACAGAGGTAAGTCACTTCGTTGAGCCTACGTTATCAGAATATGTATTTATATGATAATGGATTGGTTGTCATGAGGTAAGTCAGTGTAAGTACAACAGAGAAATTGCTTAAATGTATCTCTTAATGATAAATTCAGTTATAAGTTTGTGAATTAAACAAATTGAATGAATTAGTACAAAGGTAAGCATCGGTACGAAAGATGTATGTCGCGTAAGGTAAGAATATTGAGGTATGATTGAGATGTAAAGCTGAAGAACGAAAGGGAAAGTAAATAGGAAGGTATAACAAGGCAGATCGCTAAAGGATCAGGTACACCTCAAGGTGTGATATATGAGGTGAGTTTTTATATCTTTGTACTCTCATTTGAAATTGGGAGCCCTGTGTGGCTGAGGTATGTCATAAAGAGTGAATGCAGGTGTGAAACCACCAAGAGAGCCATGGGGCAGTAGATGAGAAAGCTTATAAGACCTTGTTAAGGAAAAGTCCAGCATAGAGGTTCCTCAATGACAGAAATGATAGCAAGCAATGACAAAAAGGGAAGTCGACTTAAAAAGAAATTAGGGAAAAGTGATATGGCAATGTAGTAACAGTTGGTGATTTGTATAATCGAGATCACGAGTTGTCACGACCCAACCCCGTGGGCCGTGACTAGTGCCCGAGCTGGACACCCATACACACTCACTTACCAAGTCGGCATACCAATGACTTATCCATATTCAGCATACATTGATTTATACAGATACGAAGAGCAGATTCCGTCTTAAGCGGTTACATATAACAAATATATCACACAGAAGCCAGCAAGGCTGTCGTAAAACATATCGCCCAAAACATATACATACATATACGTACATACAAGCCGTTAAGGCTGTCACAACAAATAGAACCGCTTAGACGCAAGCCACACAGACATAACTGAACCATAACGACCCATGACCCACATACATGTCAACAGGCCTCTAACAAAGACAACAGAATCATATGATGGGACAGGGCCCCGTCGTACCCCTAAATAGTCATATATACATAAATATGTACAACAGAAAGAGCTGTACCAAAAGTATGGGCTCCGGAATGAGGGAGCACTTCAACACGGCAGAATGGATGTCCTAAGCTGACGGACCACTCACGTGCGCGTCTATACCTGCAGGCATGAAACGCAGCCCCCGAAGAAAGGGGGTCAGTACGGATTATGTACTGAGTATGTAAGGCATGAAATACAGAAAACAGAAACATAACCGGAACAACGGTACAAGAAGTAAGTACATTAGCCAGAATACCAAGGTGCTTATTTTCCGAACGTAAATCATGCATACCGATGTCATATGTCAGAAGAAGTACAGAAAATGAGTAAATCATCCAGAGCACCAAAGTACTTACTTTCCAAACACAGATCATGCGTGCCGACATCATATGTCATCATATACATATACATATAACAGATCCCGACCCTCTAGTGAGGGACACGGTGGATAGAGTCATCATGTATGCTGACATCATATATCATATACACATATAACAGATCCCGGCCCTCTAGTGAGGGACGCGGTGAATGGAGTCATCATATATGCCGACATCATATATCATATATGCATATAACTGATCCCGGCCCTCTAGGGAGAGACGCGGTGAATAAGATCATCATACGCCATCCTGGCCGCCATCCCCATATCATCATATACAGACATTCATATAACAGAGCCCGGCTCTCCAATGAGGGACGCGGTGAACAATGCAGAGAAGACGCACGATAACAGAACCTGGCTCGGGGCGCAGTGAAGGACATACTGAGGCTTGCACGAACAAAGTAGTGCGAAACCATATGCACATAAATCAAGACTCGATAGACAAGTATACTTACCGACATCTGAAGGCTCAGAAACAAGTTTCGGGTCAATCCGACTTAGTATAAGGATTTAAGTACAGAACCTTCTACGAACGTTTCAGAAGCCATTTTTGGAAAATCAAAGCAACAATCATGTTAGGTACCTTTCGGATATCGTTATGAATCAAATCAAATAGAGCTTTTGGAACCATATGTACGTATCAAAATATATCAAAGACTCAATGGAATACTCAAACGTGCTATCATTTGAAAATCAAGACATTAGTCATATCAATTATCTCTCGAATGCCATTCAGAAACATATCAAATAGATCTTCGGATATCATAGATACGCATCAAAACCATATGGAATAGCTTATGGAAGTCAAGAATATTAGCCATCCTAGTGGCTCTAAGAATAGGAATTTCTTTGAAATCATACCTTGCCATCTGCTCGTTTCATAAAGATCATGTCAAAAGAAAGAAAGGGTAAGCCTTACATACCTTGCCCGCTTCCTACGCTAATCCGAACTTAAGTCTTTGGCTTCGCAAAATCTACAACAATATTTGTACATACCAAACATTATCCATAATCACTTAAGAGTCTAATTCTAAACCAACACTTTATTTACAGAAATTTCGGCAGCATTTCCCCTGTAAATACAACAACCCCGAGAATTCAACTCGGCCAAAAATACAACAATACCAACAGTCAATTCAAAACGCATTCCAACGTTAGCAACATTCTTTCTACAAACTTCAACAGCGTTTCACTTATATTCAATTCATATTTGCTCACATATTCAAGTACTAATCCGAAACCATTCAAACAATATTCAAGAACGCTTCAAATAATCCGCACAATATTCAAAATAATCTAACCGATATTCCACTCCACCCGAAACCTTCCAAATTCAACAAGAACAATAACAACACATTTCCTTCTTTCAAATTCATGAACTACACCAACTTCACACACTCACAACATTATCTTCCATAAATACAAGAAGATTGTATTCAAATTACATTGGCTTCTACAACAACTCTCCAACACTTACAACTTCAACTAAAATTATCAAACATTCATTATCAACATAGAATCCACAACAACAACAACCAAAACACTAGATAAAATTGATTCATTCTCTTCTATACCACACAACAACCACACGGCCACAACATAACATCCATATTTTCATAAATTTCATCCATTTCTACATACTACAACATACACAACCATCCATAACATATAAAAGAAGATTAATTCTTACCTTTTTCCCTTAACTTCTCACTTGGCTATGATTTGTAGCTTGCAAGAATAGATGTTTTACTTGCTCCAATGACTACTTCACTTTTCTAGGGACCTTCCAATTGGTGGTTTAGCTAGGAGAAAATAATTTTGATCAAATTTTTTTCCAAGGTTCTTGTTTAGTGGGTATGGCCGAATGGCCTTTTAATTTTTTCCTTCTCCAAGTTTCTTGAGTCTTCCAAGTGGAGGTGATAATATGATGACTTAGTCATCTTTGGTCTTATTTATTAAACCTCCATGTGGGCCTAAGCCCACTACATGTTGCACGGCCCACTTGCCCTTTTGTGCAAGACTATTATTTTTTTTTGTATTTTGTCTTGCAATTCATGAAAAATTATTTTCCAAATTCCGAATTTGCCCTTAGCTTTCCTCAATATTACCAAGAACCATCTTGTGAAATTCCCTTTTTGCCCCTAGCCTTTCTTAATTTTCCATACTAATAATACTTACAAGAAACTTGTGCATTAAGTCAAAACTGGAATATAGCCTTGTCTTTAACTTATCGTAGTTATCTTGAAATATCCAAATGTATAAAATGCGGGATATAACATGAGTGATATCTTTGGCTGAATGTAAAAGACCAAGACTACGGAAAGATGAATAACGAAATAGAACGATTGTTAGGAGAAGGATTAGCATAATAAGGATGAGAGGGGATGATCAGAGTGGACAGAATAAGTTTTTGTTATATCCTGTATTTTTGTACGTTGGATTATTCGTAAGCTAATCGACATAAGTTCAAGGACAAGGTTATTTTGAGATATGAGACAAGGACTTTTAAATCCCTATTTAATACTGCACGGTTTGCTAGATAATTACTATTAGTGTGGAAATATTAGTTGGGATTAATGATTAATTAGCCTAATTAGATTAGTAAGTGGGCCCCACCAAACATGATAATTAAAAATCTGATCATGGATGATGACATGCCCAAGTGGGGCACGTGTCAACAAGGCTGGCTACATATAAATACATTGGTGATGACTCATAATCACATAATTCATCTTCACAAATCATTTGAAAGGGAAAAAAAATCATAAACAGCCATGGCTGCTCTTGAACTCACGGCCAGCCTCAAAATTGTAGAAGGAAGAAAATTTTAATTCCCTAAGGTGTTATAAATGTCTCAAAGGAGCAGCAACGTTAGGATTTAAATTGAGGAAGATGAAGTGGTGCAATTGGTGCAAGTGATTGTAGGATCCGTTCTAGCAAATTTAAGGTAAGATTTCTTCTTCTTATAGTGTAATTGGAGTAAATGATGTTGTAATTGAGAGATTAACTCTTATTAAGTGGAATTGGAAGTAAGAAAATGCATGATTTCGTTGGTGTTGTAATTGGGCTGAAATGGGAGTTTTTTCAATTAAATTGGGTTTTATTGTTGTTGTTGTTATGGTTGTTATCGATTATGTGTTGAAAGTGAAGGAGTCATGATATTTAAAGTTGTAGTTGTTATATGAAATTGTTGAGATATGAATTGGATTAGATGTTCATGAGGTTGTTAGGCTGTTCTTGTTGAGTTGAAGGATTAAAGGAGTAGTTATGATTAAGCATTTGTAGTATTGTAGTTGATGGGCTGTCCAGAGGATGTTATTGTTAGGTCGCTGATGGGATTTACTTGTATATGGATAATAGTTACTGATTGTTGTTGTTGCTCAATTCGAAAGAAAAGATAAGTCTAAAATGTACCTTTAGTAATCCGAAAGGTTTATTTTGGGTGGTTGTAATCGTTAAACTATTATAAGGTCATTTTTGATGATGTGTTGTGGTTATAGATCATTAGGGATAACTTGAATATGTCGTGGTCGTTATGTTGATTATTGTTGAATGTGCAACGTGTGGACGGATTTGGAGTGTTGTGCGTGCGGTACGAGCTGTTTCGGGGTGTTCTTGAATCATGTTTTAGCTAATTCTTGATATGGTAACTTGGACGTGTTGTTGTTGATGTTATTCTGGTTGTTTTCATAGTTGTCTTGAATGTGAGGGAAGTGAACAATATAGGGGAAATGCCGCCCAATTTTCTAGAAATAAGCTACTAACTTCGGAATACGTTTTAAGCTTTTCCGTAGCTTAACCATAGTTCTTAACGTCTTAATATAGGTTGAGGTACTTCAGGCAGTGTATACATATCGAGTCACGGATTAAGCGTCAAAGGTATGTAATGCTGTCCCTTCTTTCTTTTTGGCATGGTCTATGTGAGACAAACAGACGACGAATGTATAAACTCCAAAGAAGCTCCTATTCTTAGAGACACTAGGATGGCTAATGTTCTTGATTTCCAGAAGCTATGTTACTATGTTCTGATACGTGTCAGTGATTCTTGAAGTCCTATTTGATATAATCCATAGTGACATTCGAGGGGTACTTGACATGACTGTTGTCTTTGATTCTCAAGTGTTAGTTCATTCTAATTATTCTATTAAGTCTCAGATGACTTAGTTTGCATATGGTTGCTCATGATATTCTGCTCGTGCATACCGTTAATATATCATTCACCGAGTCCCGGGCCGGGTATGTATTCGTGCACAGTTTCACTGCATTGTTCTCCGAGTCCCTCACTAGACCGTTAATATATATATATAATGATATGATTATGGCACCGGGTCCCATGATGGGTCGGGTATGGTATATGATATAGATATGCATGATTTTCATCTCGTAAGGCACATGTGCATTGGTATCTTTGATTATCATACTTGCCTCCGGTAATCTTTTATTCAGTCATAATCTTCTTTATTGTATTTCATGCTTTATATACTCAGTACATCCCTCGTACTGACCCCCTTTCTTCGGGGGGAGGGGGGCTGCATTTCATGCCCGCCGGTACAGACACTCGGTTTGGTGACCCTCCAGCCTAGGACTTCTGCTTAGCGGTCTGGAGAGCTCCATTGATCCGGAGCCTAGATTATTTTGGTACAGATCTTTTGATGTAGACTTATGCATATCCAGGGGTACGGGCCTGTCCCGTCATATTTCACTTTTATACTCTTAGAGGTCTGTAGACATGTGTGGGTTGCGTGTCGGTTTTGGTCAGCTATGTCGATATGATTCATTTTGGATATCTCCATATATAGTGGCAGCCTTGTCGGCTTGCATATTATGTTATGTGTTGGTTAGCTGTGACTCCTCAAGAGACAGGTTTATGATGATATGTGGCGTTATGAGTCTTTAGTTGTTTTTACAAGTTTCTATACTGTCCTTAGTTTCAGTCTGACTATATCTAATAGGTTCGTATACGAGTGTCCAGCTTGGGCACTAGTCACGGCTCATGGGGTTGGGTCGTGACAGTTTTGGAAGCGAAGAACGGATTGTATAGAGGTAATATATTCTAGAGGACAAAGCGGTACTGAGCTAAGAATAGGATTCCTTGTGCGAGGAATAAAGGATTGATTATAAAAAGGGAGCTAATAAGATAAATTGAGGAGGAAAGAATGTAAAGGAATAAGTACGGGTATAGAAAGAAAAGGAAATATATGAAGTATGTGTACTTAAGAAGTAGTCGTATTGTGAGAAAAGGAAGACGCATCTCCTACAAATATCCTCCACTAAGACAGAACGAGTAAAGTATATAAAGGAATAAGTTGGAGAGAAAAATGTGGCCATGAATTACTAGTTTACCATACGATGATAAAGCGATAAAGTAAGGCTATCAGCAACGACAAATACGACATGATTATGATTGGTTTTGGAATCAATGTTGAGTGCAACACAAGAGTAAAAGAGTATGAGGCATAAAGGGTATTAGTGGCGCATGAGACTTAGATCCTTGAAAATAAAAATGGCGGGTTTAAGGGAAAATGCATTTACGGTTACTATAAGTCGATTATAAGAAAGAGAGGAATAACTTGAGATGGGAAGAAAAGGGAAAGATGACGCTATAAGTGAACTCTGGGTATCGAAGAATGGGATAAGTGACATTACATGGATGGTACGGATATCTAGATAGACTACTATTTGAGTACCCCTATGAGACAGAAGTTGTTAATTGTAGCGGATGTAGACATTGACTCATAACTAACGGTTGAGCTAAGTAAAACACATCCTTGTTCGGAGTGCTATGTTGGTTGTACTACTTGATTACAAAACTGCGAGATGAGCATGTTAAGACTTCACACATGAATTGCCGTAGCTATAAATTATGGGAGATGACATGAATATGATGCAGTATAATAAGGGAATTGAGGAATGGGATATATGAATTCAAGATTGAAGGTAAGGTAACAGATTTGAGAATTGTATAAGACCCTTAAGAGATCCCACTAGGATCGTCCCATAATTCATATATCCCATTCCTCAATTCCCTACTAGGATCGTCCCAGTAAATGATGTGCAAGTGACAGAGGAATTGACTTATGAAGAGGTACCCATTGCCATATTAGACAGGTAAGTACGGAGGCTTAGAAACAAAGAGGTGGCCTCGGTTAAGATTCTATGGAGAAGCAGTAAACGAGAGGAGATGACATGGGAAGCAGAAGAAAGTATGCCATCCAAATACCCACATTTATTTCATCCCTTGGAAGAAGCCCAAGATGAGACGTCGAGATCATAAGGTATGTATATTTTCCTTTTATGCTTTTGGGTCATGTGTGGCCAAAATTTTATGTTGTTATGTTGTGGCCCTGTGTGGCATCGATATTATGGGTTGTTGTGGCAGGATGGTAGCGCCATACTATAAGGGAAACTCTGGCAAATGTTTTGTAGAATTCCCGAGCACTTTAACATTCGGGGACGAATGTTCTTAAGGGGGGGGGGGGGGGAGAATGTTACACCTCGAAAAAATTCTCCGTTGGTACGTAAGTGAATGAACTAGTGATAGGTATGGGTGCATGATGTCCATGAGAAAGAAACGACGTTTGATGAACTTAGGCGAGATTTCAAAGGAATCCGACGTAAGACGAGAAAGTTGGCTAAGATAAGGCAAGGTGAGGTGAGCAATGCATGTACATGTAGGTGGATGATTAAAATGAGAAGTCTAAGAAATATGGGAAGTTGCAGATTCGCAACTGCCCAGTGGTCGTAAAGTGCAAAATACGGACCGTAAATTGGTATACGGTTCGTAAACTGGCAGTCGTAAATTACCATGCAAGACTTCAACTTTCTGCGCAGTTGAGAAATGGTAAAATACGACCAGGAGGACGGATCGTAAAGTGATTTACGGCCCGTAAACCATGGTCGTAAATTACCATGCATGCATCCAAAGTTTCTGGTTCTGGAAATGGTTAAAGACGATCACGAGGGACGGTCCGTAAAGTGGAATACGGACCATAAACCTCCATGGACGACCACTGTTCACCCAGCACAGATATTTGCAATTCGTTAAATAAGGGAACCAACACTTATTTTATTTCATTACAACCTTACACCACTTCTCTCTAAAACCTCTCTCTACATTTATTATACAATTTTTCAAGGATATTTAAGGATCAACAACATAAAACAAGGTGAATCAAGAGTAAGAACATCATCAAAAATCATCTAGGTCAAGAAATCCAAATGGAGAAAAACTAGGGTTTTTGCTCAAAGTGGAGTATTATTAACCAAAGCTTGTTCCTACAACTTCTAAGGTAAGATTCATGATTTTTACATGATGTTAAGGTATGGAAGAGTTGAAATACATGGATTGTAGAAAATATGGTCATGTAGGTCATGAATGATGAATAGTGACATTTTGAGGAATAGTTTGAATTGAATCATGTTGTTGTTGTGTTGTGATATGAATGTATTATAAATGGCACTAAGATCATGAACTAGACACTTTAGACGAATGGACGAAGTTGGATGTTATGACCATGAATATGGGTGAATTAGAGGCAAATTAAGGAATCTAGATAATGTGGATAATGTGAATGACTAATGGCCATTGTTATGATATTAATGAAGGTATAGACGCTAGCATTGGAAGGAAGCGTGCAAGTGTAGAATAGTCCGACGAAAAGGTATGTAAGGCTAACCCTTCTTTCATAAGGCTTGGTTCCTTGGCCAAACTCTTAAATCCTCTATATGAGTATGTTGGATTCAGATGATTGACACTCCGAGCTCATAAGCTCACGATCCTCGATATGTACTACGATTGTACTACTCACCCCATATGACGAGTAAGCATAAGATATAGATGTAGCGAAAGTGATGATAATAGTGATGACGACGATAATAATAATGATGTTAAAAGGTGCCTACGGGCTAGCATGCTTATATGTGCCTACGAAGGGCTATAATTAAACCCCGAGCCTATGGTGCCGGGTAGAGTATATGAATATATATATATATATATATATATATATATATATGTATGTATATATATGTATGTATGTATACGATTATGAAACGCGCGCACACCTCTGCAGATGGTACGGATAACGCTGAAGCCTTGGTAGGGCTAGGTATGAGTAACCTTAAGCCTTGGTTGGTCAAGTATGTATGAAACACCGATCCTATGAGGTCGGGTATGCTATGTAAATGCTATGTATATGAAATGACTATGTATATAATATGAATATGAATGTGATAAGACTATGTATAAGAATACGAATAAGGACACGTATACGAATATGAGCACAAGTATGGTACGAGTACTATTATGGAATACAGATAATGACGTAGGTGTACAAATACGTATGAAAAATGGAAAGTCCTACGAAAGGAAGGTAAGTGCTATGAGGATGATATTATTGTCTCTCCTCCTCCTAGGCAGAATGGCAGGAGCGTTCGAGATTATAGTCTTGAGTTTGATTCGTTGGCCAGATATGCGCCTACTATTGTAGCTGATATGGCTGATAGAGTGCATCGTTATGTGATGGGACTGGATCGCTATTTGATTGATGTTTGTATGGCGGTGGCTCTTCAGCCAGGTATGGATATTGCTCGAGTACAGGCATATGCACAGGGGGTAGAGGATAGACACAGAGGGCGTCAGCCAGATAGAGATTACGATAGAGGCCAGCATAAGTGGGCTAGATCGGCTGGTTATCTTGGTGACTTTTGAGGCAGGCAGCCTCAACAGTATACTATATATTCTTCCCAGCCAGCACAGAGTACACCCCCACAGTTCCCAGGTAGGATATTTGACAGTACAGAGTATTCAGGAGCCGGTCAGAGCTCTAGAGCTTCAGTTTCGCAGATGAATAGAGGTTTGAGTCAGTCGAGGCTACCTTTTCCTCGGTGTTCCCGGTGTGGTAAGCTCCACTCTGGGGAATGTCGTCGTGCTACAGGTGTTTGTTTTTCTTGCGGCCGTCAAGGCCATATTATGAGAGAGTGCCCGTATGGAGGTAGTCCAGGTGGTGTGGCTCAGCCTACTGGGTCGGTTACTGGTTCATCTTCTTCCGTGGTTATGCGCCCTATGGGGCAGGGTATTCAGACACCAGCAGGCCGTGGCAGAGGTCGTGGCAGAGCTTCCAGTTCTAGCGGTCCTTCGAACCGCATATATGCTTTGGCTAGTAGATAAGATCAGGAGGCATCACCGAATGTGGTTACAGGTATATTATCGAATTTCTCTTGGGACGTATATGCATTGATAGATCCAGGCTCCACCTTATCATATATATCTCCCTTTGTTGCTGGTAGAATCGGAATAGAACCTGAGTTGATAGAACCATTTGTGGTAGCTACACCGGTAGGAGATTCTGTTATAGCAAAGCAAGTATATAAAAATTGTTCAGTGATTATATATAGTCGTCATACCGTGGCAGATCTGATAGAGTTAGATATGACGGAGTTTGATGTTATTATGGGTATGGAATGGTTAGCTTCTTGTTATGCTAACGTTGATTGTAGAGAAAAGATAGTTCGATTTCAGTTCCCAGAGGAGCCGGTTATAGAGTGGATGGGGAATACAGCATCGTCGAGGGGTAAGTTTATTTCATACCTCGAGGCAAGGAAGATGGTTAGAAAGTGGTATATTTATCATCTGGTTCATGTGCATGACGTGAAAGCAGAGGTACCGACTCTTCAGTCAGTTCTGATAGTTAATGAATTTCCAGATGTATTTCCAAACGAGCTTTCAGGTCTTCCTCCTGAGCGGGAGATAGAGTTTACTATATATGTATTGCCAGATACTCAACCCATATCTATTCCTCCTTATAGAATGGCACCGGCAGAGCTGAAGGAGTTAAAAGAGCAATTGAGGGACTTATTGGAAAAGGGCTTCATCAGGCCTAGCACATCACCTTGGGGAGCACCGGTATTATTTGTGAGAAAGAAAGACGGATCGCTGCGGATGTGTATTGATTATAGGAAGCTGAATAAAGTAACAATAAAGAATAGATATCACCTCCCCAGGATTGATGATTTATTTGACCAGTTGTAGGGTGCTAAATGCTTTTCGAAGATAGACTTGCGGTTAGGCTATCATCAGGTGCGGGTGAAGGAGGCAGATATTCCGAAGACTGCATTCAGAACCCGATACAGGCATTATGAGTTTAGAGTGATGTCTTTTGGGCTGACCAATGCTCCAGCGGTGTTTATGGATTTTGATGAACCGAGTGTTCAAACCATTCCTAGATATGTTTGTGATTGTATTTATCGATGATATTCTGGTCTATTCACGTTCAGAAGAGGAGCATGCAGATCATTTGAGGATGGTACTTGGGGTGCTCCAACACCAGAAGTTGTATGCTAAGTTTTCTAAATCTGAATTCTGGTTGACTTCAATGGCATTCTGTTACACCTCGGAAATTTTCCGTTGGTACGCAAGTAAATGGACTAATGATGTGTGCGAGGAGTGCGAGTGTATAATGTTTCATGGGAAATGCATGTGAAGGGATGTGGATGATTAGAATGAAAAGTCGAGAAATGAGAAAAAAATTGAAAGTTGGCAAAACTGCCCAGTGGTCGTATAGTGCAAAATACGGACCGTAAAGTGCAATACGGTCCGTAAACTTGAAGTCGTAAACTGGCATGCCCAACTTCAACTTTCTGCCAGCTGAGGAAAAGGTATAATACGACCTGGTGGACGGACCGTAAAGTGATTTACGGCCCGTAAACCATGGTCGTAAATCCCATGCATGCAGGCCAAAGTCTCTGGACCTGCTTAAGCTTAAAGACGACCACGAAGGACAGTCCGTAAAGTGGAATACGGACCGTAAACCTCCATGGACGACCACTGTTCACCCAGCACAGATTTTCCAATTCATTAAATATTAGGATCAAGACTTATTTTATTTCATTACAACATTACACCACTTCTCTCTAGAACTTCTCTCTACATTTATTATATGAGTTTTCAAGGATTATAAGCCATCAATAACATTAAGACAAGTGAATCAAGGATAAGGGAATCATCAAGGAT
This sequence comes from Lycium barbarum, assembly GCF_019175385.1. Taxonomy (NCBI): domain Eukaryota; kingdom Viridiplantae; phylum Streptophyta; class Magnoliopsida; order Solanales; family Solanaceae; genus Lycium; species Lycium barbarum. The sequence goes on along the minus strand of NC_083337.1, from coordinate 80,247,780 downwards.
CATCCAAGTCAAGGAATCCAAATGGAGAAAAACTAGAGTTTTGCTCAAAGAAGAGTATTACCAACCAAAGCTTGTTCCTACAACTTCTAAGGTAAGATTCATGATTTTTACAAGATGTTTAAGGTATTGGAGAATTAAAATACATGGATTGTAGAAAATGTGGTCAACTAGGTCATGAATGATGAATAGTGACATTTTGAGAAATAGTTTGAATTGAGATATGAATGTTGTTGTGTTGTGATATGAATGTGTTATAAATGGTATTAAGATCATGAACTAAACACTTTAGACGAATGGACGAAGATGGGTGCTATAACTATGAATGTGGGTGGATTAGAGGCAAATTGAGGAATCTAGATAATGTGGATAATGTGAATGACTAATGGCCATTGTTATGATATTAATGAAGGTATAAACGCTAGCATTGGAAGGGAACGTGCAAGTTTAGAATAGTTCGACGAAAAGGTATGTAAGGCTAACCCTTCTTTCATAAGGCATGGTTCTTCGCCAAATTGCTAAATTCCTCTATATGAGTATGTTGTCTTCACATGGTTGACATTTCGAGCTCATAAGCTCACGACCGTTGATATGTACTATGATTATACTACGTTCCTCGTATGACGAGTAAGTCTATAATGTAAATGTAACGATAATGATGAGGATAGTAATGATGATGAGAGTAAAATGAGACTAGAGATGCTTACGAGCTATGATATATGTGTATGTGTGCCTATGAAGGGCTATGATAAGACCCCGAGCTTATGATGCCGGGTAAGACTATATGTATATAACTATGTATAAAGTATGTATATGATTACGTAACGCGCGCGCACTTCTGCAGAAGGTACGGATAACCCTGATGCCTTGGTAGGGCCAGGTATGTATGATCTTGAGCCTTGATTGGCTAAGTATGTATGAAACACCGATCCTATGAGGTCGGGTATGCTATGTAAATGCTATGTATGTATATAAGTGTATGGCTATGTATATAATATGAATATGAATGTGATAAGACTATGTATAAAAATACGAATAAGGACATGTATACGAATATGAGCACAAGTATGGTACGAGTATTATTATGGGATACGAACGACGACGTATGCAAGTAAGCGACATGATGATGATGATATTACTGTCTCCCCTCCTATTCTATCTTCATATGATATCTATTATGCTTCTATATTAATGTTGATCATGCTTTACATACTCAGTACATTCTTCGTACTGACGTCCTTTTGTTTGTGGACGCTGCGTCATGCCCGCAGGTGCACAGGGAGACAGATTTGATCCTTAGCTGCCTATTCAGAGATTACATAGAGGGCTCCATTTCCTTCAGAGCCATATCTTTTGGGTACTCATTCTTTTGTGTATATAATTATGGGCGTAGCGGGGTCCTGTCCCGCTAATGTGATATGTTATACTCTTAGAGGCTCGTAGACATGTGTGTGTATGGGTAGATGTGTTTGGCCTTATCGGTCTATGTTTTGTATATCATTTTGTCGGCCACGTTGGCCCATGTATATTGATGTGGCATAAATGCCTATGATGATATAAATGTGCGGTTGTCCATATGGGACTAGTTGACGAATGAATGGAAATACATGTATAATTATGTGGCTCAACTAGATGTAAGTATAAGAGTAAACTAAGAGGGTGCTCGGGTGGGTTAGCACCGGGTGCTCGTCGCGGCCCCGAGTCAGGTCGTGACACATTCTTAGGGCATATTGTTGGAGCTGATGGTATTCGGGTGGATACACACAAGATCAAGGCTGTAAAGACTTGGCCTAGACCTACGACACCTATGGAGGTACGTAGTTTTCTGGGGCTGGCAGGATATTACAGGAGATTTGTAGAAAAGTTTGCCTCAATTTCAATGCCTTTAACAAGGCTAACTCAGAAGGTAGCTAAGTTCCAGTGGACTGACACGTGTGAGCAGAGCTTCCAGTTTTTGAAAGACAAGCTGACTATGGCTCCAGTCTTAACTCTTCCAGAGGGACCAGATGGCTATGTTATTTATTGTTATGCTTCAGGTGTGGGGCTAGGTTGTGTATTGATGCAGCATGGTAGGGTTATAGCCTATGCTTCCCGACAGCTCAGAAAACATGAAAGGAATTATCCTACTCACGATCTGGAGTTAGCAACGGTAATTCATGCTTTGAAGATATGGAGGCCTTACTTATATGGTGTTCATGTTGATTTTTATACGGATTACAAGAGTCTCCAATATATCTTTAAGCAGAAAGAGCTGAATGTGCGATAGAGACGTTGGTTAGAGTTATTAAAAGATTATGATCTGATATCTTATACCACCCAGGGAAAGCAAATGTTGTAGCAGATGCCCTTAGCCGTAAATCTATGGGTAGCTTGACAGATGTGCAACCAGAAAAGAAGGAGATGGTTCGTGAGATTTACCGACTAGCTAGCCTTGGAGTCCGTTTGGCTGATTCTGGAAAGGGTGGAGTTTCTATTCGAGAATTTGCTGAATCCTCTATCATGGAAGAGGTAAAGAGGCACCAGTACGAGGATCCTGTTCTGGCACGGTATAGAGATACAACTCTTCAAAAGGAGGAGACCCCGTTTAAAGTTACACCTGATGGCGTGTTACAATATGAAGGTAGACTATGTGTACCTGAGGTTGCAGGGTTACGGCAACAGGTTATGGGAGAGGCACACTATGCCCGTTAGTCTATTCATCCAGGGTCGACGAAGATGTATCATGACCTCAGATGTTTATATTGGTGGGATGGCATGAAGAAGGACATAGCGGAGTTTGTTGCTCAGTGCTCGAATTGTCAACAGGTTAAGGTCGAGCATCAGAAGCCTGGTGGGTTATTACAGCAAATAGAGATCCTAACCTGGAAATGGGAAGTAATTAATATGAACTTCATTACAGGTTTACCTCGCACCCCACGGAAGTAAGACTCTATATGGGTTATTGTGGATAGGCTGACAAAATCAGCCCATTTTCTTCCAGTTAGGACTACTTATTCAGCTGAGGACTATGCAAAGTTATATATCAAAGAAATAGTGAGACTCCATGGGGTTCCTATATCTATTATCTCAGACAGAGGAGCTCAGTTTACAACTAACTTCTGGAGATCATTCCAGGAGGGATTGGGGACACAGGTGAGTCTTAGTACAACATTTCACCCTCAGACTGACGGGCAGGCCGAGCGTACTCTTCAGACGCTAGGAGATATGTTAGGGGCCTGTATTATTGATTTCAGAGGTAGCTGGGACGATCATTTGCCACTTATCGAGTTTGCTTATAATAATAGCTACCATTCTAGTATCCAGATGGCACCGTATGAGGCCTTATATGGGAGGAAGTGCAGGTCACCTATTGGTTGGTTTGATATTGGTGAGACTAAATTAATAGGCCTAGACATGATTCAGCAAGCTGTTGATAAAGTGAAGCTTATTCAGGAGAGGTTATTGGCAGCCCAGAGTCGACAGAAGTCATATGCAGATAATCGATGTCGACACTTAGAATTTCAGGTTGGTGATTGGGTGTTCTTGAAGGTGTCACCCATTAAGGGTGTAATGAGATTCGGCAAGAAAAGGAAGCTTAGCCCGAGGTACATTGTGTCACGACCCAGCTCCGGGGGCCGCGACTGGTGCCCTATTTGGGCACCCCAAACAAACTCACATGCTAACTCGTCATATTCTAATTTAACTCAGATTTCGTGTCAATTATTATAAACAGATTTGAAGTCAAATATTATCTTAAGCGGTCGCGTGTGCAAAGATATCATATCAAAGCCAAAGAGGCGGCGGAATACACATCGCCGAACATATGCATATATACAAACATATGGGCCACCATGGCCGCCATAACAGGTAGGACCGCATTAAGACACAAATCATAAACAGAACAAACACACATAGGACCCTCGACCCACATATATGACTACAGGCCTCTACAAACCAAAACGGAAACATATGGCGGGACAGGGCCCCGCCGTACCCCAAATAGTCCAAATATATACAGAAACAGATACATGACAAAAGATATGTACCAAGATGTAGGGTCTGGATCAAGAGGAGCGCTCTGTAATAGCAGAAAGTATGGCCTACACTGGCGGGTCACGAACCTCAGCACCTTCGGGCACGAAACGCAGCCCCCAAAGAAAGGGGGTCAGTACGAAAGATGTACTGAGTATGTAAAGCATAGAGTACATAAATTCAAACCATAACCATTGTAAAGGTACAGAAAGGGAATACCGAATCAGCATATCAAAACCGGTACGGAAATCATATGTACATAATGCAAATAAAAGAAATCATGCATAAGGCTCAGGAACGTGGTCGCCACTCCGACGCTGGTGCCACAACACAGCATACTCCAGAAAGTTTCAAATCTCCGTACAACCCCGAACATAACATATCATCACACACATCATATCATAAGCCATATCACAGCATAACTCCATAAACGGAACCCGGCCCTATGGCGAGGTCTCGGGAACCGTAACACAGCATACTGCCGAATATATCATAGTGCGCACGATCACAAAACCGGCCCGGGAACTGACGAACGATATCATAACAATGGGCACGAGCAGAGTAGTGCAGAAACTAATGCAATTTACATATCAAAACATTTAGAGAACTGGATATAATCATATGACAACCCGTTAGGAAAACTAGTCCGGACAACTGACCAATACGGAGTTTATCTCACAAAAGTACTTCTGAAATCGTATTCATAGTTCAAAATGTAAATAAGAATATCATGGAGTAATCAAAACATTATTCTTTAATAGCTAGAGTCATAAGTAAAAGTCTCTTTCCGATATCGTACAAAGATAAGTCTATTAGGGCAAACGAAGGAGTTTCGGAGTTAGTGGGCCCACCTCGGGTCAAGTCGAGGTGGCGTATGTGATTTACGAACATTAGACCCTATGAAGTCACCTATGAAAGTTTCAAGGGGATTCGGTTACGTTCATGAGAATTATGGATATTTGAACATTTCTTTCCAACAAAACAAAGGTTCTAATTCAATTCTGCTGAATGAAATAATACCAAAAGTAAACTCAGATTTCTACGAACGGAATAATCCCCGAGGATCAAATCCAAACCTAGTACATCTAGGACATGCCAAAAGAAGGAAAGGGATAGCTTTACATACCTTTTCCGCCTCCTATACGTCTCCAAAATCAAGTCTCAAGTTCGCCAAAATCTACAATTTGGTCACATTTACCAATTGTGAGTTATAGCTTCTAAGAATTCAACTTAAATTCATATTTGTCTACCGCAATTTCGGCAGCACCTCTCCTATAAATTCAACATCCCCGAGAATTCGCTCGGCCAAAAATATCAACAACAACAACACCACAATACCAAGAGCATCAAAAATCATCACAGAATATATTATAACACAACTATTCTTCCTTTCTACATAGTTCAACAACTTCCATTCCAACTTCACAATTTCAAGCTAATATCAACATTTCCATATTCATTTACTAATTCAAGATCATTCAAACATAATTCAATAACATTTCAAGCAATGCTCATGGATTCAAGCATTCCCGCCAATTCCATATTCTATCCAAAACCTCCACAATTGTAACAAAACTACCAAATCACATTGTCTTCTTCCAAAATCAATAACAATAACAATAATTCACATTCTAACATCTTACTTTCGTAATTACATATAACTATATAAAATCACATTAAAATGACATAATCTTCTAGAATCAATTTCCATGCCAACTTAACCTATTTAACCTTCATTTACATCATAAGGGTCACAACTAACATATTAAACAAAATTAATTCATTTTCATTCCACCACTATGCACCACATGGCCAACACCCCCCTTTTTTTTCACTTCAACCAATTTCATTCAACTTTCATCTCCAATACAAAAATCCATAATAACCACAACTAAAATACGATAAAAAATTCAACTCATTCCATCTATACATTAATACCCATATACGACTATATGCATATATGTACACCCAATATGCAAACTTCTATATTTTCATGATTTCTACTCATATCTACCCACTACAATATAGGTAAGCCTTCATAACATAACTTAAAGGGATTAATTCTTACCTTTTTCTTCAAACTTCAACTTGCCGCAACGTAGTCTTCTCGCTCAACTAATTATACCGCATTGGAGAGCGTCCTGAGCTTAACAAGAATTCAAGAAGAGTAAGATTTTTGGATTGAAAGTTGATGGCTAAATTTTTTTTTCTTTTCCTTGGTACTCGACCGAATGGCCTTTTTCTTTTGTTCTTGGTCTCTCTTTGATTTTATCTTCTTGAAACTTCTATTTAGAGATATATATGACAAGCCCCTTTAATAAATTATCACATGGGTAATTAATTTATGGGTTGGGCTAGCACATGGTCGGCCACCCTTACCAAATTGGGCCTAAATTTTCTTTTATTGTGTTGAGCCCAATTCATTAGAAATCTTATTTTGTAATTCCCGAACTAATTTTCCAAAATTCCAATTTTTCCCCTAGCCTTCCTCAACACTTCCTCACTAATATTTTTCTTTCATGAACAACTCATATGTTGAATAAAATTAATTATGACCTTATTTCTTACAAGTCAACATTATTTCAAAATTTCCAAATACGCAATAACACGGGATATAACCCATTGGACCTTATCAGATTATTTGTAGGGTAGGCAAGGTTGCCTATGAGTTGGACCTACCATCTGATTTGGAAGCAGTACATCCAGTCTTTCATGTGTCGATGGTTCACAAATGCATTGGTGACCCTTCTAGGGTGTTCCCAGTGGATGATGTCCAGGTGACGGAGGAGCTGTCTTACGAGGAAAACCCTATAGCTATACTTGATCGCCAAGTCAGAAGATTACATACTAAGGACGTGGCTTCCGTCAAAGTATTATGGTGAAACAAGAATAGAGAAGAGATGACCTGGGAAGCCGAAGACGAGATGAAGAATAAGTATCCTTACTTGTTCCCTACGCCTGCAGGTAATTTGAATTCCTCACTTGGTTATATTAATTAGTAGATGAGACTATATGCTATAGCAATAAAAGAAACTCCCCCGAAATCTTTATAAGACCTTATAGGACTAGTTTAACATTCGAGGATGAATGTTCTAAAGGGGGGAAGGATGTTATACCCCGTATTTTTGCATGTCGGATAATTTGTAAGCTAATCGACATAAGTTCAAGACAAGATTATTTTGGGATATGAGACAAGGACTTTTTAATCCCGATTTTTAATATTGCACGGTTTGCTTGTAAATTTCAATTAGTATAGAAATATTAGTGGAGATTAGGGATTAATTAACCATGATTAGATTATTAAGTGGGGATTAGTGATTAATTAAGGATTAATTAGCCTAATTAAGATTAATTAAGTCATTAGTGGGTTGAATGGACCCCATTATAACATGGCCAAATCTGATTGGTCCATGCTATAGTGGGGCACGTGTAAAGCATAGGGGCTGCATATATAAGTCATAAGAATGACTCATTGATCATATTTTCCAACTTCAAATTGAATTAGAGAGAGAAGTAAAGATTGAGTGAGAGGGAGAAGCTCTCGGCCATGGATGTCTTGGCCGAGCTTAAGATCTTAATGGAAAAGAGATTGAATTTCTAAGAGTTCTAAGTATTCAAGGTGATTGCAACGTGAATTGAATCATTGGGGGCAGCAAGAACGTTTGTTAATTGAATCCACAAATTTCAGCAACGTTAATGAGCCAAGCTTGTTAAGGTAAGATTTAATTCTCTCCTACATGTTTTAGAGGTGATTTGGACTTTGTACAATTTGGTAGATTGAAGTTGGATGTAGGAAATTGTGTGTGTTGTTGCTAAGTTGCTGTTTGGGCCGTGTTGGGGGGGGGGGGGGCTGTTTTAATCTAAATGATGAGTTAATTTTAATTAGTATTGTTGTTGTGTTGTCATGGATTAAATGATGAGAGTAAAGGAATTTGATGGTTAAAGTTGAAGTTATATTTTAGTGGGTTGTTTTAAGAACTTGTTGTATTTAGAGGCTGTTTTGGGTGTGTTGTTGTTGTTCTTGTTGAATTGGAGGATTAAGTGTGGTTAAGATTATGCATTGTGTTGTTGTAATTGTTGGGCAGTTGTAAGATCGTTTTGATGAAGTGTTAGGGCTATAGATTATTAAGAATAACTTGAATATGTCGCAGTCGTTATGTTGACGATTATCGAATGTTGGAATGGTGTGGGCTGTATGGAATGTCCTTGGGTCTTGTTGTAACTAGTTCTTGATGAGATAACTTAGATGTGCCTTGGTTTATGCTATGTTGGTTGTTGTATAGTTGGCTTAAATGTGAGGAAATTAAGCGATATAGGGGAAGTGCTGCCCAATCGCCTAGAAATAAGCTACTAACGCTGAAGTACATTTTATGCCTTTCCATAGCTTAACCATAGTCTTAACGTCTTAATATAGGTGGAGACACTTCGGGCAGCGTATACATATTGTACCACGGATAAGCGTTAAAGGTATGTAAAGCTAACCCTTCCTTCTTTTTGGCATGATCTTTATGAAACAAATAGACGACGTATGTATGATTTCAAAAAGCTCTTATTCTTAGAGACACTAAGATGGCTAATGTAGTTGATTCCCAGGACTTATTTTATTATGTCTTGATACGTGTCTATGATTCCTGAAGTCTATTTTGATATAATCCATAGTGACATTCGAAGGATACTTGATATGACTATTGTCTTGATTATCAAATGATGGTACATTTTGATTATTCTATTGAGTCTCAGATATGACTTAATTTGCATATGGTTACTCACTACTCTGCTCGTGCATGCCTCAATATGTCTTTCACCGAGTCCTGGGCCGGGGCACGTTCTCGTGCACAGTTTCACTGCATTGTTCACCGAGCCCCTCACTAGAGGGCCGGGATACGGTATATATATATATATATATATATATATATATGATATGATGATGTGATTATGGCGCCAAGGATGGTATATGATGACTTTATTCACAGAGTCCCATAATGGCCCGGATATGATATATGATATTAATATGCATGATTTACATTTCATAAGGAAAGTGTATTGGCATTATGATTGTCATACTTTTATCCTGTAATCTCTATTTCAGTCATGATCCTTTTTATTGTATTCATGCTTTATATACTCAGTACATATCTCGTACTGACCCCCTTTCTTCGGGGGGCTGTGTTTCATACCCGCAGGTACAGATACTCGATTTGGTGATCCTCCAGCTTAGGACTTCTACTCAGCTGTCTTGGAGAGCTCCATTGTTCCGGAGCCTAGACTTTTGGTACAGATCGTTTGATATATATATATATATATATATATATGTTTGTCCAGGGGTACGGCGGGGCCCTGTCCCGTCATATTTCACTATTGATACTCTTAGAGGTCTGTAGACATATGTGTAGGTTGTGTATAAGTTTTGTTCAGCTGTGTCTATACGATGTGCTATGGATATGTTTGATATGTAGTGGTAGCCTTGTCGGCTTGCGTATGGTATTGATATGTAGGGGCAGCCTTGTCGGCTTGCGTATGGTATTGATATGTAGTGGCAGCCTTGTCGGCTTGCGTATCATATTATGCTTTGATTAGTGTGACTCCTCAGGAGAGCGGTTATCAGGATATATATATGATGACGTTATGAACCTCTGAAGTTCTTTTGCAAGTTTCCATATTGTTCTTAGATTAAGTTTGATTATATCTAACAGGTACGTACATGAGTGTCCAGCTCGGGCACTAGTCATGGCCCACGGGGCTGGGTCGTCACAGATAAGAGGAAGTTTAATAAATTAGTAAGGTTGGCTAAAGGTAGACAGTGATGGTATAAGACCGTGGACTCGGAATTGAGATATGACTACAAAGGAAACAAGACGAATATATGAGGAATAGACATACATACGAGCAAGCTATGGTAGCATAAAGGGAAATAAGAAATGAACGAAAGAAGAAAGAAAGGGTGTATTTTACTAAAATTTCAAGATGAGAACAAGATTCGGCAGGACATTTGAAGGATTATGACGCATGATTTTGATACAAACAATTATTTAAGAGAAACTATGGGACACTATGAGCTAAATTAAGGAAAGGACGAATCGTGAGAATGAATGAGATAGAGTATCGACCTTTACTGGTATGGAATAAACCTAACTCGGAATCGGGAACCAATAGTAGGAGGAATCTTAATGGTACTGGTGAAAGGATAGCTATGAAGGAAAATTACGGCTGAAGGAGAATGGTATAGTCGGGCACTCTATAAGGAGCCTAACGAATTCCTTTGTCACCATTGATTCATTAACCTAGGGGACTATTAGACATGAAGGAAGGAAGTGGTTTGAATTGTGTCCAATATGTGTGAACATTTAACTTGATACAAGAATTCAGTTAGCAAAATAGAAATAAGTCAAACCATGCGATGAAAGCAACTTTGGCATTATATGGAATAGAGGAGTTGAAGGATCGCTAGGGTCGGCCAGATGACTACCAAAGACGGTTAATGTCATGACCCAACCCGATGAGCCATGACTAGTGCCCGAGCTGGACACTCGTTTATGAACCTGTTGGATATAGTCAGACTGAAACTAAGGATAGTATGGAAACTTGTAAAAGCAAACTATAGACTCATAACGCCATATATCATCATAAACCAGTCTCCTGAGGAGTCACAGCTAACCAACACATAACATAATATGCAAACCGACAAGGCTGCCACCATATATGGAAATATCCAAAACGAATCATATTGACATAGCTGACCAAAATCGACACACAACCCACACATGTCTACAGACCTCTAAGAGTATAAAAGTGAAATATGACGGGACAGGGCCCCGCCGTACCCCTGGATATGCACAAGTCTACATCAAAAGATCTGTACCAAAATAATCTAGGCTCCGGAACAATGGAGCTCTCCAGACCGCTGTGCAGAAGTCCTAGGCTGGAGGGTCACCAAACCAAGTGTCTGTACCTGCGGGCATGAAACGCAACCCCCCGAAGAAAGGGGGTCAGTACGAGGAATGTATTGAGTATATAAAGCATGAAATACAATAAAGAAGATTATGACTGAATAAAAGATTACAGGAGGAAAGTATGATAATCAAAGATACCAATGGACCTGTGCCTTACGAGATGAGAATCATGCATATCTATATCATATACCATACCCGGCCCATTATGAGACTCGGTGAATAAAGTCATCATTGTTATATCCCGTATTTTATACATTCAGATATTTCAAGGTGGTCGTGGTAGGTTAGGGGAAAGACTATGTTCCAAAATTATTTTAATATACAAGTTGTTTATTAATATGGAAATATTGAGAAGGTTTAAGGGTAAAGAGGAAAATTCACAAAATGGCTCATGGTAATATTGTGGAAGGCTAGGGGCAAAATGGGAATTCCACAAGAAGACTTGAAAATTCTTGAAGAAGCCAAGTTGGCCGTGTGGCATATAATTATATGTCCACATTTTTATTTAATAAAGCTAATTATAAATATATATATATGGACCAATCTTGTTACATAAGCCAAGTGGTCATATTTGCTATTTTAAGAAAGTTCAAGAAAAATGGAGAAGGGGACATGTGTCCACCTTGTATTGGTAGAAGCTATATATATATATATATATATATATATATATATATATATATATACATACATATAATTGATGACAAAATAAGGGGCAACTCATCATTTTGACTCTATAATCTTGGAGAAAAAAAAGAAAACAAGAAGGAGAAAGGAAATATAGTAGGTTCGGCCATGGCTCAAAAAATTGAGGCCATGGAAATTGATCAAGAAAAATTATTTTTTCTAGCTTTCCTACTAATTTGAAGGTCCTCTTTAACATGAGAAAATTGTTGGAGCAAGAAAACCATTCATTCTTGCAAGTTCATGACCCTATCCAAGTAAGAAGACAAGTGGAAAAAGGTATGTATTCAATCTTCTTTTCATATGTTATGGATGCTTTGTATATGTTGTAGAGTGAGGAATGAATGAAATTCATGAAATATGTAAGTATAGGGGTGTGGCCGAATGGAGGTGGTGGTGTAGAAGTGATGAAGGTTTGGTGGCTTGAAATGAATTTGAAATTGTGTTGTGTTGTGGATTCCATGATGTAAAATGAAGGTTTGGTGGCTTGAAATGAATTTGAAATTGTTTGTGCATTATTGAAGAAGTTAGTGTGACATTAGTGTGGTTTCTTATATTTGTAAGAATAAATTTGTTAATGTATGAGTTGTTGACATAATTCATGAATTTGGAAGTGAGACATGTGTTGGAAGATTGTAAGTTGGGTTGTTGTGGTTGAATTTGAAAGAAGGAAATAGGTTGTTATTGTTCTTGTTGAATTTGGAAGGCTTCGGGTGAAGTAGTGTGTTGATTGAGTCGTTTTGAATGCTATGTGAATTGAATTGAATATAAATGAAATGTCGTTGAATTGTACGACAAAGGTTGTTAATGTTAGAATGCGTCTTGAATTGATAGTTGATGTTGTTGGCACGATTGTTGGTATTGTTGTTGATAGTTTGGCCGAGTTGAATTCTAGGATTGTTGATTAATGATTTGGGCCGAGTTAGATTCTCGGGGATGGTGTATTTACAGGGGAGATGCTGCCGAAATTTCAGCAAATCATAAGTGAATTTATTTGAAAGACTAAAACAAGTATATGATGATGAGTCTAATGATTGTGTCAATCTTCTTGAAGGTAGACTAGCGATAGCGAGATTGGACAATTAAGCGAAGCTAATAGGACGTGGAGCAGGTATGTTAAGGCTCGTCCCTTTCTTTCAAGGCATGATTCTGATGCTATGATTTCATAATTACTTCCATATTTTCCTTGTTTTCAAATGTTAGATGTTTATGATTCTAAGGCATGATTCTCTTCCCGATAACTCATAAATGTTTTTTTCCAAAGTGTCCGCATTCTACCAAAACAGAGGTTTATGATTTTGTAAGCTCTTATGACAATAACGATGGATATGTTTCACAATGACAATGACGATATCAAGGATGAGCATATTTCTATGATGACTATGATAAGAATGATTTTCCAAAAATGGCTTCTGAAACGTTCGTAGAAGGTTCTGTACTTCAAACGCTCGTAACTTTCTTATACTAAATCGGATTGACCCGAAACTTTTTTCTGAGCTTTCAGGTGTCGATTCATGTACGTACCCATCGAGTCTTAAAAATTTGTTCCATGTGCATATGTATATGAGGCGACGCCTTATGAGACTTATGATCTTATTCCATGTTCTCTTAACGCTGTTATTCGTTGCTAGTCTGGTCTTATAATAATTGTTCCTTCAAGGTGAGAAAAAGTTATGATGATTATTCCATAATGAAATAGGAGGTTACCGACCTTACGTCACTCTGATGGAGTTATAGCTTTTTATTGGGCTCTTATGCATGGTTAATGTTACATCCGACATTTTTGCATATTCGGAAAATGCGAAATAATTTTGATTCGTATGGAATGAGGCCAAATTTGGACCTTGCTTAGTATGAATGTGTTGACTATGAAATTATTGGTGTGAAATATGGAAGGAGGCCAAGGGGCAAAAATTGGAATTTTAGAAATTAGTTTCGGGAATTACAAAACAAGAATTCTAACCAAATTGGACTAAAAAAAAATAAGAAAGTGAGGCCCAAATCCAAGGCCCAACCGGCCATAGTAGTGTCCAAGCCCACAAGAAATTGTGTAAGTAATTAATTATATATATGATTGGATAATTCTCAAGAACCTTCAAGAAGACACAAAGCAAAAACAAAAGAAAAGAAAGGGAGCATTTCGGGTGAGGAAAGAAAAAGAAAGAAAAGAAAGAAAAAATTTCTTGGAGCTAATCCTTGGTTCAAAAATTAAATTCTTGTGAGATTAGTACTAAGCTCAAGGCCCTCTACAAGTTGATATAAGTATTGTGGCAAGAAAGCAACCTTAACCCCAAGTGAAGAAAGGTAAGAATTTTATGCTTTTGACATGTTATGAGAGGTGTATGTATGTTGTAGTAAGTTGAAATGAATGAAAAACATGGAAATTTTGTGTGTTGAGAACTATGCATGTTGGCCGAATGCATGTACATGTATTACATGTCTTTGATGATTTAAATTCATGTTGTAATTTAGTTATAGTATGGTGGAAATTGTATTAGAAATGAAAGTGGAATGAATTAGTGAAAGTTGGAGAGTATAGTATGTGGCCGTGTGGTACTATGTTGATTATGGAATATGAATTTAATCTTGTTAGTATGTTAAGTGTGTTTTGGTGAAGTGAATGGAAAGATAATAGCCTTTGTTGTCATGGAAAAATGGTTACTAAGTTGTTGAAGGAAATTATGCAACTTTGTTATGGTTTATGTAAAAAAATGAAAATGAAAGTATTAAGGGGCAAACTATGATTAATGTTGATGAATTTGGAAGATGGAAATGTATAATGAACTTGTATGTTGAAGGTTAGGAGAATCGGATAAGTTGTGGCTTTGATGGAAAGTTTGTATGTTTGTATATCTTATGTATATCTTGTGAGGATGGTATGATATGCCTCCGAATCGTGTTGTAATGAATTTGATGGGTAATGAACATCAAAATAATAAGTTTGGTTTGGAAGTGTAAGGTCAGAACGGAAAATGTTAAGTTATGACGGAAAGTTGGCAAATTGTGCCTTATTATGTATTTTGAGCTACTTGTCGTTATTATGAATATTGTTGTTGGGTTGTGTTGATTGTTTGGCTGTGTTTAACTTTTGGGGATATCATATATACAGAGGAAATGCTGCCGAAATTTCGGTAGGCAAGTATGTGTTAAGTTTGGACTATTGAAAAGTTGAAACTAACAAATGGTAAACTTGACCATTTCTAGATTTTAGACGAAATTGGAATCGACGCCAAGCGAGCGTAAGGCGCTATCGAGGTATGTAAAGCCTTCCCCTTTATTCTTAGGCATGTTCTGAATGTAATAGGCTCGGCCGCGAGCCTTGAATACGACTCTGTTCCTCGGAATTCGAGATGGAAATCCGCTCCAATTCCTTCAGTACGTGTGATCATCATTAGCCCGCGTCCAGGCCTCCCGCGTCTGGGGTAATCATAAACTGCCCACTGCAGTGGTGTGTCTGCCCGGCCGCCTATTGGAAGACGCGGTGTTATACTGCCCGGCCATGTAGGCACGGTGTTATACTGCCCGGCTATATAGGCGCGGTTATTAAAATACATACATATTTATAAGGCATGCATGAGAGCCCAAGTGAAAGCTACAACTCTATCTGAGTGACGTATGGTCGGTAACCTTCGATTTATATTATGGAATAATCATCATCGATATATCTCATCTTGAAGGAACAATTCATGAGGAGAGACCAATAATAATGAGCAATTCATGAAAATTATGAAATAAACTCTATAATCTCATAATATCATTAAAATCATAAGCTTTGGAACTTCTAGGATAAATTCATCGTGCTCATGCGCATCATAGAAAACATCTCATCTTCTTTATCCTTATAAAGCGTACTCATCTTTAGCGTCATAAGAAACTCTTGGGATCATGAAACTTTAACTTTTGAGGATAAAGACATTATGGAAAACATCTCATCTTTAGTATCATAGGAAGCTTTTAAGAATCATGAGTTTCTAAGTCTTGGAAATAAGAAGGTTATGGAAACGTATGTGGAATCACAACATAAGAATCACGCCTTTGAAAGAAAGGGAGTAGCCTTAACATACCTGGAAGCTCGCTTCTCGACTTTCCAACCTACCTCTTGTCTTAAAATCTACATATAAAACCATTCATTCTATTGTTAGGCTCGTTGTTATATACTTATCCTAAGCCTCCAAATAAATCTTTCTAGAATCTACCGAAATTTCGGCAGTATCTCCTCTATTTATATGCCTAGCCCAAAATCTCAATTCAGCATCCAACAATAAGAACAACAATACCAACATCAATAACATCATTTCCATCACCAATATGTACCATAAAACAGCCCACACGCTGTTTTCCAACTTCCATAACTAACTAACTTACTCCACAATTATTTCACGAATTTATCTTCGCGAATAAACCGGTATCAACGTAATTAGAAGAAGATTCATACCTTATTCTCATTGAAATAGAAAGATCTCCAATATCCTCTTTGAGTCCACGCTAGAAACCACCACACCACAATGCTAGAATCACGACCACGCGCTATCCGAACCTAAACTAATACTCCGTCGCTTAAAAATTGCTCACTTTTTGTTTCCCTCTCTCTCTCTCTCTTTCTTCAATTTTTGAAAATTTCTAGCAAAATCTGGTGAAAAAAAGGGGTCCTTACCCTTTTTATAAGGGTCAAATTCGAGTCGGGGGGTATTGTAGCAGAACTGTGGCGGGTCCGTACTGTAGCAGTACTGTAGCACGCGTTTCTGCTCTGTCAGCTGAACTTTTAACGTCTATAATTCTCTACTCCGAAGTTCAAGTGATGAGCGGTTTGTTGCATTAGAAACTAGACCCGACGAACTTTATTTTAGGCATTTTATTCACCTTAAAACACTTCATATGCTAAGAGATATACGTTCCCCAAGTTGGACCAAAATTTGCACACAAAACATTACCCATCCTTTCTCCGAAGTCGTACTACTTCATTTCTTCCAGTCATTTCCTTATAAAACCTTCCGGTATATCTTATATACATCCTTCACTTATTAAATATATACTTGATAATTCTTGCTCCTTATATTCCAAAGTGGTTTTACTTAACCCTTACTTAGCGTACTTATGTTTCAAATTTGGTAAGTGCTCTTCGAAGATACGAGGTGTAACAGTAGCCCTGGGGTGTGACAACTTACGAATGCAATAAGATCACTGCATGAAGGGGGGGGGGGGGGGGGGAGGGTCTTACCAAAAGAATATTACGCCTTGGAACTTTCATTTTTGTATCATTATGGTTATAGCAAATTTTTGACAGTTTACCAAAGGGTTATGAAATTCTCAAAAATTATGAGGCCTTTGATGAGTCAACGACAGACACCTATGACAGAACCTCTCGGATTAAATTTACCTAGACTCTACAGATGTGAATCAATACCATTATCATGGTTATATGGAAGAAAGGAAGTGGAAAAGATTTGCAAACCATGTGAAACTTAATACTATTATTGAGCAAGAAAAAGGACTGATGAGTCCGAGTATCAACGAGGGTCATATTAGGAAAGTGACTCACTTATATCTCTTGAAATGATATTTCTGAGGAATCGGGGAAGTATTGCACCCGGGAGTCATTACTAAGAAGAAAACTCATTTTCAACTATTCAAAGGGAATGTTATAGATAGTGCGTGCTAGAGGACTAAAATAATGGCTCCCAAAAGCGGTTCAAGATGAAACGCTGTTGCCCCAGGTATGGAATGCAATACTTTACTTTTAATGCTTTTGGTTGTGTATGGCCATACTGTGGGCTGTGATGTTGTAGCCCTGAGTGGCAGTGTATTTTGGACCGTTGTGATAGGATGGTAGCGTTATATTATAGGGGAAACTCTGGCAAAAGTTTCGTAGAATCCCCGATAGTTTAACATTCGAGGACTAATGTTTTTAAAGGGGGGAAGAATGTTACACCTCGGAAAAAATTTCATTAATGCATATTGGATAGACTAACGAAGGGCACAAAGTATACAATTTTTTAATAAGAAAGAAATATCATTTAATGATTCTAATTAAGATTCCAAAGACGTTTGAAGAAAGAGAAGAAAGTTCATGGAGAAAGGCGATGTATACGATGTGTTTCGGAGAGATTTTCCAAAGTACCGGACTAATGATGTCTTAGAAGAAGAGTTATAACGTCCCTTAGATTGATAATGAAGTGTTAAATAAGTATTAAGAAGGTTCCATAAGGAATGTGGATCAAATGAGTCGACGAGAACGAGTTTCGGAAAAACTGTGGATTGTACGGTCCACCATACGGACCGTATAGAAGATACTGGCCGTATGTATGGCCGTATAACCTGTCCAGAGAAGAGCCTCCACTGGAACCATTATACGGTCACACATACGGACCGTATAAATTGTACGGACCGTATGTGTGTCCGTATAAATGTGTCGGGACAGCATTTTGAGTTTTAAATAAGGGACCCAAGTTCATTATTTTCATTTCCCATCTTCTCATTTTCCTCTCCTCACCTCAAAAACTCTCTAGAACACTCTCCACACTTCCCATACAAGAATCCAAGAGAAATCAAGGATCAACTTCATCAAACCAAGGAAATCAAATGCAAGAAGCTCTCTAGGATTGCTTGGAGTCAAGAAAACTCTTTGGATTTAAGCTAGGTTTTTTCTTCAAGTGCAAGATTATCATCCAAAACTTGCTCCTACACTATCTAAGGTAAGTTTTATGATCATTCCATGTTGTTTAAGGTATTGGGAGGTTGAAAGACTTAGATTATGAAAGGAGATAGAAAATGGGTTACAAAGATGAGGATAAAGTGATTTTGAGTAGTAGCTTGAGATGAGTCATGATTCTTGAGATATTGTGATTGTAAATATGTTATAAATGACATTAAGAACATGGGGTAAACATTATATGTGAGAAAACGCAATAGTGAACTATGACCATGATTATGGAGGAATTGAAGTGAAATTGTGAAATGTGGATAATGTAGATGAATGAAGATTGTTGCTTATAATATTGTGAAAGTTGTTATGGATGTTTGGGAGTTGATATGTAATATGAGAAAAGTTGTATAAACAAAGGAAATGCTGCCCAATTTTCTCTAGCATTAGTAAGCACGTTCATATAATCGATTAGCTAATGTTAATGCGAATTCTCTTGAAGGTAGAAACGAGAGAATTGAAGGAGAACAATCAAGCGATGGAATTGTTTAACGAGAGAGGTATGTAAGGCTAGTCCCTTCTTTCTAAGGCATGACTCTTATGGCATGAATCCTCCTATCTTTCCATGATTTTCCTACATATCGGAAATTATGAGTCTACGATTATAAAGATCTTCATACAAGATAAAGAAAAGGGATACGTTACGAGCATGACAATATTGATGATGAATCTAAGTCTAGAAGTCCTAAATCTTATGAAATGACATTCCTACAAAGCTAATGATCCTTATATGATTCCTATGATATTATTTTCCCTACCTCTCCATGACTTTCTTACATTCCGGAAATTATGAGTCAACGTTGATAAAGAGCTTCTTATGAGATAAAGATGATAAATATGTCATGAATACGATGATAATGATGACGATGAGTAAGTATAAAGAATCGTAAAGGGAGGTACGACGTCCATCAGGTTAATGATCCTAAGCATGTTCCATTGATGCTTTTCCTTGTGTACACTCACCTTAAAATGTTAGTCCCCTCAAGGTGAGATATGATGATTATGATCACTCCATAATGTAATCGGGGGTTCACGACCTTATGTCATCCCGACATAGCCATAGTTGCCTTCAAGTTCTAATGTATGTTTTGATGATAAATGTATGATGATGCTAAGTTATGATAAGGTTATGATATGCCTATGAGATGTGTGATAATGATAAGTTTATGTTGACTATATGACGATACGATTCCACTGTGCCTAATTGGCCGGGCATGTCACCGCGAAGGCAGGCTGCGTACGATTCCACCGTGCCTAAATGCCGGGCATGTCACCGCTAAGGCGGGCTGCTATGTTTACACCGAGCCTAGAGGGCCGGGAATGACACCACTAGTGGGCGGCATATGATGGTTACCCGGACGCGGGTTAACGATGATGATATATATATGATACGATGATGTATGCACTATGATGATACATGTACTACGATTATATATAATATATGTATGAAATGTATCCACTCTTAAAGGTTAAGCAGGTTATGTCTTCATCTTATGTCTTATGATCTCTCTATTATGTTCATTTCATTCATGCCTTACATACTCAGTACATTGTTCGTACTGACGTCCGTTTCTTTGGACGCTGTGTTCATGCCCATAGGTAAACAGGGAGGAGATCCAGACTCGTAGGAGCTGTTAGCAGGCCTTGAGAGCACTCCATTATTCCGGAGGTGCCATTGCTTATTGTTTTGTGTATATGCATTTTGGGCACAGCGGGGTCCTGTCCCGTCCATATGTCTAGTACTCTAGTAGAGGCTCGTAGATACGTATGGTGGGTAGTATGGTCTCACGATGTCCTTATTGCATGTATATTATTTTGATAGCCGAAGGGCTTATGTATATAAAGGTTATTATGTTTCGAAGTGAAAAATGGTTTTTCCAATGATTTGAGTATAAGATTAATAAATAAACACTTGATGAGTACAATGGGTAATTGTATGAGCGGTGCTCGGTGGTTAGCCCCGGGTACCCGTCATGGCCCCTAGTCAAGTCGTGACAATACCCTTCTAAAGTTGACCCAAAATTCTGTCAAAAATTCTGCCAACTTTTTTTTCAAATTTTCGACAAACTTAATTTCTTTGATTTGCTTGATCTCGGAACCTTTAGACACTTGTTTAACACTTGTTAAGAGTATTCATTAAGCTTATAAGGGTTCCATGACCTCTCCGAGCTTATGTTAGTTTACTTACAACGCAAACGACGCGATTTGTTTTAGGTGTAACAAAAGTACATCCCGTACTTAAGAATTGCAATTTTTCAGTTGCATTGGAAAGAAGACTCGCTGAACTCGAATTTACATAGGTTATGCATACCATAACTCCTTATATTCTAGGAGATATACCTCTCTCAAGTTGGACCAAAAATTTCTGTCCAAAATTCTGCCCAGTTTTCCCAAATTTTCAACAGACTTAGGCCCCATTTGTCCATAGAAACCAAAAACAAAATCACTTTTTTTTAGAATTTTGGAGTTGGAGTTGAAGTTGTGTTTGGCCATAGTTTTTGAAATTGTAGTTTTTGGTGAAATGTAGTTGTAAAAAAGTGAAAAAATTTGAAAAACAAGTTTTTTGAGTTTTTGGAATTCCGGAATACAACTTCAAGTTGTATTCGGAATTCATATGGCCAAACACTGAAAGTGAAAAAAAAATCCGAAATAAAGTGAATAATTCTTATGGCCAAACGCCGACTTAATTTCTTCGATTCTCTTGATCCCGGAACCTTTAGACACTTTCTTAATGCTTTTTAAAAGTATTCCTTAACCTTATAATGGTCTCATAACCTCTACGGGCTTACGTTAGTTTACTTACAATGCAAACGATGCAAAAACAAATTGAGGTGTAACATCCTTCCCCCCTTAGGAACATTTGTCCTCGAATGTTAGACTCTTAGGGGTACAAAAATTTTGACAGAGTCTCCCTTGTAACTATACCACCACCAACCTGCCACATAGTAACCCAACAACATAATGCCACCCAGGGCTATAGCAATTAGTTATAACAATGGCCCCACACGACCAATGACGGTAACTAAAAACATATACATACCTGAAGATTATGATGTCTCGGTCTGGATCTCCTTTGGTAATGGAAACAAATGCGGATATCTGGATCTCATATCTTTCTTATCTTCTCAAGTCATCTCTTCTACCTTCACATTCTTTCATAGTACTATTACCGAGGCTATATCTCTGGTTCTCAATCCACAACCTTAGAACTTTGGCTATCTGAGAGGGTACTTGGAACTTCCTTATATGATAATTGTTCTGTTATAGCCCGCCCTCTTGGAGCATAAGCACGCCACGTATTTCATCGTATTAATGGAATATTGGAGACATCCTGTGAAGTCTTGAAAGGTACAAGCCATGGGAAGTACGTAACAATGAAGTAAAGGATGAATTATGATCTCGTAAGTCGTAACTGGGAAGGAAAACCTTGGAACCAGGGGACATGACCCTTATCAAGTATAATTAATGATAAATATCATGTATGGGAAGTTACGGAAGATTATGGGATCAAGCGGATAGAAAAAAAGAAAGTTAATGGGACTTTGGATGAAGTTGGTGAAATTTTGGAAGCAAATTTTGGTCCAATTAGATGGGAGTGCAAATTTTAGCATACAAGGACTTTTGTGGTGATTCAAGAGCCTCAAATGAAGTTCGTCGAGTCTAGTTTCCAATGCAACAAACTTTTAGTCGATACGACATCGGAGTAGGAAGTTATGAGCATTTTAAAACGAACTGCTAGAAGCCCGTGAACCTATGCGGAAATTCTAGAAACCACTTAAAAGCCCACTAATTTCGGCCCATTAAGCCAAACCCGATCCACACACATATAAATACCGCACTAACTCACCATTTCACCCCCAAAACATAAGATTTACATCCATAAGCAACCTTAGAGAGATTAGGGGTATTTTGGTAAGATCTAGTGGAGATTAAGGCTCGGGAGGTGCGCAATGCTTCGTAGACCTCAAATTTTCTATCTTGGCATCGTAGGAGGAGGCAGAACCCCTCCATGCAATCTGGTCCTTGAAGTTTCTAAGACAAATTAAGGTAAATCCCACTCCTTCTTTGGTAATTGAGTTAATCCGTAGTAATACTCACTAGATTATCGCATATTAAGTTGAATTGATCGAAAAAGTGAGATTATCCTCATTGTGGGTGTTACAGGTGGATTGATATGAATATTGGTTTGAATGGAGGTTGTGGATGTTGATTCTTGAATATTGTTGTTGTTGTTGTTGATGATGGTTGTTATTGTTATTGATATTACGGCTATCTGACATATTTCGGGATATAACAAAAACAGAGGACGTGCTGCCTAATTTTTTGTAAATCGAACTCTTCAAGACTATAGGATTTGGATAAGTTGAATCTACGGAATCTACGAAATTGACTAAAGGAATTATTTGTCGATATAGGATTCGGGACGAAGGGACGAGTGGTGGAATAAGGGAGCAAGTCAGGAGTAGCAAGGCAGCAAAGACAGGCATGTAAGATTTAGCTGTCCTCATTTCCTTGTCATGAGTCTTAGAGCTATTTAGCATGCATGCTCCTCCATTCGAACCGTCCAAAGTTTTACAAAGAAAGGATACTGTTACATCCGACATTTTCGCTTATTCGAAAAATTCTAGATAAATGGACTTGTGATGAATAAGGCCACTATTGGAAATTTCTTGGTATGAATGTGTAGGTTATGAATACGTTGGTGTGGAATTACGGAAGGAGGCCAAGGGCAAAATTGGAATTTTGGAAACTTGTTCCATAAATTACAAAATTAGCCAAGTTGGACTCAAAAATAAATAAGAGAACAAGGCCCAAACTTGGAGGCCCAACCGGCCATATTGGCCCAAAATCCATGCCCATAAGTCATGTGATTAGTCACATGACTAGCCAATATAAAGGGGTAATAATACATGTTTATCCAAAGAAGCTTCAAGAAAAAGAATTGAGAGGAAGAGAGAGGCATTTCGGGTTTGAAGGAGAAAAAGAAAGAAAAAGAAAGAAAAAAATTTTGAGGCCTAATCTTTGGTTTAAAAATCAAGTTCTTGTGGGAATATTACCAAGTGCAAAGCCCTCTACAAGTTGGTATAAGTATTGTGGCAAGAAAGCAATTCTATCCTCCAAGTGAAGAACTTGAAGAAAGGTGAGGATTTAATGCTTTTGTTATGTTATAAATGGTATATGTATGTTGTAGTATGTGTGAATGAATGAAAAACATGGAAATTTTGTGTGTGGAAAGATATGCATGTTGGCCGAATATCTGTATATGTATTACATGTCTTGGATGATTTGAATTCATGTTGTAATTTAGTTGTAGTGTGGTGGAAATTGTATTAGAAATGGAAGTGGAATGAATTAGTGAAAATTGAAGAATGTAGGAGGTGGCCGTGTGGTATGGTCATGTGTTGATGGAGTATGAATTTGATCTTGTTTGTATATTAAGTATGTTATGGTGAAGTGAATGGAAAAGATAACAATCTTTATTGTTTTGGAAAAATGGTTATCAAGTTGTTGTAGGAAAGTATGCAACTTTGTTATGATTTATGTAAAAATGGAAATGAAGGTATCAAGAGGCAAATTATGATTATTGTTGATGAATTTGGAAGATGGAAATGTGTTATGAACTTGTATGTTGAAAGTTAGGAAAAGATTGGAAAAGTAGTGATTTAATGGAAAGTTGGAATGTTTGTGTATCTTATGAATATTATGTGAAAATGGTATGGATGCCTCCGGGGTATGTCGTAATGATTTTGATGGATAATGGATATGAAAATAATAAGTTTGGTTTGGAAATGCAAGTTTGAAACGAAAAATGTTTCGTTATGTCGAAAGATGGCTAATGATGCCTTAGTGTATGTTTTAATGTCCATTGATGTTTTGATGTCATTTCTGGGTTGTTGTGTTGATGAATTGAGCCGAGCTAAGTCTCGGGGATGTCGTATATACAGAGGAAATGCTGCCGAAATTTCGGTAGGCAAGTATGTGTAAAATTGGAATATGGAAAGAATGAAACTAACAAATGGTAAACTTGACCATTTCCAGATTTTGGACGAAATTTGGATTGACGCCAAGCGAGCATAAGGCGCCATCGAGGTATGTGAAGCATTTCCCTATGTTCCTAGGCATGTTCTGGATGTGGTAGGCTCGGCCGCGAGCCTTAAGTACGACTCCGTTCCCCGGAATTCGAGACGGAAAACCGCTCCAATTCCTTCAACTCAATTGAAGCTATTTTCTTACAAATTGCCTTTAAAGTGAATTTTGGTACAAAACTTCCCTAAACGGAGTCGGAACACTTCCAAACGACTATGGATGACCTCATAAGGTCTATTAGCAATAATTTACCTATGTAGCCTCGAGTTGGTCCGAGGCGGGCCCACAAGGCCCGATATCTTCTGTAAAATTTTAAATACTTCCGTTTTGGTCCGATTTTCTCTAAAAACTTCTGGAATATTATTTTGTGTATAACATGGCTATTTCTGTGTAATTTATACAAATGATTTTTGAACATCTGAGAATCCGATTCTGATGATAATCTGTCGTGCCTTCCCAACTAGGACATAGGCGCGTACTATGCATACTATCTGGATATTCTGATTTTGGCTCGCCGTTTGGCACCCTTCAGTTTGATTGAGTTTGTATGTTGAGTCTGTATGTAAGTAGTTTCTCATTTATCGGATCGTGTCTGTCCCAATGCATTCTTTCACTGCGACCCGGGCCAGGTTCTGTTATCGTGCATATTTCTCTGCATTGTTCACCGCGTCCCTCGGCGTACGGGCCGGGATCTGTATGTCTGTATGATATTGTGATTTGTGTATGGGGATGGCGGCCAGGATGGCATATGATCTGATCTGATTCTGTCTGTCCACCGCGTCCCGTACTAAGAGGGCCGGGTTCTGTTACCGCGCCCCCAGACAGGGCCGGGATCTGTATGAATGTATGCGTGTGCTATCTATATTTATATAAGCACATGCCTCTGTATGATTCTGTATGACTCTGTACTACTCTGCATGCATAATTCTGTCCGACATACTTCTGTCTGTCCGTCTGAATTATGACTATGTCTGTATGTCCGTATGGATTATGATTCTGCTCGTCTGTCCGTATTATGATTCCGTTTGTCTGTCCGAACCATAATTCTGTTTATTTGTATGGGACACGGTTCTGTATGTCTGTCTGGATCATGACTCTGTCCGTCAGTCTGATTTATGGTTCTGTTCGTTATATTTCTGTGACTCCGGTTCGGACTATGTTTATATCTGTTATGTTCTGCTTTACATACTCGGTACATTATTCGTACTGACCCCCGTTCTTCGGGGGCTGCGCTACATGCCCGCAGGTACCGACGCACCAGGTGATACGCCGCCAGCGTAGGGTTCTAATTCTGCTGTTTGAAGAGCTCCTTTGATCCGGAGCGTATACTTTTGGTATATATATCTTCTGTCTTCTGTATACTCTGTATGTATGGATATTCTGGGTACGGCGGGGCCCTGTCCCGTCATATGACTCTGTATGTCTGTAGAGGCCTGTAGATAGATGTGTGGGTTACGGGTTTCGTCTGTATGCTAGCCTTATCGGCTTATATGCAAATGTCTGTATGTTCAGGTATATATGTATATATATGTATCTTTGCGCGCGTGCCGTATTTGTATCGACCTACTTTTGTAACTTCTGTTTTAAAAAGAGAAAAAAAAAATCCGTATGATTTGAAATTCGGTCGGGTAGGTATGTACGGGTACCCAGTTAGGGTACCAGTCGCGGCCACGGGGTTGGGTCGTGACATATACGTTTTTATAAGAAGGCTAGATTTTGAGAAAAAGCCATGTTTTACGAGATTTACCAATTTATGGAAAAGTATATTTTATACGATTTTCTCTAAAAAATCTTATTGAATATGACTAAAAGTCCGTTAGTGCGCATTCCTTGACCCTTGTTAAATTCCACAAAATGTCACGTATAATGCTTATGCTTGTTTATTGATATCATAACTATTAATGATTGTCCTTTTGGCCTCAATATACATTCCATAACTAATTCGGAGGTCACAACCTTACGTCACTCCGAAAGGCCCATGTCTATTTCTTGAACTCTGCATGCATTTATATATATGCTCTAGTTGCACTATTTTACTTACCGAACCGTGCTATAATCGGCTGGGTACGGCACGTAGATGTGCAACCACTGATTAGTTGGGTATGTTTACCGAGTCCGGAAAAGGGCCGGGTATGTTATGATGATGATGATGATGATGATATGAAGTTTCCCCGGACGCGGGATGCCCCATGTTATAGCCCGTACTTTGTACGCTCGGATATTCCAAGGTAGTTGTGGTAAGTTAAGGGAATGACCATCCTCCAAAACTATTTTAATGTACAAGTGGGTCATGAACATTATTTATGAATATTATTAGTATGGAAATATTGAGAAAGGTTAAGGGTAAAAAGGGAAATTCACAAAATGGCTCATGGTAATATTGCGGAAGTCTAGGGGCAAAATGGGAATTTCACAAAATTCAAGAAGGTTCTTGAAAGAGGCCATGTTGGCCGTGTGACATATAGGTATATGTCCACATTTTATTTAATGTGGATATGGACCAAAGTGTATATAATAAGACAAGTGGCCACATTTGGTTATTATAAGAAAATTGGTCTTCTTTGACTAATTTAAGAAATTTCAAGAAAAGAGGAAGAAAACTCTGGAAAAAGAAAGAAGGGGAGGCATGTGGCCATTTCATATTTAAAGGGAGGCAAGTATATATATGGAGAAAGATGACTAATTCATCATTTTAAATCAAGAAGCTTGTAGAAAAAAAAAAGAGAGAGAGAGGAGAGAAAGGGCCATATTCGGCCAAGGCAAGAAAAAAATAGATCCTTCAACTTTGATTCCAAAAATATTTTCTCCAAGTATCCCCACTAATTTGAAGGTCCTCTATAACGTGGTGTAGTTGTTGGAGCAAGAAAATCATTCATTCTTGCAATTACAAGTCTAGCCGAAAAGAAGATGAGTGGAAAGGAAGGTATGTGTTCAATCCTCTTTTACATATGTTGTAGATGATTTATGTATGTTGAAGTATATAGAAATGGATGGAATTCGTGGCATATATGTGTGTTGGTGTTGTAAACGAATGGAATAGTGTTGTGTAGAAAGAATGAATTAATTTTTCTTAGTCTTTTGGTTGTTGTAATATATAGATGTTAGAACCCGTATTTTTGTACAGTGGAATAATTCGGATTTATTTATGATAAGCTAAGGACAAAATTATTTTGGGATACAAAGTCGGGATTCTTGACCTTCGAATTTATTTTGAGATATAAGTTGTGCATGAATTTATTGGTATGGAACAATTAGGAAAATTCGGGACCAAAAGTGATAAAATTGGAAGATAAAAATCATCCACAATTTCCATGGTTGGCCCACACAAATGGTGTTCAATTTTAATTGGGACAACACATTAGTGTGGGCCAAGGGATAATTGTACAATTCATTTAAATGGTAAAGGGTGACCTCTAGTCTTCATTACTCATCCTCACACTTAAAAACAAAAGGGGCAAAAGCTGAAAACCTCCATTGAGGCTCACGGCCAGCTAGGAGAAAAATCCACTCCCATTTCAAGCCATCCAAAAATTAATTCCTTGGTACAAACCCCCTATTTTGAGGTCCCTAAGTAGCGTGGAAGCATCGTTGGATCGATCAACCCACCAATTTTCATCTTTGGAAACCCTAGGCTATTGGGAAATTGAAGGAGAAAGGTAAGAATCATTTATGTTTTGCATGTTACAAAGGTTGTATGCTTATTGTAGTAGGTTAAAAACGATGAATATCATGAAATATAGTGTGTTGGAAGTGAGTTGGGTGTGTGGTGCTTGAGCCGTGTAAATGGGTGTTTGTTGTGTTGTGTTGAAATTATGAATTAATGCCTAGTTAGTTTATTATGATCATTGTAGGGTGAAGAACGATTGAGAATCATCCATATATGTACGTTTGTAGTGTTGGACGAAACGGGTCACATTATATGACAATGGACGAATTAATATCGCTTAATGTTTTAGTCGTCGTCGTTGTGAATTCTATGTTGGAAATAAACGTTTATTAACTCAAATTGATACTGTGATTGTTGCGGACTGATTTGGGTGCTATTGTACATTTAATGTGAATTATTTATTGATGAGAATAGCTTTGTTAGAATGTGAATTTTTGGGTACAACTCATGGTTTGGAAATGAGGAGCATGATATAGGGGTGTCTCGGGTTGGGGGCTGAATTCGGCTGAATTGGAGAAAAATTTGGGTTGTTGGGAATGTTGTATGAATTGCTTAGAATGTCTTTAAATATTGTTAGTATGTGAGCGTATAAGCGTCGATTGTGGCTTGAAGGTAAGTCGTCGAATTGAATTTATGAAAGTTGATGAATGATGGAAAAGAGAGCTATTATTGTTGTATTACCTTTCGGATTGATTATTAATGTTGTTAGGTTTGTTGTTGTTGTTGTTGATTGATTGATACGGCCGAGTTAAATTCTCGGGGTAGCCTATTTACAGGGGAAATGCTGCCCAAATTTCTGTAGAATTAAGGGCGAAATTGGAATTTAATGCCCAAAGAGTCTTTAGCTAATGTTTGGCATTTTATGGCTTATTTTTAGATCGTGAGCAGCCCGAATCATAGTTTGGACTTAGCTTGAGTTGGATCATATTGGAGAGCGTTTGAGGTATGTAAAGCAACCTTCCTTCTTTTGGCATGCCTTAGTTTCACATAGGCTAGATTAGAGCTTTAAGGGAATTCCAAATTCGAGATCCGAGCATGTTATGATCCATATATATATTCTTTGGCACTCTTATGTATGTTTTTATGAAATATGAACCATGATGTATTTGAAGTAATCGCTTTCCGAAATTCGCATAGAAAATGTTCACTTTAAGGAATTTTGTAATCTCTGAATGCCATATTTTTC
Organism: Lycium barbarum; assembly: GCF_019175385.1. Lineage (NCBI taxonomy): Eukaryota > Viridiplantae > Streptophyta > Magnoliopsida > Solanales > Solanaceae > Lycium > Lycium barbarum. The sequence continues at coordinate 80,218,501 of NC_083337.1, read as the reverse complement.
GCATAGAGGCTCGGATCGCTCCAATAATTTTTATAGGAGTTTGCTTGATGTATAATGGGTATGTTTTTCATAGGCGGGTTCAGTTCGGGTCTATACTCGTCTGTGGGTCCCGCGACGCCCTTTATGTAAATTCGACAACTTTGAATCAAAAAGTGATAATTATTATTCCGATTTCGAATATGACTATTTTACTTATCCTTCGGATTTATAATAATGATTTTATGCATATGATTCCTCACTACTCCGCTCGTGCCTACTATGATATCGTTCGCCGGTTCCCGGGCCGGTTCTGTTGTCGTGCGCTTTTTGATACATTCCGGTGTTATGCTGTGTTTATGGTTCACCGTGCTCCTCGCTCGAGGGCCGGGTTCCACTTATGTTTGGCGTTATGCTGTGTTTGGTGTTATGCTATGTTGTGATGTGTGACGGGGATTCGGAGATTTGAAACTTTCTGGTGTTATGCTGTGTTGTGGCGCCATCGACAGGCGGGCGACCACATTTTCCAGTGCCCTATGCATAATTTATACTTTGGAAATAAACATTTTGATATGTATTATTTTCTATATATCTGATTCGATTATTATTCAGATTTATTTCTGTACCTTCTGCTTTGCATACTCAATACATATTTCGTACTTACCCCCTTCTCCGGGGGCTGCGTTTCATGCCCGCAGGTGCAGACGCACAGCCTGGTGATCCACCTGTTTAGGACACCCTTTCTGCTATTCGGAGTGCTCCTCTCTTTCCGGAGCTTATACTTTTGGTATATATATTTATTAGTGCATTTGTATATATTCGTTCATGGGTACGGCGGGGCCCTGTCCCGTCATATGATTCTGTCGGTCTGTTTAGAGGTCTGTGGACATGTTTGTGGGTTAGGGTCTTTCTGTATGGATGTATGTACATGTCGTTTGGGCGATCCCATACGCCGAGGCGGCCGGTCCGCATATGTTGTTTGGGCGATCCTATACGCCGAGGCGGCTGGTCCGCATATGTTTATATATTGCTTGGTTAGCCCTGTGTGGCTTTTATTGGTATTTTCTGGGTGCAAGGTATATTAGATAGTCCGTAAAACAAAGGAAACTCTACCGAAATTTTTTGGAAATTACCTAAATTTGAAATAAAATCTTGTCGGCTTCCGCCATATACTAGAATGAGTTGATAGAATTTGAGATAATATTTGATAGATGGGTTCGGGTGCCCAGATCGGGCACTAGTCACAGCCTACGGGGTTGGGTCGTGACATAAGTGGTATCAGAGCGGTTTGTCCTCGGAATGTCTACAGACCGTGTCTAGTAGAGTCTTGTTTATCGGTGTGTTGTGCACCACATCTATAAACAGGAAGCTACAGGACATTTATGATGTTTCCTTTCTTTGAATCTTAGATCGTGTGATAGAGCTGTGCTATTAGGATGATTCTGTTCTTATCTGTTGTTGTTTTTCTTTCAGTGATGCCTCCGAAAAAGGCGACGGCCGCCCAGAAGAAAAAGGGCGTAGTAGGAGAGACCAGCCGGGCTCAGAAGGATACTCGGACCCTTGCTCAGATGATGCGTGATATTACGTCCCGGCCAGCCGACTCTGCTACGTCTTCATCGTCAGAGGAGTCTGGAGCAGCTTCACCATTAGCTCCAGGGGCTCCAGCTCCCGCGCCTCCAGCTCCTCTGCCAGGGGCGGAGGACAAGACACTGAGAGAGGCTGTGCAGTTATTGACCACTCTGGTAGCGGGACAGGCTCGCAGACGCGGGCGGAGAGATGATGATGATGACGATAGGCGTGACAGCCTGAGGGTTCGAGAGTTTCTATTATGTGGCCCTCCAGAGTTTTACGGGTCTAAGCCCGACGAGGACCCCCATGACTTTATTCGGGGGATGCGACGCTCACTAGATTTGGTCAGGGCTTCAGAGACTGAGTCTGTTGAGTTGGCTTCGCATAGACTACGGGATGTTGCTGCTCACTGGTATGAGTCCTGGGAGCTATCCAGGGGTGAGGGTGCTACCCCAGCTACTTGGGACGAGTTCGTGACTGCTTTCACTCACCACTTTTTGCCCCCAGAGTTACGGCGGGCACGGGTTGACCGATTTTTGCATCTGCAGCAGAGGGGTCGGAGCGTCTGTGAGTATAATATGGAGTTTGATTCTTTGGCCCGGTATGCACCTGCCATAGTAGCAGATATGGCCGATCGGATGCACAGATACGTGATGGGGTTAGACCGCTATTTGATTGATGGTTGTATGGCGGTGGCATTGCAGGCAGACATAGATATTGTCCGACTACAGGCTTATGCCCTGGGTATGGAGGACCGACATAGAGCTGATTATTCTAGCAGAGATCGGGACAGGAGGCCGCCCAAGAGGGCCAGATTCGCAGGTTATTCTGGAGATTCTCGAGGCGGACAGCCTCAGCAGCAGCAGTCAGGCAGATATCCTCCTCCGTCAGGCCGGGGTACACAGCCATCCGGTAGGAGATTTGACAGTGCAGGACAGTCTGGGGCCGGTCAGAGCTCCAGAGCATCAGGGTCACAGATAGCTAGAGGTCCCAGCCAGTCCAGACCACCCAGGCCCCGTTGTTCCCATTGCGGGAAATCGCACCCGAGAGAGTGTTATCGACTTACTGGAGCCTATTTTTCATGCGGTGGTCAGGGCCATCTTATGCGAGATTGTCCGTTGGCGAGCGGTTCTGGTAGTGTGGCTCAGCCGACGGGGTCAGCCGCTGGTTCATCATCTGCTCCATCAGTTGCATGCCCAGCGAGGCGAGGTATGCCTGCACCGGCGGGACGCGGTCGAGGTCGTGGCAGTGCTTCAGGTTCTAGCGGTCCTTCGAACCGCATTTATGCCTTAGCCAGCAGACAGGACCAGGAGGCTTCGCCTAATGTCGTCACAGGTATATTACTGGTTTTCTCTCGTGATGTGTATGCATTGATTGATCCTAGTTCTACATTATCATTTATATCTCCACTCGTTGCTGATACAATTGGGATAGAATCCGAACCGATAGAGCCTTTTGAGGTAGCTACACCAGTAGGGGACTCTGTTATAGCCAGTCAGATTTATAGAGATTGTTCCGTGATTATTTGTGGCCGCTGCACTAAGGCGGATTTGGTGGAGTTAGATATGATCGAGTTTGACGTGATTATGGGTATGGATTGGCTAGCTTCTTGCTATGCTAATGTTGATTGTCAAAAGAAGATAGTCCGATTCCATGTCACGACCCAGCCCCGTGGGCCGCGACTGGCACCCTACCTGGGTACCCAAACCGAATCACACGTTCATTTTCAAGTCCAAACTTATTTCATAATTTTTCGAAATCATATCGAACATAATTTATATCAAATATGTCTTAAGCGGTCGTGCCAAATCAAAATATCATATTAAATACAAACTGAGCGGCGGAATGGACATCGCCGGTCAAAAGTGCAAATATAAGCATAAGGGCCATTTGGGGCCGGCATAACAAACAGACCGCCTTAAGACCAGAAAACGGAATCAGACAAACATACATAGGACCCTCGCCCCACATATATGACTACAGGCCTCTACGAACTCAAAACAAAGACATATGGCGAGACAGGGCCCCGCCGTACCCAAATAGTCAAATATACCAAATATATACAAAGCAAAAAGAGTCTGTACCAAAAGTGGACTCCGGATCAAATAGGAGAACTCCGGAATAGCAAGAAGTGAAGCCTACTGCGGAGGATCACCGATATCTGCACCTGCGGGCATAAAACGCAGCCCCCGAAGAAAGGGGGTCAGTACGAAATATGTACTGAGTATGTAAAGCACGGAGTACAGAAATATGGATCAAAACCGAAAGCAAATCAAATGTCAAAGTGGAGTACAAATGGGTAGATCAAAATCTATATCGAAATCATATACGTATACATAATGCCAATGAAATCATGCAAACGCTTAGGAACGTGGTCGCCACTCCGACGCTGGCGCCACACACAGCATAACACCAGAGGGGTTCAAATCTCCGTACATCCCCGAACACAAGCATAATCATAGGTGAGCGTATCGCATCACGAGCCATATCACAGCATAACTCCAAACGGAACCCGGCCCTATGGCGAAGCCTCGGGAACCGTAACACAGCATACGGCCGAATTGTCATAAGGCGCACGAATCAAAACCGGCCCGGGAACCGGTGAGCGAAGTCATAATAAGGCACGAGCGGAGTCGTGAGCAAACCGATGCAATTCGTACTTCAAAATAGTTTTCCAAAACGAAGTAAACCCATAAGTCATATCATAATGCAAAATAGTCAGATACTTAGCCGATACAAAGTTTCATTTCACAAAACATTTCCAAATAGTACGTATAGCTCAAAACGTAACTTAGCGTATTATAATATTCAAAATACATCTCATAGGAGGGAATTTCACAATCGAAAGTATCGTATCCAACTTTATTCACAAAAATAGCCCAATAAGGCAAATAGGGCGTTTCAGGGTAGCGGGCCCACCTCGAGTCAAAGTGAGGTGGCGAACTTGTCTTTACGAACATTTATATGCCAAAGGTCATACATGGTCGTTCCTAGGTTACCCGACCACATATCGATAGGTTTCGGACGAGTGGTGGCATTCTAGCCAAAACAGAGCCCTTAGGCTTCAATCGAATTGAATGAATAGTAACGTTTCTGTGGATCGGGTTTCGAGGAGCAGAAACGCTCCGGAAGTTCTCATATTCGCCTAACATACTAAGATATGCCAAATAAAGGAGTGGGAAGCTTTACATACCTCACAGACGTCGTAAGCTCTCCCGAAAGTCCAGTCCCGTTTCGTCAAAAATCTGCAAATGGTCAAAGTTACCAATTGAGATTCTTAGGCTTAAAAATACCTTTAACTCCACTTTTGCCTACCGAAATTTCGGCAGCATTTCCCCTATAAATCTAACATCCCCGAGGCTTGGCTCGGCTCAAAATACATCAATCACAACAGCCCACACGTCAACAAACAACACAAACAACAATCAAACCATTCTAGCTTCAAAATTCTACTTTGTTATCTAAGTTGGCAACTTTCAGTCAAACTTTCAAAACTCCAATTCTACATCTACATAATTGTATTCATTTCCTCATTCAAACTTATACGATCACATCCTAACTACAATCCAAGCCAAACACGAAATTGCCCCAAAATCCATTACTTTCCATAATTCTTCAAAACATCAAAATTCACGACGAACATTCTAACTCACGTCGTTTCATTCCGAATTCATTAACATCATTATAAATTCATATTTAAAGTCTCTAGCACCCTATATACAATGATATACATAATGATACCATAGGTATACGCTTTCCGATAATATCCGAAATCATTTTCCAACGCCAATTTAATTCATCAATCAATCATTTACGACACAAGGATCACAACAACACATTATGCCTACTAAACAAGATCAATTCACCTCACTTTCTCCTCCCCATGGCTCACGGCCAACACACAATATACACACACACCCACGGCTTTCTATTTACATCAAAGTTACGGGATTCTCGTCTATTCCCAATCCTTAACATATTCATATCAATTCTGTAACATTAGAGGGGCAAAATTCTTACCTTTTCTTGAATTTCCGACTTGTCGCAAACGTGGTTCTTGTGCCAAACAAATTGTATCATGTCGGAGAGCGTCTTGTGCTTACTATACTTACCAAAGGGACACGATTTTGTGATCAAAACAAAAGGCTAGAAAAATATTTTGTTGAGGAATATGTGGTTCGGCCGAGAGCCTCAAGAGGGCATTCTTCAATTTCTTTTGTGTTTATCTTGGTTTTTCTTGAAAGTTCAAAGGGAACATAAGGATATATATTGATTAAGGGTCATGTGATAAACACATGACCACTTAAAATGAAGCTTGGGCTTGGCCTTGGCCGGCCACCCTAAACATTTGGGCCTCAATTTTGTTGTATTCTAATTCTTGGCCCAATTCACAAAAGTCCCGTTTTGTAATTCGCGAAACTAATTTCCGAAATTCCAAATTTATTCTCGGCCTACCCCGAGGTCTTAACATTAATAATTCCATAACCAACATAGTCATATTCACTAAAATCAAAATATGTCCTTATAATCCACAAGTCGTAATTATTTCACGATTTCCAATTATACGAAAACACGGGACATAACATTCTCCCCCCCTTAAGAACATTCTCCCCCCCTTAAGAACATTCGTCCCCGAATGTTAAATTAATCTTATAAGGTCTTATGATCAAGGCAGGAGTGTCCCTTTTTAATAATGACATACATAGTTCATTTTATCAATCAACACAACAAACTGAAAAAGAAATTAGATTACCTGTGGATGTCGGAAACAAGTGGGGATATTTCTTCTTCATCTCGTCCTCCGCCTCCCAAGTCATCTCCTCCCGATTATTGTTACGCCACAGGACTTTGACGGAGGGCACTTCTTTAGTGCGTAGTCTCCGTACCTGTCGATCCAGAATAGATACAGGCTGCTCATCGTAAGATAACTGCTCCGTCACCTGAATGTCATCTACTGGGAATATCCTGGCAGGATCACCAATACATTTCCGCAACATAGACACATGAAATACCGGGTGTACGGCCTCCAAGTCGGATGGTAGGTCTAGCTCATAGGCGACCTCGCCTATCTTTCGCACGATCTGATACGGTCCAATGTACCGGGGGCTCAACTTACCCTTTTTACCGAACCTCATGACACCCTTCATGGGCGACACCTTCAGGAATACCCAGTCGCCAATCCGGAACTCTAACGGTCGACGTCGTCTATCTGCATAAGCTTTCTGTCGACTCTGAGCAGCCAATAATCGTTCTCGAATAAGCTTTACCTTATCTACAGCCTCCTGGATCACATCAGGGCCAATCAACTTAGTCTCGCCCACGTCAAACCAGCCAATAGGAGACCTGCATCTCCTGCCAAAAAGGGCCTCGTACGGAGCCATCTGGATGCTGGAGTGGTAACTGTTATTATAGGCAAACTCAATAAGCGGAAAATGATCATCCCAGGTGCCCCTGAAATCAATAACGCAGGCCCGCAACATATCTTCGAGCGTCTGAATAGTGCGCTCGGCCTGCCCGTCGGACTGGGGGTGAAAAGCTGTACTGAGACTCACCTGAGTCCCTAATCCCTCCTGAAATGACCTCCAGAAATTTGCTGTAAACTGGGTACCTCGGTCAGTAATAATAGATATAGGGACTCCGTGAAGTCTGACTATCTCTCTGATATACAATCTAGCATAGTCCTCAGCCGAATAAGTAGTCCGAACCGGAAGGAAATGGGCTGATTTCGTCAGCCTGTCAACAACAACCCAGATAGAGTCGTACCTGCGTGGAGTGCGCGGTAATCCAACAACGAAATCCATATTAATCATCTCCCATTTCCAGGCTGGAATTTCCATTTCCTGCAATAATCCACCGGGCTTCTGATGCTCGATCTTAAATTGCTGGCAGTTCGGGCACTGACTAACAAACTCAGCAATATCTTTCTTTATGCCGTCCCACCAATACAAACACCTGAGGTCCCGATACATTTTAGTGGAACCAGGATGAACAGAATACCGTGCATTATGGGCCTCGCCCATAATCTGCCGCCGTAAGCCCGCAACGTCCGGTACACAGAATCTGCCGTCATATAATAATACTCCGTCAGGCGAGATCTCAAACTGAGTCTTTGCTTTATTAAGGGCCACATCTCTGTACTGAATCAAAAGAGGATCCTCAAACTGGCGCTGCTTTACCTCCTGAATAATAGATGACTCAGCAACTGGACGAACAGAAATCCCAGAATCTCCAGAATCCACCAAACGGACTCCGAGGCTGGCCAGCTGATGAATATCACGAACCAAATCTCTCTTATCAGATGGAACATCAGCCAGACTGCCCACGGACTTGCGGCTAAGCGCATCAGCTACCACATTGGCTTTCCCCGGATGGTACAGAATATCAACGTCGTAATCCTTTAGTAACTCAAGCCATCTCCGCTGCCGCAAATTTAGTTCCTTCTGCCTAAAAATATACTGGAGACTCTTATGGTCCGTATAGATATCAACATGGACCCCATATAAATAATGCCGCCAAATCTTCAAAGCATGAATCACCGCGGCCAACTCAAGATCATGAGTGGGATAGTTTTTCTCGTGCGGTCTGAGCTGCCGGGAAGCATAGGCTATGACTCGACCGTGCTGCATCAATACACATCCTATCCCAATACCAGAGGCGTCACAATAGACAACATACCCGTCAGATCCCTCTGGAAGAGCCAGAACTGGTGCTGTAATCAATCTCTCCTTCAGCATCTGAAAGCTGCGCTCGCAGGCATCTGTCCACTGGAATTTTGCTGCTTTCTGGGTAAGCCTCGTCAGTGGTGTTGCAATAGAAGAAAAATCCTCCACAAACCTGCGATAATACCCAGCCAATCCCAGAAAACTGCGCACCTCTGTCGGTGTAGTAGGCCTGGGCCAATTCTGCACAGCCTCAATCTTCTGCGTGTCGACCCGAATACCGTCTGCGCCGACAATATGGCCCAAGAATGCCACAGAAGTCAACCAGAACTCACACTTAGAGAATTTAGCATATAACTTCTGCTGACGGAGGATGCCAAGTACCGTCCTCAAATGATCTGAATGCTCCTCGGCTGATCGCGAGTAAATCAGAATATCATCAATAAACACAATGACAAACATATCCAGGAAAGGCCGAAATACCCGGTTCATCAGATCCATAAATACTGCTGGAGCATTAGTCAGCCCGAAAGACATAACTCTGAACTCATAATGCCCGTACCGAGTCCTGAAAGCAGTCTTCGGGATATCTGACTCCCGTACTCGCACCTGATGATAACCAGAACGCAGATCTATCTTTGAAAAATGTCTAGCACCCTGCAGCTGGTCAAACAAATCATCAATCCGGGGGAGGGGATATTTATTCTTAATAGTCACCTTATTCAGCTGCCGGTAGTCGATACACATCCGCAATGACCCATCTTTCTTCCTGACAAACAATACCGGCGCCCCCCAGGGTGATGTACTGGGCCTGATAAAACCCTTATCCAGCAAATCTTTCAGCTGCTCCTTCAACTCCTTCAACTCAGCTGGTGCCATCCTGTACGGAGGAATAGATATAGGCTGTGTATCCGGCATCAACTCAATAGTAAAATCAATCTCCCGCTCAGGCGGAAGGCCAGGAAGCTCGTCAGGAAAAACATCTGGAAACTCGCTGACGACCGGAACAGACTGAAGGGTAGGTACCTCCGCGGCAGTATCGCGCACACGAACCAAATGATAGATATACCCCTTCTGGATCATCTTCTTAGCCTTGAGGTATGAAATAAACTTACCCCTCGGCGATGCTGTCGATCCGAACCACTCTATGACTGGTTCCCCTGGAAACTGAAAACGGACTACCTTTTTCTGGCAGTCGACATTAGCATAATAGGAAGACAACCAGTCCATGCCCATAATGACGTCAAACTCAAGCATGTCTAACTCTATCAAATCAGCCTTAGTGCTACGATCATAAATGGTCACAGAACAATCCTTATAAATCTGTCTCGCTACAATAAAATCCCCAACTGGCGTAGCTACCTCAAATGGCTCTATAGGCTCAGACACTATCCCAATCTTACTAGCAACGAGCGGGGAAATATATGATAAAGTAGAGCCAGGGTCAATCAATGCATATACAGATCTGGAGAAAACCAGCAATGTACCTGTGACGACGTTTGGCGAAGCCTCCTGATCCTGGCGGCTGGCCAAAGCATATATGCGATTCGAGGGACCGCTAGAACCTGAAGTGCCACCGCGGCCTCGACCGCGTCCTGCCGGTGCTGAAATACCTCGCCCTCCAGGGCGTGCAACTGATGGTGCAGAAGAAGAACCGGCGGCTGACCCTGTCTGCTGAGCAGCACTACCAGAACCGCTAGCCAATGGACAATCCCTCATAAAGTGGCCCTGACCACCACACGAAAAGCAAGCTCCAGTCGCTCGGTAACACTCCCCGGGATGAGACTTCCCGCAATGAGGACAACGGGGTCTGGGTGGTCTGGCCTGGCTGGGACCCCTGGGTACCTGTGAACCTGCCACTCTGGAGCTCTGACCGGCCCCAGACGGTCCTGTACTATCGAATCTCCGGCTGCCTGACTGAGTACCCCGGCCGGAGGGAGGAAAATGCTTGTCTGACGGCTGCTGCTGAGGCTGTCCGCCTCGAGAATCTCCAGCATAACCTGCGGACCTAGCCCTCTTGGGCGGCCTCCTATCTCGATCTCTGCCAGCCGGATCAGACCTGCGACGGTCCTCCATACCCATCGCATAGGCCTGAAGTCGGGCAATGTCCATGTCTGCCTGCAATGACACTGCCATACAACTATCAACCAAATACCGGTCCAATCCCATAACATATCTGTGCATCCGATCGGACATATCTGCTACCACGGCCGGTGCATATCGGGCCAGAGAATCAAACTCAAGGTTATACTCGCGAACACTCCGACCCCTCTGCTGCAGACGTAAGAATCGATCAGCCCGTGCCCGCCGTAACTCTGGTGGCAAAAAGTGGCGGGTGAATGCTGTCACAAACTGATCCCAAGTGGCTGGAGGGGCACCCTCTCCTCTAGAAAGCTCCCAAGTCTCGTACCAGTGGGTAGCCACATCTCGAAGCCTGTGCGAAGCCAGCTCAACTGACTCGGTCTCTGAAGCCCTGACCAAGTCCAGTGAGCGTCGCATCCCCCGAATGAAGTCGTGGGGGTCCTCGTCGGGCTTAGACCCGAAGAACTCTGGAGGGCCACATAGCAAAAACTCCCGAACTCTCAGGCTGTCCCGACTGTCATCATCATCGTCGTCCCTCCGCCCGCGCCTGCGAGCCTGTCCTGCTACCAGTGTAGTCAACAGCTGTACAGCCTCCCTCAGGGTCCTATCCTCCGCCCCTGGCTGAGGAGCTGGAGTCTCAGGTGCGGGTACACGGACCTCTGGAGCTGCTGAAGGTCCTGCTCCAGGCTGTACTAGTGGGGGTGTAGCAGACCCCTCAGAATGAGGCACATCCTCAGGCAAATCATAGACACGAGCCCGGGTAGCTCTCTGTGCCTGGCTAGTCTCTCCAATCCTCGCCTTGCCCTTCTGGGCCGCCGTTGCCTTCTTCGGAGGCATCACTGCAAACACAAAGGCGAATCAGGTCAAAATCATCCTAATAGCACAGCTCTATCGCACGATCTAAGATTCCAAAGAAAGTGACATCCTAAATGCCCTGTAGCTTCCCGTTTATAGATGTGGTGCACAACACATCGATAAACAAGACTCTACGAGACACGGCCTGTAGACATTTCGAGGACAACCTGGCTCTGATACCACTTTTGTCACGACCCAGCCCCGTGGGCCGCGACTGGCACCCTACCTGGGTACCCAAACCGAATCACACGTTCATTTTCAAGTCCAAACTTATTTCATAATTTTTCGAAATCATATCGAACATAATTTATATCAAATATGTCTTAAGCGGTCGTGCCAAATCAAAATATCATATTAAATACAAACTGAGCGGCGGAATGGACATCGCCGGTCAAAAGTGCAAATATAAGCATAAGGGCCATTTGGGGCCGACATAACAAACAGACCGCCTTAAGACCAGAAAACGGAATCAGACAAACATACATAGGACCCTCGCCCCACATATATGACTACAGGCCTCTACGAACTCAAAACAAAGACATATGGCGAGACAGGGCCCCGCCGTACCCAAATAGTCAAATATACCAAATATATACAAAGCAAAAAGAGTCTGTACCAAAAGTGGACTCCGGATCAAATAGGAGAACTCCGGAATAGCAAGAAGTGAAGCCTACTGCGGAGGATCACCGATATCTGCACCTGCGGGCATAAAACGCAGCCCCCGAAGAAAGGGGGTCAGTACGAAATATGTACTGAGTATGTAAAGCACGGAGTACAGAAATATGGATCAAAACCGAAAGCAAATCAAATGTCAAAGTGGAGTACAAATGGGTAGATCAAAATCTATATCGAAATCATATACGTATACATAATGCAAATGAAATCATGCAAACGCTTAGGAACGTGGTCGCCACTCCGACGCTGGCGCCACACACAGCATAACACCAGAGGGGTTCAAATCTCCGTACATCCCCGAACACAAGCATAATCATAGGTGAGCGTATCGCATCACGAGCCATATCACAGCATAACTCCAAACGGAACCCGGCCCTATGGCGAAGCCTCGGGAACCGTAACACAGCATACGGCCGAATTGTCATAAGGCGCACGAATCAAAACCGGCCCGGGAACCGGTGAGCGAAGTCATAATAAGGCACGAGCGGAGTCGTGAGCAAACCGATGCAATTCGTACTTCAAAATAGTTTTCCAAAACGAAATAAACCCATAAGTCATATCATAATGCAAAATAGTCAGATACTTAGCCGATACAAAGTTTCATTTCACAAAACATTTCCAAATAGTACGTATAGCTCAAAACGTAACTTAGCGTATTATAATATTCAAAATACATCTCATAGGAGGGAATTTCACAATCGAAAGTATCGTATCCAACTTTATTCACAAAAATAGCCCAATAAGGCAAATAGGGCGTTTCAGGGTAGCGGGCCCACCTCGAGTCAAAGTGAGGTGGCGAACTTGTCTTTACGAACATTTATATGCCAAAGGTCATACATGGTCGTTCCTAGGTTACCCGACCACATATCGATAGGTTTCGGACGAGTGGTGGCATTCTAGCCAAAACAGAGCCCTTAGGCTTCAATCGAATTGAATGAATAGTAACGTTTCTGTGGATCGGGTTTCGAGGAGCAGAAACGCTCCGGAAGTTCTCATATTCGCCTAACATACTAAGATATGCCAAATAAAGGAGTGGGAAGCTTTACATACCTCACAGACGTCGTAAGCTCTCCCGAAAGTCCAGTCCCGTTTCGTCAAAAATCTGCAAATGGTCAAAGTTACCAATTGAGATTCTTAGGCTTAAAAAAATACCTTTAACTCCACTTTTGCCTACCGAAATTTCGGCAGCATTTCCCCTATAAATCTAACATCCCCGAGGCTTGGCTCGGCTCAAAATACATCAATCACAACAGCCCACACGTCAACAAACAACACAAACAACAATCAAACCATTCTAGCTTCAAAATTCTACTTTGTTATCTAAGTTGGCAACTTTCATTCAAACTTTCAAAACTCCAATTCTACATCTACATAATTGTATTCATTTCCTCATTCAAACTTATACGATCACAGCCTAACTACAATCCAAGCCAAACACGAAATTGCCCCAAAATCCATTACTTTCCATAATTCTTCAAAACATCAAAATTCACGACGAACATTCTAACTCACGTCGTTTCATTCCGAATTCATTAACATCATTATAAATTCATATTTAAAGTCTCTAGCACCCTATATACAATGATATACATAATGATACCATAGGTATACGCTTTCCGATAATATCCGAAATCATTTTCCAACGCCAATTTAATTCATCAATCAATCATTTACGACACAAGGATCACAACAACACATTATGCCAACTAAACAAGATCAATTCACCTCACTTTCTCCTCCCCATGGCTCACGGCCAACACACAATATACACACACACCCACGGCTTTCTATTTACATCAAAGTTACGGGATTCTCGTCTATTCCCAATCCTTAACATATTCATATCAATTCTGTAACATTAGAGGGGCAAAATTCTTACCTTTTCTTGAATTTCCGACTTGTCGCAAACGTGGTTCTTGTGCCAAACAAATTGTATCATGTCGGAGAGCGTCTTGTGCTTACTATACTTACCAAAGGGACACGATTTTGTGATCAAAACAAAAGGCTAGAAAAATATTTTGTTGAGGAATATGTGGTTCGGCCGAGAGCCTCAAGAGGGCATTCTTCAATTTCTTTTGTGTTTATCTTGGTTTTTCTTGAAAGTTCAAAGGGAACATAAGGATATATATTGATTAAGGGTCATGTGATAAACACATGACCACTTAAAATGAAGCTTGGGCTTGGCCTTGGCCGGCCACCCTAAACATTTGGGCCTCAATTTTGTTGTATTCTAATTCTTGGCCCAATTCACAAAAGTCCCGTTTTGTAATTTCCGAAACTAATTTCCGAAATTCCAAATTTATTCTCGGCCTACCCCGAGGTCTTAACATTAATAATTCCATAACCAACATAGTCATATTCACTAAAATCAAAATATGTCCTTATAATCCACAAGTCGTAATTATTTCACGATTTCCAATTATATGAAAACACGGGACATAACATTCCAATTCCCAGGGGAGCCAGTTATAGAGTGGGCAGGTAATACAGTATCGCCGAGGGGTATGTTTATTTCATACCTCAAGGCTGAGAAAATGATCAGAAAGGGGTATATTTATCATCTGGTCCGTGTTCATGATTTAGAGGCAGAGGCACCGACTCTTCAGTCAGTCCCAGTGGTTAATGAATTTTTAGATGTATTCCCAGATGAGCTTCCAGGTCTTCCTCCCGAACGGGAGATAGAGTTTGCTATTGATCTGTTGCCAGACACTCAGCCTATCTCTATTCCTCCGTACAGAATGACACCTGTAGAATTGAAAGAATTGAAAGAGCAGCTGAGAGATTTATTGGAGAAGGGTTTCATTCGGCCTAGTGCGTCACCCTGGGGAGCTCCGGTATTATTTGTGAGGAAGAAAGACGGCTCGCTGCGGATGTGCATTGATTATCGGCAGTTGAATAAGGTAACCATCAAGAATAAATATCCCCTCCCCAGGATTGGCGATTTGTTTGATCAGCTGCAGGGTGCCAGGTACTTCTCGAAGATAGACCTGCGATCGGGTTACCATCAGGTATGGGTACGAGAGGCTGATATTCCCAAGACAGCATTCAGGACCCGATATGGGCACTACGAGTTCAGAGTTATGTCTTTTGGGCTGACAAATGCCCCAGCAGTATTTATGGACCTGATGAATCGGGTATTCAGACAGTTCTTGGATATGTTTGTGATCGTATTTATCGATGATATTCTGGTTTATTCTCGGTCAGAGGCAGAGCATGCGGACCATTTGAGGACGGTACTTGGCACACTTCGGCACCAGGAATTATATGCTAAATTTTCTAAGTGTGAATTCTGGTTATCTTCAGTGGCATTTCTGGGACATATTATTGGGGCTGATGGCGTCTGGGTGGATACCCAGAAGATCGAGGCCGTAAAGAATTGTCCTAGACCTACGACGCCGACAGAGGTGCGTAGCTTTCTGGGATTGGCTGGTTATTATCGGAGATTCGTGGAGAAGTTTGCTTCCATTTTAGCGCCTTTGACAAGGCTGACTCAGAAGGGAGCTAAGTTTCAGTGGTCAGATGCTTGCGAGCGTAGCTTCCTGTTGCTGAAAGAGAAGTTGACTACGGCTCCAGTCCTGACTCTTCCGGAGGGTCCAGATGGGTTTGTGATTTATTGTGATGCCTCTGGTATTGGTTTGGGATGTGTGTTGATGCAGCACGGCAGGGTGATAGCTTATGCTTCCCGGCAGCTCAGAAAACATGAAAATAATTATCCTACTCACGATTTGGAGCTGGCCACGGTCATTCATGCTTTGAAGATATGGAGACATTATTTATATGGGGTTCACGTTGACATTTATACAGATCATAAGAGCCTTCAGTACATCTTTAGGCAAAAGGTGCTGAACTTGCGGCAGCGGAGGTGGTTAGAGTTACTGAAAGATTATGATGTTGACATTCTCTACCATCCTAGGAAAGCTAATGTTGTGGCGGATGCACTCAGCCGCAAGTCTATGGGCAGCCTATCAGACGTGCCATCAGAGAGTAAAGAAATGGTTCGCGATATTCATCAGTTGGCTAGTCTTGGAGTTCGCTTGGCTGATTCTGGAGATGTTGGGGTTTCTGTTCGAGGTTTTGCTGAGTCCTCTATTACAGAAGATATTAAGCGGCATCAGTATGAGGATCCTATTATGGCACAGTACAGAGACGCAGCGCTGGCACAGGAGAAGACTCCGTTTGAGATTTCACCTAATGGAGTGTTATTTCACAGAGGCAGATTGTGTGTACCTGACGTTGCAGGGTTGCAGCGACAGGTTATGGGAGAGGCACATTACGCCCGATATTCTGTTCACCCAGGGTCGACGAAGATGTATCATGATATCAGATGCCTATATTGGTGGGACGGTATGAAAAGAGATATAGCAGAGTTTGTTGCTCAGTGTCCAAATTGCCAGCAGGTTAAGATTGAGCACCAGAAGCCCGGTGGGCTATTGCAGGAGATGGAGATACCGACGTGGAAGTGGGAGATCATTAATATGGACTTTATTACAGGACTACCTCGCACTCCACTGAGGTATGATTCTATTTGGGTTATTGTTGATCGGCTGACGAAATCAGCCCATTTTCTTCCGGTTCGGACCACCTATTCAGCTGAGGATTATGCCAGGCTTTATGTCAGGGAGATTGTATGACTTCATGGAGTTCCTGTGTCTGTTATTTCCGATAGAGGTGCCCAGTTTACAGCTAAGTTCTGGAGATCGTTTCAGGAGGGATTGGGGACCCAGGTGAGCCTGAGTACAGCCTTCCATCCCCAGTCCGACGGACAGGCCGAGCGCACTATTCAGACATTGAAAGATATGTTGCGTGCCTGTGTTATTGATTTCAGGGGTAGCTAGGACGACCATTTACCGCTTGTTGAGTTTGCGTATAATAACAGCTACCACTCCAGTATTCAGATGGCACCATATGAGGCTTTGTATGGCAGGAAGTGTAGATCACCGATCGGTTGGTTTGATGTTGGGGAGACTGAGTTGATTGGCCCAGATGTGGTCCAGCAGGCCGTGGATAAGGTGAAACTTATTCGAGAAAGATTGTTAGCAGCCCAGAGCCGACAGAAATCTTATGCCGATAAGCGACGTCGACCGTTAGAGTTTCAGATTGGCGATTGGGTGTTCCTGAAAGTGTCACCGATGAAAGGTGTTATGCGATTTGGCAAGAAAGGAAAGCTCAGTCCGAGATATATTGGGCCCTATCTGATTATTCGCAAAATAGGCAAGGTGGCCTACGAATTGGATTTGCCAGCTGACTTGGGAGCGGTACACCCGGTATTTCATGTTTCTATGCTTCGTAAGTGTATTGGTGACCCTTCCAGGGTCTTTCCTGTATATGACATTCAGGTCATAGAGGAGCTATCTTATGAGGAGCAGCCTATAGCCATATTGGATCGCCAGGAAAAAAGGTTGCGGAACAAGGATATGGCTTCTGTTAAAGTGCTGTGGCGGAACAATAACCGAGAGGAAATTACCTGGGAAGCTGAGGAGCATATGAAGAAGAAGTATCCTCATTTATTTTCAGAGCCTACAGGTAATCCAATTCTCTATTTGACTATGTTGTTTGATAAATGAATCGTTGATCAATGATTGTATTGTTGTGATGGTTAGTAAGGAAACTCCCCCAAATTGTTGTATGACCGGTAACGTTAATCTGACATTCGAGGACGAATGTTCTAAAGGGGGGAAGGATGTTAGAACCCGTATTTTTGTACAGTGGAATAATTCGGATTTATTTATGATAAGCTAAGGACAAAATTATTTTGGGATACAAAGTCGGGATTCTTGACCTTCGAATTTATTTTGAGATATAAGTTGTGCATGAATTTATTGGTATGGAACAATTAGGAAAATTCGGGACCAAAAGTGATAAAAATTGGAAGATAAAAATCATCCACAATTTCCATGGTTGGCCCACACAAATGGTGTTCAATTTTAATTGGGACAACACATTAGTGTGGGCCAAGGGATAATTGTACACTTCATTTAAATGGTAAAGGGTGACCTCTAGTCTTCATTACTCATCCTCACACTTAAAAACAAAAGGGGCAAAAGCTGAAAACCTCCATTGAGGCTCACGGCCAGCTGGGAGAAAAATCCACTCCCATTTCAAGCCATCCAAAAATTAATTCCTTGGTACAAACCCCCTATTTTGAGGTCCCTAAGTAGCGTGGAAGCATCGTTGGATCGATCAACCCACCAATTTTCATCTTTGGAAACCCTAGGCTATTGGGAAATTGAAGGAGAAAGGTAAGAATCATTTATGTTTTGCATGTTACAAAGGTTGTATGCTTATTGTAGTAGGTTAAAAACGATGAATATCATGAAATATAGTGTGTTGGAAGTGAGTTGGGTGTGTGGTGCTTGAGCCGTGTAAATGGGTGTTTGTTGTGTTGTGTTGAAATTATGAATTAATGCCTAGTTAGTTTATTATGATCATTGTAGGGTGAAGAACGATTGAGAATCATCCATATATGTACGTTTGTAGTGTTGGACGAAACGGGTCACATTATATGACAATGGACGAATTAATATCGCTTAATGTTTTAGTTGTCGTCGTTGTGAATTCTATGTTGGAAATAAACGTTTATTAACTCAAATTGATATTGTGATTGTTGCGGACTGATTTGGGTGCTATTGTACATTTAATGTGAATTATTTATTGATGAGAATAGCTTTGTTAGAATGTGAATTTTTGGGTACAACTCATGGTTTGGAAATGAGGAGCATGATATAGGGGTGTCTCGGGTTGGGGGCTGAATTCGGCTGAATTGGAGAAAAATTTGGGTTGTTGGGAATGTTGTATGAATTGCTTAGAATGTCTTTAAATATTGTTAGTATGTGAGCATATAAGCGTCGATTGTGGCTTGAAGGTAAGTCGTCGAATTGAATTTATGAAAGTTGATGAATGATGGAAAAGAGAGTTATTATTGTTGTATTACCTTTCGGATTGATTATTAATGTTGTTAGGTTGGTTGTTGTTGTTGTTGTTGATTGATACGGCCGAGTTAAATTCTCGGGGTAGCCTATTTACAAGGGAAATGCTGCCCAAATTTCTGTAGAATTAAGGGCGAAATTGGAATTTAATGCCCAAAGAGTCTTTAGCTAATGTTTGGCATTTTATGGCTTATTTTTAGATCGTGAGCAGCCCGAATCATAGTTTGGACTTAGCTTGAGTTGGATCATATTGGAGAGCGTTTGAGGTATGTAAAGCAACCTTCCTTCTTTTGGCATGCCTTAGTTTCACATAGGCTAGATTAGAGCTTTAAGGGAATTCCAAATTCGAGATCCGAGCAAGTTATGATCCATATATATATATTCTTTGGCACACTTATGTATGTTTTTATGAAATATGAACCATGATGTATTTGAAGTAATCGCTTTCCGAAATTCGCATAGAAAATGTTCACTTTAAGGAATTTTGTAATCTCTGAATGCCATATTTTTCGCATAGAGGCTCGGATCGCTCCAATAATTTTTATAGGAGTTTGCTTGATGTATAATGGGTATGTTTTTCATAGGCGGGCTCAGTTCGGGTCTATACTCGTCCGTGGGTCCCGCGACGCCCTTTATGTAAATTCGACAACTTTGAATCAAAAAGTGATAATTATTATTCCGATTTCGAATATGACTATTTTACTTATCCTTCGGATTTATAATAATGATTTTATGCATATGATTCCTCACTACTCCGCTCGTGCCTACTATGATATCGTTCGCCGGTTCCCGGGCCGGTTCCGTTGTCGTGCGCTTTTTGATACATTCCGGTGTTATGCTGTGTTTATGGTTCACCGTGCTCCTCGCTCGAGGGCCGGGTTCCACTTATGTTTGGCGTTATGCTGTGTTTGGCGTTATGCTGTGTTGTGATGTGTGACGGGGATTCGGAGATTTGAAACTTTCTGGTGTTATGCTGTGTTGTGACGCCATCGACAGGCGGGCGACCACATTTTCCAGTGCCCTATGCATAATTTATACTTTGGAAATAAACATTTTGATATGTATTATTTTCTATATATCTGATTCGATTATTATTCAGATTTATTTCTGTACCTTCTGCTTTGCATACTCAGTACATATTTCGTACTGACCCCCTTCTCCGGGGGCTGCGTTTCATGCCCGCAGGTGCAGACGCACAGCCTGGTGATCCACCTGTTTAGGACACCCTTTCTGCTATTCGGAGTGCTCCTCTCTTTCCGGAGCTTATACTTTTGGTATATATATTTATTAGTGCATTTGTATATATTCGTTCATGGGTACGGCGGGGCCCTGTCCCGTCATATGATTCTGTCGGTCTGTTTAGAGGTCTGTGGACATGTTTGTGGGTTAGGGTCTTTCTGTATGGATGTATGTACATGTCGTTTGGGCGATCCCATACACCGAGGCGGCCGGTCCGCATATGTTGTTTGGGCGATCCTATACGCCGAGGCGGCCGGTCCGCATATGTTTATATATTGCTTGGTTAGCCCTGTATGGCTTTTGTTGGTATTTTCTGCGTGCAGGGTATATTGGATAGTCCGTAAAACAAAGGAAACTCTGCCGAAATTTTTGGAAATTACCTAAATTTGAAATAAAATCTTGTCGGCTTCCGCCATATACTAGAATGAGTTGATAGAATTTGAGATAATATTTGATAGATGGGTTCGGGTGCCCAGATCGGGCACTAGTCACGGCTTACGGGGTTGGGTCGTGACAATAGAAATGGACAAAAATGCATGAAAGCATGTATGATGTTATTGTGGCCGAATAGGGGTTGGTTTGGCAAGTTATGGTTAATTGATTCTATGTGATATTTTAGTTGTTGTTGTTGTGGAATCCATAAGAAAATGAAGGTTTAATGACTTGGAAATGAAGTTGTAATCGTTATAGGATTGTTGAAGAAAGTTAATGCGACACTAGCTTGGATTCTTACATTGTATGAATGATGTTGTTAATGCATGGTTGTTGAAATGGTTTATGAATCTAGAATGAGAAAAATGTGTGGTTAATACTTTTGTTGAAGTTGGAGGATTCGGGTAGCATTGGATCATTATGAATATTGTAGTATTGTTAGAATAATTGTTGGTATTGTTGTTGATAATGTGGCCAAGTTCCATTCTCGTGTTTGTTGTTGAATTGGCAGAGTTAGATTCTCGGGGATGGTGTATTTACAGGGGAGGTGCTGCCGAAATTTCGGCAGATCATAAGTGAATTTATTTGAAGAATTAAGACAAGTATATGGTGATGAATCTAATGATTGCGTTAACCTTCTTGAATGTAGAATAGCGGTAGCGAGCTTGGACAATTAAGCGTAGCTAATAGGGCGCGGAACAGGTATGTTAAGGCTCGTCCCTTTCTTTCAAAGGCATGATCCCGATGTTATGATTTCATAAGTATTTCCATATTTTCCTTGTTTTCAAAAGTTAGATGTTTATGACTCTAAGGCATGATTCTCTTCCGATAACCCATAAACGTTTTCCAAAATGTCTATACTTTTCCAAAACAAAGGTTGACGATTTTGTAAACTTTTATGACTACTACGACGGACATGTTTTTGTAATGAAAACGATGTTGTCAAAGATGAGAATATGTCTATGATGATTATGATAAGGATGGGTTTCATGTTTGAAAGTCTCAAGTTATGGATTCAATATGAATATGAGAACATCAAGCTAGTTCTTGATCCTCAATTCTATTCCTTGATTATGACTCTATTTTTCTAAAGACTCCAAAGTGTATGAGTTGACGTCTTATGAGGTTTATGATCTTATTCTATGTTTTCTCTTAATGCTATCCTTCATTGATAGTCTCGCCTTATAATTATCGTTCCTTCAAGGTGAGACAGAGCGACCCTGGTTATTCCATAATGTAATAGGAGGTTACCGACCTTACGTCACTCCGATAGATACATGACTTTCTTTGGGCTCTCATACATGCTGTTATATGTATATGTATATGGGGAATATGGGGGAAAAGGGATATATGTATATGTATATGGGGGGGAAGGGAGATATGTTGCGCTATAAGACGCATTGCCACCTGGTCAGCTGGCGTAATCATCCCGGACGCGGGATGCCCGGACGCGGGATATATGGGCGAGCCGACGTATTTTGGCGCTATGTGGGCGAGCCGACGTTATTCGGCGCTATGACATGTTCTATTTTCTATATATGAAAAAGAAATGTTTTCAAAGGAAAGATAAGCATGCATGGCATCCGCCCTAAGGGGCACTCATAGGTACAGGTTACTCTTTTACCTCATGATATGTTCGATATTTCCATCCTGTTATTATTCATATTTATATTCCTTACTATGTTACTATTCATGCCTTACATACTCAGTACATTGCTCGTACTGACCCCTCTTCTTCGGGGGCTGCGTTTCATGCCGCGCAGGTACACCCAGATGAGCTGAAGCTAGTATAGATGACGTTCCAGCGGAAATGGTAAACTCCACTTGTCCTGGAGTGTTGCCGAGTCAGAGTATATGTGCTATGATGCTTGTTCGAAGTTAGAGACTTTGCAGACAGAGTTGTGGTTATTGGTTGTCAGTTCAGTAAGCGGCTCCACCAGCCGATGTGTCATTCATGTTATAATATAAGTTTCATATGATTACAGATTTTGTTTGAATTGAGTACAAAGAAAAGAAAATTTCTGAAAGCTTTACTATTTTTTCCACTTCTTATTGATGTAAGAGTTTAAAGAGGCTAAGTATAAGAGTCAGCGGGTTCGCTCGGCTCTGAATATGGGGTCGGGTACCCATCACACCCTAGTAAGGTTGGGGTGTGACACCCCAGATGCAGGAGGATATGATAATGATGATGCTTATTTAGTTTCGGGGCTCAGTACGATATCTCACCCAATCCCAATAGGGCCAGGTACGTTATATATACACATATGAAAAATGGTTTTATCATACATTGCATATATATATATACATATATATATACATATATATATATGTATATATACATACTATATTGCATATGAAAAATGGTTTTATCATACATTGCATACTAACTGCTTTCAGATTATGTCCTTCGTTTTTCTTATCTTATGGTTATGTCTTGTTTCATTACCGTATTTCATCCTGCCTTACATACTCAGTACATATTTTCCGTACTGACTGTTCCATCTGGAACCTGCATATCATGCTGCAGGTCAGGACAGGTTCAAAGAAGGAGCACCACCAGCGGGGTCCGCAAATTCCATTCATCCGGGCTTGCTTATTTTGGTGTAATATTATGTTACTATGGATTTTGTAAGTGCATTTTGGACTCTCGGTGGATGTGTGGTCCCGACTTGTTATGATGTTTATGTTTACTACTCTTATAGGCTCGTAGACCCTGTCAGTATGTCAATATTAGTCGTAAGGGTTATGTTTTGCTAAATGGGCCTATTTGTCTTATGTTATCTTTTAGTGGCAGCCTCGTCGGCACACATAATATGATATTGTACATATGCATATATATATTATCTCTGGTTCTGTCTGGATGGTTCTGTGATTATTGTGATTGTGCTATTTAGTTCAGGTTAGCTCAGCTGGCATTCCGACCGTAAGGTCGAGTGCCCGTGATGCCTCCCGGTGGCGGTGTGACAAAGTGGTATCAGAGCGGGTCAGTCCTAAGGGTGTCTATGAGCCGTGTCTAGTAGAGTTCTATTTATCGGTATGAAGAGCGCCATACCTATAAACAGGAGGCTACAGGGCATTTAGGAATGTTTCCTCAACTTGTTGATCTAGATCGTGTGTTAGAGCCATACGTAGGGTATTCACTTTCGATTCTGACCCACGTTTATACTACAGCTATATCGACGGAGTGTCCGGGTTCAACAAATAGGAGTGAGAGGACCCCCCCCCCCCCCCAAGGGTAGATGCAAAACCAGCATCACCTGCCCCTGCAGATCAGAGAGCAGCAGATGACGGGAGACGGAGTGTTAGCTCTTCGATGGAGCTTACCCCTCCGAATTTATTCTAGAGCAGGCTCCCCCCTGAGGTTACGACATCCATAGAGTCAGACCCCTCTGAGATCGTTCCAGAGCCAAACCCTTCTGAGCATCCGACTCTGATAGAAGAGGACCCATCTGAGGGTTCTTATGAGATCCCGATAGAGCCCGAGGAGACGCCAGAGGAGCAGGAGAAGTACTCAAGAGGATGGGGCAGCCAGAGCTATTCCAGGGATCGCCACGTCCGGCTTCCCCTATGGTTCAGCATTATGTGAGGCAAGCCACAACTGTGAGTGTTACTGAGCCCGATAGCCCCCAGCCTTGGGCATCTGTGAACTAGGGGTCCCCAGTGTATGTGATGAGATATGTTCCGGAGGAGGTGGAAGAGGATAGACCGACAGAGAGGGAGAGACCAGAAGAGGAGGCTAGGAGAGCTCTACTTCGAGAGGTATCTGACCAGAGCTCCCGTGTGCAGGACCCGCGTAGGCGGCTGACAAGTATATTAGCACCCTATTGATATCATGTGTGTTGTGTGTGTGCACAAGTTAGTTTGATTATCTATAGTATGGTATACGAAGATTTTTTTTTTTGAAGGAAGTGGTTCCTGAAAAGGGGGATTAAGGTCGGTATGATGAGAACTATGATGTCGGGTATTAAGTGAATAAGGATTGGGCCTTAGTCGGTAGTTACCCTATTTCACCCTCTTCTTAACGACATATCATCAGAGAATTTGCCCATAGTTCTAATCAAACCCCAAGTTAACAGACAAATGGGAAAAAGGACTTAGCTACCGACACAAAGGACATGTAGTATTCATCTTCAGGCTGGGAAATCAGCAAAATGAATTGCCAGTTGAGACAAGTAAGGCGGACGATAGGAAGATACGACACGAAACTACCTCAGGACAACATGTAAACCAAACGAAAAGTCAGGACGACCTTAGTAGGCAAAGACGAATGAAGACAACTGGGAGCTAGGACATGGAGGGTATATTGAGCAAGAATGGAGAGACTGTGAGATGAAAGAGCTAATAGATAAGCCGAACAAACATCAAGGATAAATAAGCATAAAAGAAAGTATAGAGAGGCAAAAGCGGAAAAGACCGAAATACATCAAGGACAAAGAATCTCGAATAATGAAGGATTGAGCAAGTTGGAAAGTGTAACCGCAATAAGGAAGCATAGTGCAGGATTAAGTATAGTACTAGGGCAACACTAGAAGTCACGAGGCGACCACGACATCCGACTCAAAGGAAAAGCACTGGATACGGGAGTGAAGCGAGTAAGGACTAACGCCGTAAGAAGACAAATGCAAAAAGATTCACCCTATCAGAAAAGTGACCTCAGGATTCTGGGGTTTGCAACTCTGCCAGGTAGTAGGGAATTATTAGTAAGCATTGGGGGAAGACCCGAGGAACCAGATGACAAATTCAGATCAATAAGGCGTATTGAGTGTAGATAACATTAAGTAAAGTGAAGATCATCTGTAGGCATGCATTCGTCTTAGTAAATGCCCAAGTAATGTATATGAATGAAGTGCAAGGATATAAGGACCTTAACCGCCTTAGACCCGCCTCAGAGAATTCTGGGAATTGACCAACATAAAGAGGGACGGAGTTCCACAATCTGGAGAAAAGAGCGAAGTGTATGAAAGATTAGACGGAAGCAAAATAGTAGAGGTGGATAACCGGACAACGGAACACTCTAAAACCCACAGCAGGAGAGTAAGACAGCTGAGAAGGGATTGAGTTGAGAGAGTTGACATCAGAAGGCAAAGTAGAAAGACTTTCAGGTCAACCGCGCTCCGAGAAAGCGCCAACCTTCGAACAAGCATCTTGGAAATAGCGAGACAAGACCAGGGTTATCACGAAGGGAATCAAGCATGGATCAGCAACAAGGTAAGACGCTTTAACCTGAGGAGCATTCAACCATAGATCTGACTATCGCAAGTGTATTAGAGACCGCCAACCCAAGAATTAAGGTCACAATGAAGAGAAAGCTAAAAGGGCCACACCAGGAAAACACGATGGGAATTCTAAGGACAAGACCCTAATCGTGTCAGGGGAAAACTATGGACAAACGTATTAAAGGTCGAAGTTGATCAAGAGAACCACTCAAGCTGTTATACCCGGTATATTCAAACTATTCACAAGCAAGTCGACCCAAGTTAAAGGCGGAGTCATTTTCGGACAGGAGATAGAAACATTTAAATTTCAATTTTAAATTAGAACATAAATTATTTATAAACTTTATTTGGTGTGGAAATATTATGGGAGATTAGGAACTAATTAATTATGATTAAATTATTAAGTAGGGATTTGGGATTAATTAATTAATTAATTCAATTTTTAAACTGTGGGCCCTACCTATTTAAAAAAAAACAAATCAGAAAACTAACTTTGGTGAGTCATAGGGGGAGGTAGCACTAGTCCAATAAGTGGACACCATATAAAAGTACATGCCAAATGATCAAATTGTTGGCATTTCAACATTTGCAAGTTGGAAAATTAAAAAACAAAAAAGAAAGGAGAGAGCAAGGCCATGGCTGCTGCTCACGGTCAGCCATGGCCAAGGAAATTGAGTTTCCTTTTTGCTTTGGTTTAATTACAAGATGATTTGCAAGTTCACGGTGGTGATAGCAACGTTGGATATTGAATCGGGGAAGAAGAAATTGCGAAATTGGAGCAATTAAGAGTAGAAATTCCTCCGAGAAAATTAAAGTAAGATTTTCTTGTCTTGTGGTGTAATTATGTTAATGGTGTTGTAATGGGAGGACTAAAATTATATTGGGCGAAATTGGAATTAAGAAAGTGCATGAAATTGATGTTATAGGAAATTGTGGGCTGAAATGAATTTTAAAAAAAAGTTGTTGGGTTGTTAGGAATATTATGGGCTGAGTTGTGAGAATTTTATGTGTATGTCGTTGTTGTTGGTATTTTTGTGTTGACAGGAAGACAATTAGAAATTCGGGTTAGGCGAATATATAGGGGAAATGCTGCCCGATTTTCGTTAAGTCTTTGACTAATAGAAAACCCTAAACGAGAATATATAAGCTAAAATATAGGTTCTATAAGAAATGGGATATAGATTTGTGAGCTAGAAAATATAGTTACTAACGATAACGTTACTCTTATATTAAATAGGCTAAAAGAGCGACGAGACGAACGGGTTACGAGTAGCCGCTAACAGGTATGTAAAGGTGTCCCTTCTTTCTTTTGGCATTTCGTAGATTTAAGTGATGAATGATATGAACTTTGGGGTAATTCCATTCATAGACTTCGAGTGATATTTATGATTCTTATTCACTTCTTGATATTGCAATTCTCAAGTGATTGAGCCTCCCTTTTCAATTTTCTGTACGTTGGATATTAGTCGATATATATTCGTTCCTAAGCTTGGGAACTCCATGATAACTAGTGACTGGACTTTTATAAGGTGTTTCATACTATAGTGACATGTTACTATGATCCTTAAGGCTTTGTGATATACCTACGATGACGTTCAAGGGATGTTTGATATGTTTCCGAGTGTCATTCGAAAGGTATTTGATACGACTATTGTCTAAATTTTCAAATGGTAATTCGTGTTGATTATTCTATTGAGTCTTTGAAAATGTTTTAAATTGCATATAGTTTCTCACTACTCTGCTCGTGCATGCCTCAATATGTCTTTCACTGAGTCCCGGGCCAGGATCTGTTATCGTGCACAGTTTCACTGCATTGTTCACCGAGTCCCTCACTAGAGCGCTGGGTACGGTATATATATATATATATATATATATATATATATATATATATATATTATGGTGTTATGCTGTGTTATGGCGTTATGCTGTGTTATGGTGTTATGTTGTGTTATGGAGTTACGCTGTGTTACGGAGTTATGCTATATTCTGGAGTATGCTGTGTTATGGCGCCAAAGACGGGGTGGCGACCATGTTTACCGAGTCCCATAATGGGCCGGATATGATATATGATATTGACATGCATGATTTATGTTTCAAAGGCAAGTATTTTGGTATTCGGGTTATTGTACTCATTTTCTGTACTCCTTATTTCAGATATGATCCTATTTATGGTATTTCATGCTTTACATGCTCAGTACATATTCCGTACTAACCCTCTTTCTTCGGGGGGCTGCGTTTCATGCCCGCAGGTGCAGATGCTCGCTCTGGTGATCCGCCAGCTTAGGATTCCCTTTCTGCTGTCTTGGAGAGCTCCGTTGTTCCGGAGTCTAGACTTTTAGTTTGAATCTTATGATATATATATATATATATATATATATATATATATATATATATATATATATATATATATATATATATATATATCTGTGTGTGTATGTTATCCAGGGGTCGACGGGGCCCTGTCCCGTCATATTTCGCTATTCGTACTGTTAGAGGTCTGTAGACATATGTGTGGGTTGTGTATGAGTTCTGTTCAGCTGTGTCTATACGATGTGCTGTGGTATGATGTTCGTCTATAGTGGCAGCCTTGTCGGCTTGCATATGATATTGATATGTGATGGCAACTTTGTCGGCTTGCGTATTATTTCATGATATGATTAGTTGTGACTCCTTAGGAGACAATTTATCTGAATATACATATATGATGATGCTATGAACTTCCGGAGTTCTTTTGTAAAGTTCCATATTGTTCGTAGTTTCAGTTGACTATGTCTGGTAGGTATGTATACGGGAGTCCAGGTCGGGCATTAGTCATGGCCCACGAGGCTGGGTCATGACAAAAGTGATATCAGAGCGGTTCATCCTCGGAGTGTCTACAGACCGTGTCTAGTAGAGTCTTGTTTATCGGTGTGTTGTGCACCACATCTATAAACAGGAAGCTACAGGACATTTAGGATGTTACCTTTCTTTCATATCTAAGATCGTGCGATAGAGCCCAGTCATAGGAAATGAAATTCCTTATACTAACCTTTGATTTCAGTTGAAGAACGACATCGACAGGAGAAAGCGACCGATGATATTGGCAGTTACAAGGTACACAGGTAAGTTACGGTGCGAAAGAGACATGTTGGATAAGGTACGAATATTGAAACATGATTGAAACGTGAAGTTGGAGGATGAAAGAGGAGTTGCATAGGAAAGTATAACAGAACAGATCGTCAAAGGATCAGGTACGTCTCGAGGTGTGATATGTGAGGTAAATTCTGACACCTTTATACCTTTTACTTGAAATTGGGAGCCCTGTGTGGCTATGATACGATATGATATATGTGTACATATGTTGGCCCTGTGAGGCATTGTTGGTATTTCCTGCGTGCAGGTTCTGGGATAGTAAGAAGTATAGAGGAAACTCTACCCAAATTTTCCCAGAAATAGGAAAAAGGAAGAATATGAGACATAAGTTCATAATGTGTTTTGAAGGGTGATATCGACAAGGTAAATCTATTATGTTGGACTAAAGAGTTAAGAAATACCCCCACGTCATCCATAAGAGGCATCATTCTTGTTTGGGAGACCTTGTTTCGAAGAAGCGTACATGAGCAGCAGAATTCGTAATTCATTTGAATGGACGAGAATACCTTACAGCCACATTTTTGCCTAAAAAAAAAAGAAAAAAAAAAGCTTAGGGTAAAGGGCAAAACCATCCAGCAATTAAGTTCCACTATTGGAAGAGTACAAAGCATACGACAAGCAGTTTGTGAACTAAATGGTTCTGTTATACCCCGCATTTTCAAAGCCTGAGCGTGACACGTGCTTCCTCAGACATTGACAATCACGTTGTTACTACATAATTTAAACTCACGTTGATAGTATTATATTTCGTATTTTTGCACGTCGGATTAGTCGTAAGCGGAGGTGGGGCCCACACATTGAGATTTTTTTTTGGAACACGTGACAGGTTATATGAACCACATATGTGAAGTTAAACACAACTCAAGAAGAACCCATGAGCCAAATCAAAGTGGAAACCCTCCAAACAAATATTTTTAAGTTACGTTTTTGGGTGATCTGACTTCGGGAGGCCATAACCCCATCAGTGTTTGGGATTTTGGGAAATCTCCCAAAATGAAAGTTGTAGATAATTGAATTATATTTCCAACCATAGGTCGTGGCTCCGCAGGTGACATCGGGATAAGGAGATATGGACTTTTTAAGGCAGAAAGGTCAGTGGGCTAGGCCCAATCCGGGCCCAACCGGGTTAGGTCCATGACCCATGCCTATTTAAATGATATTTCAGCCCTTTCTCCTCATTTTTCAGACCAAAACACCCAGAAAATTCTGGAGAGAGAAAGAAAAAGAGTCTTGGAGAAGAAAAACCAATTTTGATCGAAATCTGAGCCCCGAATCCCGAAGCTCATGAAGAGAAAAGTGTTGTACGTCGCGTTGTCTTCATTTTGAACTAAAAATCAACCAAAAAGAAGAGGGTGGACGTGGTGGCTGCACACTTGAGGTAATATTAAGGTTCCTTTTCATTGCTAGCAAGTTTATTTAGAGTTTTAACGAACTTGAACGGAGAAAATAGTGTGATAAATTCGTTTATCGGTGTGGTTGGATTATGGTTTGAGGCGTGAGGAGAATTTTGGATAAAATATATATTTATGTATTTATCTTGTAGGATGTAAGTATTGATGTTATTGGTATTAACTTCGACGTCTTTGCGGAAATAAAATTATGACATAGCTATATCGCAAATTTGGTTGGTTGAGAAATTTAGAAAACAGTGTGCGGGTTGTTTTATGGCATACATCGGTATTGGAAATGATGTTAATATTATTGGTATTGTTGTTGATGTTGTTGGTTGTTGAGTTAGAATCTCGGGCTAGGCATATAAACAAGGGAGATGCTGCCCGATTTTCGGTAGAATATAAAAGAGTTTAAATTGAAACTTGGGATTGTATGTGACTAAATTGAATGTAAATGAAATGTCGTCGGATTATGTAAAAGGAGTTACTAACGTTAGAATGCGCTTTGAATTAATTGTTGAAGTTGTTAGTGTGGTTGTTCGTATTGTTGTTGATAATTTGGCCGAGTTGAATTCTCGGATTGTTGTTGATAATTTAGCCGAGTTGGATTCTCGGGGTTGGTTGTATTTACAGGGGAAATGCTGCCAAAATTTCTGTAAATGAAGTGCTAGTTTAGGATTGGACTTCTAAGTATCTATAGCTAATGTTGGTATCTATTAATATTGTTGTAGATCTTGCGAAAGCCAAAGACTTAAGTTCGGATTAGCTTAGGAAGCGGGCAAGGTATGTAAGGCTTACCCTTTCTTTCTTTTGGCATGTCCTAGATGTAAGTAAGAGATGATATGTACCTTGGGGTAACTCTATTCTGTAATTTCGGGCTTGTTTACGATTCTTGTTCACTTCTTGATATGAGTATACTTAGCATTGTTGAACTCATAGTATGATCGTACCTTGAGCAAAGCATAAAGAGTTTGTGTCCCTAAAAGGGTTCTGTAAGTATTAATGTCTCTAACTTTTGTATACACTCTCCGATTGCTTTGAAACGTTCGTAGAGGTTCTGTAGTAAAAGTGTCCATAACTTTCTCATACTAAACCGGATTGACTTGAAACGTGTTTATGATCCTCAGGTGTCGATTAGTGTACTTATCTATCGAGTCTTAAAAATTGATTTAAATTGCATTTAGTTTCTCACTACTCTGCTCGTGCATATGGCTGTTACATCTTTCGCCGAGTCCCGGGCCGGTATGTATCGTGCGTATGGTTCCCCGAGTCCCTTGCTTGAGGGCCGGGTTCCATATATATATATATTCCGGAGTTATGATGTGTTATGGTGTTATGATGTGTTCATGGTTCACCGAGCCCATTGCTAAAGGGCCGGATACCATATATATGTGTATTCTGATGTTATGATGTGTTACGGAGATTACGGAGCAATCTTCTGGTGTATGATGTGTGTGACGCCAAAGACGGGGTGGCGACCACGTTCCCCGGGTCCCGCAAAGGACCGGACACCGTTTCTGACATGCATGATTTGTGTTTCATGTAAGCATATTGATATTCTGCATATCGTGCTTAGTTTCTGTACTTCTTGTTCCGGTTATAATTCTGTTTCCAGTACTTCATGCTTTATGTGTATATACATTCTGGAGTATGATGTGGTATATACATTCTGGAGTATGATGTGTTCCGAAGTATGATGTGTTATGTCGCCAGTGAAGGGGTGGCGACCATGTTTTGTTCACCGAGTCCCATAATGGGCAGGATACGACATGCATGATTTACGTTTTAAAAGTAAGCATTTTGGTATTCTGGAAGATTTACTTACTTTCTGCACTTCTTCTGACATGTGACATCGGCATACATGATTTGTGTTTGGGAAAATAAGCATTTTGGTATTATGGATAATGAACTTAGTTTTTGTACTGCTTGTTTCGATTATGGTTCTGTTTTCTGTATTTCATGCCTTACATACTCAGTACATATTCCTTACTGACCCACTTTCCTTCGGGAGCTGCGTTTCATGCCACGCAGGTACACACAGATGAGTAGAAGACATTGTTAGAGACGTTCCAGCGGGATTGGCGAGCTCCACTTTCTTCCGGAGTGTTGCCGAGTTAGAGTATACATGTTATGATTTTTCTTGATTGGTGTTAGAGACTTTGCAGACAGAGTCGTGGGTATAGAAAGTCAGTCTTGTAAGCGGCTCTGTAAGTCGACGTACCATTATGCTTTATGTTATAAATTTCATATGATCACTGATTTTACTTGACTTGAGAACGACGAAAAGAATGTTTCTGAAAGCCTTTATTATGTATTTCATTTTTATTTGATTTAAGAGTTCAAAGCGATTATGCTTGGAATAAGAGTCAGTGGGTTCGCTCGGCCCTAAATAAGGGTCGAGTGCCCATCATGCCCTAACAAGATTAGGGTGTGACAAATTGGTATCAGAGCCAGTTCGTCCTAGGGGTTGTCTGCAAAGTCGTGTCCGGTAGAGTCCTGTTTATGGGTGTGAAGCCGGCCACACCTATAAACAGGAGGCTGCATGGCATTTAGGCATCGTTGACCTTCTTTCTGTCCTAGATCGTGCGATAGAGCCAAGTCATAGGAAATGAGATTCCTTGCACTAACCTCTGATCTCAGCAGAAGCACAGTATCGACGGGAGAAGGTGAGTGATGATATGGAAAGTCACAGGGGTAAGTTTTGATATTTCTATTCTGTTACCTGAAATTGGGAGCCCTGGGTGGCTGGAATATGTCGTATGTATATATGCCCTGTGAGGCATTGCTGGTAATTACTGCATGCAGGTTGTGGATAGTAAGAAGTGTAAAGGAGACTCTTCGAGAATTTTTTTTCAAAATCAGGTCATTTAGTTAGGTACACTTAACAGGAAGAAGCGTGGAAAGGAAATATCGTAAGTAGACAATAAGTAGGATGCGTTGCTTTAGAGGAGCTATGGATTTGGCATGACATGAAGAATAATTACGAGAAAGACGATTAGTAGTCCAAAGGATTAAAACGGGTTACATTCGAGGTTTAGCAGGAGCAAGGTCTATTGGGGGATCCAGGGAAGGTTGACAAATGAGTTTTGGTGTGGATTATTATATAAGAGTGGCGAGTGGAAACCCAATCGGCTGATACCCGAGCACTTATAAGTAATGGCGACGAAGGTGTGTTCGCTACCATCGGGAATCTGAAAATCTAGGATGAAAGGTAGTGATATATACAGATGAAAGGTGAATATTGAGGATTAAAAAGGTCAAAATAGTAATTATGTGGTCGGAAAAGTAAGAGACCCTTTCCAATTCGCAGGGAGACGCGTTACGAGAACGTTTTGGAGTCTGTCAAGGCTTCAATTTGATTCAAATTAGGTAACAAGGGCCATGCAGTAAGATGGATACGATGACACCCGCATTAACGCACCGAATTTCATCAGAGTTCCAAGGTTAATCGTGCTGAGGTGAGAAAAATCTTAGGATGGGTGACGTCCTGGGAAATTCAGACGTAAGAGACAAATGAGAAGTGTCACGACCCAGCCCCGTAGGCCGCGACTGGTGCCCTATTTGGGCGCCCAAACAGACTTACGTACCCGATCGACATATCAAAGATTTATTCGAACTTAACATACATTATTTATACGGATACTGATAACAAACATCATCTTAAGCGGTCGCCCGTACAGAAATATCATACCAAACCGGTAGGCTGGCGGAATACACATCGCCCAGATATACATACATATACAAACATATGAGCCGTTTTGGCCATAATAGCAAGCGGGACCGCTTAAGGCACAAATCACAAACATAATCGAACAAACATGACCCATGACCCACATATATGTCTACAGGCCTCTACAAACCATAACAGAAACACATGACGGGACAGGACCCCGCCGTACCCAAATAGTCATATATATAGAATATGTATAGCAGAAGATATGTACCAAAAATATGAGCTCCAGATCAAAAGGAGTACTCCAAACAACAGAATAAGTACCCTACACTGGCGGGTCACCTGAACGAACGCCTGTACCTGCGGGCATGAAACGCAGCCCCCGAAGAAAGAGGGTCAGTACGAAATATGTACTGAGTATGCAAAGCATGAAACACAGTCATCTGAATCATAACCGGAGTAAGAAAGTGCAGAAAATGGATACAGAATTAGTATGTCAAAACCTGTGCTGAAAATATATATAATGCAAATAAAAATCATGCATAGGGCTCGGGAACGTGGTCGCCACTCCGACGCTGGCGCCACAACACATCATACTCTAGAAGGTTTCCAAATCTCCGTACAATCCCCGAACATATCATATCGTCAAAACATATCACATCATCAGAACACACCATATGCCATATCACATCATAACGCCGTATATAGGCGGTACCCGGCCCTATGGCGAGGTCTCGGGAACCGTAACACATCATACTGCCGAACATAACATAATGCGCACGATCACAAAACCGGCCCGGGATCCGGCGAACGATATCATAGTAGTATGCACGAGCAGAGTAGTGAGGAAACCATATGCATATAAGTACAAAATTAAATTTCAAAACTCGATGGACAACATATGTACCCGCGGCTGAAGGCTCAAAATAAGTGTCGGGTCAATCGGAAGTAGTATAAGAAGGTTGCGGGCTTTTGAAGTACAAAACCTTCTAAAAACATTTCATAGGCCATATTTGAAAATTCAAGTATTATTCAAATTAAGAAACTTTCCAATAACATTATGGATCAAATCAAACAGAGACTTATGATCATATTTACTTATCAAAGCATTCATCAAAGACTTTAGTCATCTCGGTTATCATTCGAACAACATTCGGAAACATAACGACTAGAATCTTCAAACATCATAATTACGTATCAAGCTGTATAAAATAGCTTATGGAAGTCGAAGATGTTGGCCAACCTAGTGGCTCTAAGAATGGGATTTTCTTTATAAGCATTCATATACATTTTTGTCCATTTCAAAGGGATCATGCCAAAAGAAGGAAAGGTAGGCCTTACATACCTCAATCGCTCGCTAACCAAATCCCGACTCAAGTCTCGGGCTCTCCAATATCTACAATAACGTTACCAATTACCAAACATTAGCTACAAGTGCTTAGAAATTCAATTCTAACTAGTACTTGTCTACAGAAATTTCGGCAGCATCTCCCCTGTAAATTCAACATCCCCGAGAATTTAACTCAGCCAATTTCATCAACAACCACACCAACAATACCAACAACCATAATAATAGTCATCAAGAATCAATTTAAAACGCATTCCAACACTAGTAACCTTCCTTTCTACATAGTTCATCATTATTCAATTCAACTACGTATTTTCAAGCTGATTCCAATGTTCACATATTCATTACTAATTCAAGATCAACCAAATACAATTCAAAAGCATTTCATACAATTCTACAAAATATTCAATAACCCCTCTAGCACCATATTCCACTCGGAATCTCCACAAATGCGACAAGGTCACAACGTCGCATTTGCTTCTTCCAATTTCATCAACAACAACAACAATTTGCTCCTTAACAACTCCATTCCCATAATTACATAAAACTATAATAAAATCACATAATTTCCTACAACAACTTACAACTAATTTTCATGCCAATCTTGAACCATTATTCTTCCATTTACATCACAAAGCCACAACAACATAATTAACATACTAAATAAATTTAATTCCTCTTCCTTCACTACACCCACACACACGGCCACACACCCACACACCCACAACACACAAATTTCATACTTCGCATTCATTTCCATATACTACAATATATATATGTCTTCCATAACAAAAAAAATAGAATTTTTACCTTTTCTTCAAATTCTTCACTTGCCACCAAAGTGATTTTCTTGCCTCGAAAATTATACCACGTTGAAGAGGGTCTTGAACTTAGTAGGAATACTAGAAAATTACAATTTTTGGATCAAAGTTGGAAGCCCTCAATTTTTTTTCTTTCCTTTTTTCTTTGGCCGAAGGCCTTTTTTTTTTTTTTTCTTTCTCCTCTCTTGTTTTCTTGGTTGTTCTTGAAACTTCTTGCAAATGAAGACTTGTGACCCTTTTTTATTATTTAACACATGGATTAATTTAACACTTGGGCTTGGGCCCCTTTTTTTTACCATGGCCGGCCACCACACACACATTGGGCCTCATTTTTTTTTTTTATTTATTTTTCTAGCCCAATTAGTTATGGGTCTTATTTTGTAATCCCCGAAACTAATTTCCAAAATTCCTAATTTTTCCCTTGGCCTTCCTCTATATTTCCACATCAACATTTTTCATGAATAACACATATATATTAAATAAAATCAAAATATGGCCTTATTTCTTACAAGTCAAAATTATTTCGAATTTTCCGAATATGCAAAAATACGAGATGTAACATCCTCCCCCCCCCCCCCCCCCCCCTTTAGAACATTCGTCCTCGAATGTTAAATTAGCCTTATAGGGTTTTACAAGCATTTCGGGGGAGTTTCCTTCCTATGGGTAGCATATATAAATCATTCACCAATCAATATAATCAATTACGGAATTTAGATTACTGTAGGCATAGGAAACAAGTGAGAGTACTTCTTCTTCATTTCGTCCTCTGCTTCCCATGTCATTTCTTCTCTGTTATTGTTTCGCCACAAGACCTTAACAAAAAGTACATCTTTGGTGCGCAGTCTCCTCACCTGACGATCCAAAATAGCTACAGGTTGTTCTTCATAAGACAATTCGTCCGTTACCTGGATATCTTCTATGGGGAATACTCTGGAAGGATCGCCAATACACTTACGGAGCATTGATACATGGAATACCGGATGCACTGCCCCCAGATCAGATGGTAAGT
Organism: Lycium barbarum; assembly: GCF_019175385.1. NCBI lineage: Eukaryota > Viridiplantae > Streptophyta > Magnoliopsida > Solanales > Solanaceae > Lycium > Lycium barbarum. Next base: position 80,181,498 of record NC_083337.1, on the reverse strand, counting down.
CTAGCTCGTAGGCGACCTCGCTTATCTTCCGAATAATCTGATAAGGCCCAATATATCGCGGACTGAGCTTTCCTTTTCTGCCGAATCTCATTACACCTTTCATAGGCGACACTTTCAGAAATACCCAGTCACCAATTTGGAACTCTAAAGGTCGACGTCGTTTATCTGCATAAGATTTCTGTCGACTCTGGGCTGCTAATAACCGCTCCCGAATGAGTTTCACCTTATCGACTGCTTGCTGGATCATATCGGGACCAATCAATTTAGTTTCACCCACATCGAACCAACCAATCGGAGATCTGCATTTTCTACCATTGAAGGCTTCATACGGTGCCATCTGGATGCTGGAATGATAACTATTATTATAAGCAAATTCAATAAGCGGCAAATGATCATCCCAACTACCTCTGAAATCAATAACACAGGCCCGTAGCATATCTTCCAGTGTCTGAATAGTACGCTCGGCCTGTCCGTTGGACTGAGGATGGAATGCTGTGCTAATACTCACCTGAGTTCCCAATCCTTCCTGAAATGACCTCCAGAAAGTTGCTGTAAACTGAGCACCCCTGTCGGTTATAATAGATATAGGAACTCCGTGAAGCCTTACTATCTCTTTAATATACAATCTGGCATAATCCTCAGCCGAATAAGTAGTCCTGACCGGAAGAAAATGGGCTGATTTTGTCAGCCTATCAACAATAACCCATATAGAATCATACCTGCGTGGAGTGCGCGGTAAACCTTTAATGAAATCCATGTTGATTATTTCCCATTTCCAAGCTGGAATTTCCATTTCCTGTAACAATCCACCGGGTTTCTGATGCTTGATCTTAACCTGTTGACAATTTGGGCACTAAGCAACGAACTCTGCGATATCTCTTTTCATACCATCCCACCAATATAAGCATTTGAGATCATGGTACATTTTAGTGGATCCAGGATGAACAGAATACCAAGCATAATGTGCCTCTCCCATAATCTGTCACCGCAGCCCTGCAACGTCAGGTACACATAACCTGCCTCCATATAGTAATACCCCATCAGGTGAAATTTCAAACTGGGTCTTTTCTTTATTAAGGGCCACATCTCTGTACTGTACCAAAATAGGATCCTCGAACTGACGCCGTTTTACCTCTTCTATAATCGATGATTCAGCAACTTCTCGAACAGAAACCCCAATATTTCCAGAATCGGCCAAACGGACTCCAAGGCTGGCTAACTGATGAATTTCACGAACTAATTCCTTCTTCTCTGGCTGCACGTCGGTCAAACTGCCCATAGAATTGCGACTAAGTGCATCTGCCACAACATTAGCTTTTCTAGGATGATACAAAATATCAACGTCATAATCTTTCAATAATTCAAGCCATCTTCTTTGCCGCAAATTCAGCTCCTTTTGCTTAAAAATATACTGAAGGCTTTTGTGGTCCGTATAGATATCAACATGGACCCCATATAAATAATGCCGCCATATCTTCAAAGCATGAATCACCGCGGCTAATTCCAGATCATGAGTAGGATAATTTCTCTCGTGCGGTTTGAGCTGCTGGGAAGCATAGGCTATAACTTGACCATGCTGCATTAATACACAACCTATCCCAATACCGGAAGCATCACAATAGATAACATACCCATCTGACCCCTCTGGAAGAGTTAGAACTGGAGTTGTAACCAATTTTTCCTTCAGCAACTGGAAGCTGCGTTCACAAGCATCGGTCCACTAAAATTTTGCTGCCTTCTGAGTTAGCTTTGTTAATGGTGCTGCAATAGAAGCAAACTTCTCCATAAATCTCCTGTAATATCCGGTCAATCCCAGAAAACTGCGTACCTCAGTCGGTGTCGTAGGCCTAGGCCAATTATGTACAACCTCGATCTTCTGTGTATCGACCCGAATACCATCTGCTCCGACGATATACCCCAAGAAGGCCACTGAGGTTAACCAGAATTCACACTTGGAGAACTTAGCATATAATTTCTGTTGCCGAAGTGTGCCAAGCACTGTCCTCAGATGATCTGAATGCTCCTCTACTGATCGTGAATAAACCAGAATATCATCAATAAATACAATCACAAACATATCGAGGAACTGCCTGAATACCCGATTCATCAAATACATAAACACTGCTGGAGCATTAGTTAGCCCAAAAGACATCACTCTGAACTCATAATGCCCGTACCGGGTCTTGAAAGCAGTCTTTGGAATGTCTGCCTCTCGTACCCACACCTGATGATAGCCCGAATGCAAATCTATCTTTGAAAAATATTTAGCACACTGCAACTGATCAAATAAATCATCAATCCGGGGGAGGGGATATTTATTCTTTATAGTCACCTTATTCAGCTGTCGGTAATCAATGCACATTCGCAGCGATCCGTCTTTATTTCTTACAAACAACACCGGAGCTCCCCAGGGTGACGTACTGGGTCTGATGAAGCCTTTTTCTAATAAGTCTTTCAACTGTTCCTTTAATTCTTTTAATTCTGCAGGTGCCATTCTGTAAGGAGGAATAGATATAGGCTGAGTATCTGGCAGCACATCTATCGTAAAGTCTATCTCCCGTTCAGGGGGAAGACCTGGAAGCTCGTCCAGAAATACATCTGGAAGTTCATTAACAACCGGAACTGACTGGAGAGTAGGTATATCTGCTTTAGTATCATGCACACGGACCAAATGATAAATATACCCTTTCTGAATCATCTTCCTGGCCTTGAGGTATGAAATAAACTTACCTCTCGGCGATGCTGTATTTCCTGCCCATTCTATAACTGGTTCCCCTGGAAACTGGAAGCGAACTACCTTTTTCTGGCAGTCAACGTTAGCATAACAAGAGGCTAACCAAACCATGCCCATAATAACATCGAATTCCATCATATCTAAATCTACCAAATCGGCCTTAGTGCAACGGCCACATATAATCACAGAACAATCCTTATATACCTGTCTCGCTATAATAAAATCCCCGACCGGTGTAGCTACCTCGAACGGCTCTATAGGTTCAGGTGTTATCCTAATTTTATTAGCAACGAGGGGAGAAATGTATGATAAAGTAGAACCTGGGTCTATCAATGCATATACAGCTCGGGAAAAGACCAATAATGTACCTGTGACCACATTTGGCGATGCCTCATGTTCCTGTCGGCTAGCCAATGCATATATGCGGTTCGACGGACCGCTAGAATCAGAAACCCCGCCACGGCCTCTACCGCGGCCCGCTGGTGCTGGCATACCTCGCCCCGCAGGGCGCATAACTGAAAGAGTGGAAGACGAACCAGCAGCTGATCTCGTCGGCTGAACTGCACCACCAGAACCACCCGCCAACGGACAATCTCTCATAATATGGCCCTGGCGGCCACAAGAAAAACAGGCACCCGTAGCTCTATAGTACTCTCCTGGGTGCGACCTCCCACAATAAGAACACCGGGGCATGGGTGGCCTAGACTGACTGGGACCCCTGCTCGTCTGCGAACCCGAGGCTCTAGAACTCTGGCCCGCTCCAGAATACCCTGCACCGTCAAATCGCCTACCTGTAGACTGTGGACGTGAACTCCGGCCTGACTGAGGGGGATATCTGCTATACTGCTGCTGAGGCTGCCCGCCTCGAGACTCCCCTGAATAACTGGCTGATCTAGCCCTCTTGGGCTACCTCCTGTCACGATCTCTACCCGACTGATCTCTCTATCGGTTTTTCACCGCCACCCGGAACTTCTACAAATGCACCAACTACACTAACCTGTCTGGTCTGGCCAACACCTTCATTTGAATCTTACTCCAAAGAGACCGTCAAGTCTTGGTTAATAGGGTCCTCAGGCTACAAACTCTTTGGTTTCTCGGAAAGCCTTGCACTTTTTGCTAGTCTACCATAATCCAAAACTTGATATTTAATTCCCAGCATTGGACTTTCCCTTCCTTGCCCAGCTTTGGTCAAAGGTGAAACTGGCAATATCGGAGTTTTTCCTGGCTCCTCTACTCTCATTAAAATTGATGATACCTGTAGCGCTGATTCATCCTCAATCCGAGGGGTCTGTTTCCATAGAAGACATGATCTCAGATGGGTCTGTCTCAATGGAGGGCACATCCTCACTTGGGTCCTCCTCCAAAGTGTAGCTTAATCCTCCCCCTATTATCATTAAAATTTTCGAATCACCCGTTGTCCTTTCTGAAGAAGTCGTCGTCAAACTGTAAAACAACAGAAGTTAGGGTTGAAGATTTTACACCCTCTGACTCAATTTTATGGCACGATCTAGAATACAAAGAAGATTAACCATCCTAAATGCCCTGCAACCTTCTGTTTATAAGGGTGGAGCGCTACACACCCATAAAAAAGACTCTACTGGACACGGCTCATGGACAACCCTAGGACGAACTGCTCTGATACCACTTTTGTCACGACCAAATCGGAGGGCCGTGACGGGCACTCAGAGCTAACCTACCGAGCACCACAAGATATACATGCATCTTATCATATAATCATACCTGAGTGGGCCATCATGCTAACTCATAAATATCATCAGCTGTGAGGGACACCAGCCTAAAGGATATACATATACGTAATCAAGATGAGCCCAAGTATACAAGCTCACTAAGCTATCAAATAGTAATATAACAGAGGATGGACCGAGAAGGTCATAGAACATCTGACTGTGCATATCTGTCTACGAGCCTCTACTGTAATGCATAACATAATAAGAATGGGACAGGACCTCGCCATACCTGTACACAAAAGAACCATACCAACTGGACTGCAACTCCGGAACAAATGGAGTGATCCTATACATCCGCTGAGAAGTCAGCCTAAGGGCCTGAACCGCCTCCCAGTCTACCTATGGGCATGAACGCAACATCCACTAACAAAAGGATGTCGGTACGGACAATGTACTGAGTATGTAAGGCATGAAAAATAACATAATAGAGACATAAGAGAACATAAGAGAATATGAGACTTAATAAATGCAATCTGAATGTTTGACCTGCCTCTATAGACCAATGATGTCCATAAATGTTGTGCATGCATGTATGAGGTCACACACACACACACACACACACACACTATATATATATATATATATGTGTGTGTGTGTGTGTGTGTGTGTGTGTGTGGGTGTGTGTGTATATAATGCCTGTCAAGCCTCTGTGGGCATCCCATCGTATCGTATCGACCAATATCATCATCATCATCATCATCATCATCATCATCATCATCGTATTATCATATGACTGGATGATCAGGTGGTAGTGTGTATATAACGCCGTCACCTTCCCCATACCCCATACATATATATATATATATATATATATATATATATATATATAATATATATATATATATATATGTTATATCTCGTATTTTATACGTTCGGATATTCCAAGGTAGTCGTGACGAAGTTAAGGGAATGACCATTTTCAAAATTTATTCTAATGTATAAGTTGTTGAAAATATTATTTACGTACATTGGTAATATGGAAGTAGTGAGAAGGACTAAGGGTAAAAAGGGAAATTAGCAAAATGGCTTATAGAAATATTACGGAGAGAATAGGGGCAAAATGGGAATTTTACAAAAGTTCAAGAACAATTCATGAAGAGGCCATGTTGGCCGTGCATCATATGCCCTTATTTTAATTAATGGGGGCTAAATGTAAATTATATAAAAATATATGGATCAAGCTTGCTTAAGAAGACATTAGTCTTCTTTATTCAAATTTCAAGAAAATTCTAGAAAAAAGAGGAGATTTCTAGAGAAAGGGAGAAGGGGGACATGTGCTCAAAAAATTCCTACTTGAGGGGCTTAAAAATAAATATGGGAAAAAGGTGGAAGAAGAGAAATAAATAAGACAAGTATTCATCTTTTCCACCTTAGAACATTCAAGAAATTTGAAAGAGAAAAAGAAGAAGGGGACACGGCCAAGAGGGGCTGGCCGAACCATCCCCTAAAGTTGATCATGAAAAAATGTTTTTTTCGTGTTTTCATACTAATTGGAAGGCCCTCGTTAACGTCGAGTAGTCGTTGGGACAAGAAAACCGTTCGTTATCACAATTCTTCAAGCTAGCCGAGAATGAAGTTGAATGGAAAAGGTAAGATTCAATCCTCCTTTGCATGTTTATGGATGTGTTGGATGTGTTATGGTATATGAAAATGGATGAAAACCATGAAAGGTTGTGTGTTGAAAGTTGAGGCCGTGTGTATGTCTCTTTGGTGTGAGCATGATGAACAAATTTCATTTAATGTTATTTGATTGTTGTATATGTTGTGGAGTGTGAAATGAATGCAATTTATGGCAATATGGGTGTTGGGTGTTGGCCGAAAATGGGCTGCCTTGTATGTCAAGGTAATGAACTAATTTTATTTAGTGTTGGACGATGTGATTATACGCGTTTTGAACATGTCGTAATGTGTAGACATGGATGAAATGCATGAAGTTGTGTGTGTTGATATGTTGACCGAATGGTGGTATTTTGTGTTGATGAAAATAATATTGCTAATGTGTAGATTGTTAGTATGGTTTATGAGTTCGGAGGAAAAGAAATGTGTTGTTGATATTTCCTTGGACTTGGAAGGTTTCGGGTTGCCTTATGTTTTGGTCGGGTTGTTTTGGAAAATTTTGTGGATTGTTGGAAATGTTATGGAATCATGTTTGAATGGTTTTGGATTGATTATATATCTTGATTTGAACGTAATTGGGAATATCGTCGCATTATGCGAAAGAAGGTTGTTGATGTTAAAATGCGTTTACATTAATGGTCGATGTTGTTGGAATGTTTGTTGTCATTGTTGTTGATATTGTGGCCGGGTTAAATTCTCGGATTGTTGTTAATGATTTGGGGCCGAGCCGTATTCTCGGGGATGGTGTATTTACAGGGGAAATGCTGCCGAAATTTCGGCAGACAAAGTGTTATTTTAGAGAATCAACTTCTAAAGGCTCTAATCAAGTTTTGGTAAACATGACCAATTTGTAGATTTTGGCGGATTTGGAACGTGAATTTGGAGTCGCATAAGAAGCAGAAAAGGTATGTAAGGCTTTACTCTTCCTTCTATGGCATGTCTTAGATGTAATAGGTCAGATACGAGCCTTGGGGACAACTCTATTCTCCGGAATCCGCACCTAAAGTTTCCCCTTTTTCATTCAGTAGAATTGAATTAAAAATCGTGTGAAATGTTGGAAAAACTTCCTAAACCTCTAGGACTTGCATAAATAATACCCGACTACCTTGAAACCCTCACAAGTAACGCCATGACATGTAACATATGCAAATGGTGTACGCTACCTCATTCGGCCCGAGGTGGGCCCATTGTTCCCGGATTTTCCCTATTGCTCCGTTTGACTCATTTTGGAGTAGAATCCAAAGGAAGCTTTTGATCCTTGTTCCAATTATCAAACGATAAGTACTGTACTATTTTTAATGGAAATATGTCTATGATGACCATGATAACGATGATGCTAAGGAAGAGAATACGTCTATGATAAGTATGACAAGAATGATTCCATGACTAAGAGTCTTAAGCTAAGGACCCAATATGAATATGAAAGTATCATACTAGTTCTTGATTTCAATTTTATTCCTTGGTTATGACACCATCCTCTAAAGATTCCAAAGCCGATGAATTGATTTCTATGACGTCCATGATTTCATTCTATGTTTCTTTCAACACTATTCTCCGTTGATAGTCTCGCCTTAAAATACTCGTTCCTTCAAGGTGAGACAAGGCGATCACGATTGTTCCATAATGTAATCGGAGGTCACCAACCTTATGTCACTCTGATGGTTACATGATTTTCTTTGGGCTCTCCTACATGCTTATATGACATATGTATGTGAGATATGAATATGTACATGGGGGATGGGAAGGGAAACATGTTTCATTGCCACCTGGTCAGCTGGCTTATCATCCCGGACGCGGGATATGGGAGAGCCGGATACGGCGTCTGTATATGTGATATATATATAATATGTTGGGACACTGTTGGGGAGGGGGGTGGGAGAGCCGATGCACTCGGCGTCTGTGAATGTAAATAAAGAACACCGTTTTCTGAAATGTTCTGTTTTCTGTATATGTAAATAAGAAGTACCGTTTTCTGGAAAGAAACTAAGCATGCATGGCATCCGCCTGAAAGGCATTCACATGTACAGGTTACATCTGTCCCAGATAAGCTCCATATGTTTGTTCCGTTATTATTCATACTGTATATGCCTTTATTATGTTACTATTCATGCCTTACATACTCAGTACATTACTCGTACTGACCCCTCTTCTTCGGGGGCTGCGTTCATGCCGCGTAGGTACACCAGATGAGCCACAGTTATCATAGAAGATGTTCCAGCGGGGTTAGCAGGCTCCACTCGTTCTGGAGTGCTGCCGAGTCAGAGTACCTGAGCCATGATGTTTGTTTGATGTTAGAGACTTTGTAGACAGAGTCGTAGGTATTGGGTTGTCAGTCTGTAAGCGGCTCTAGCAGCCGATATGTTATTATGTTTCATGTCACGAGTCTTACATGATGTCAGAGTTTACTTATGAAAAGAAAAAAAAAATATTGGAGAGCTTACTATGTATTTCTTTCTTAAATGATTCAAGAGTTTCTATATGTAACAAGAGTCAGCGGGTTCGCTCGGCTCCAAACATGGGGTCGGGTGCCCATCACACCCTAGTAAAGTCGGGGTGTGACAATATATATATATATATATATATATATATATATATATATATATGCAATGCAATGCATAAACATAATAGGAGTACAAGTGACTCTAGAGACCATACTATATCTAAAGAGAGACTTCCTGAAGATATCATTATAGCACATGAAACAAATGGATCATTCCTAAATCTAAGAGTAGAATAATTATGGATTAACGTTACGTGTACGTCTTGTTCATAAGGATCATGCCAAAAAGAGGGAAAGAGACAGCCTTACCATAGCTTAAGTCGTCCAAGCAATCCAACAATCAGGCTAATCACAACTAGCACGCCAATCCTATAACAAGGAATAATATATAAACTTAGATGGTGCTAGTATATCACATATATCAACAATAACTTCATTCTGATGTAAAACGGGCAGCATTTCCCCTTACTCTCCAATCACCTCAACATATATAACAACCTACAATAACAACAACAAGCTTACAAAAGTCATTATATATATATATATATATATATATATATATATATATATGTATGTATGTATATATATATACACATACATATATATATATAAGCAATGCAATGCATAAACATAATAGGAGTACAAGTGACTCTAGAGACCATACTATATCTAAAGAGAGACTTCCTGAAGATATCGTTATAGCACATGAAACAAATGGATCATTCCTAAATCTAAGAGTAGAATAATTATGGATTAACGTTACGTGTACGTCTTGTTCATAAGGATCATGCCAAAAAGAGGGAAAGGGACAGCCTTACCATAGCTTAAGTCGTCCAAGCAATCCAACAATCAGGCTAATCACAACTAGCACGCCAATCCTATAACAAGGAATAATATATAAACTTAGATGGTGCTAGTATATCACATATATCAACAATAACTTGATTCTGATGTAAAACGGGCAGCATTTCCCCTTACTCTCCAATCACCTCAACATATATAACAACCTACAATAACAACAACAAGCTTACAAAAGTCATTAAATACTCCTTTCACTACCCATATAAAGAATATACGGCAAACAACCCAAAGTATACCAATATTCAATAATATCCTTTCTTCCCAATCAAGGAGCATAATTTCATCAACACACCAACAACATTAGATACCATCCATATACTTGGAAATTAGCTCAATAACACAGCCACAACATGCTCAAAAAAGTTCATGAACTTACAAACTACAACACAATACTTTATGACCTTTTCTCCATAACTATTTTTACTTTTAAGACTTGCTAAACCTTCAAATCAACTCAACATATAAGATCAGATGAAGAACATACCTTATACTTGAAGAACTTCAACTGACACTGTCACGACCTGATTAGGGGGCCATGACGGCTACCCGGAGTTGACTACCGAGCACCACTCACTATGCTAATCATCTTACCCGACCTGAACATACACAATCTCCAAGGCAACACATACATATATATAAGCCCTCATAGCTGCAAAAATGATTTACATAAATATACACTGATGTATCCATAGGACAACTACTAACCACACATACGTATCTACTAGCCTCTACTAGAATACTGAGACATAAGGACGGGACATGACCCCGTCAGACCCAAATATATACATAAAATAATGTATCAAAAATGGCACCTCCGGAAGAGTGGAGTGCTCCTGTAAATCTGTTGAATAGCTCCTAGGAATCTGGGCCACCTCCCTGTCTACCTGTGGGCATGAACATAGCGTCCAAAAAGAAAGGACGTCAGTACGAACATTGTACTGAGTATGTAAGGCATGAACAATAATAACATATCGAAGAGATAAGAGAACATCAAGTAAGGAAACAACCTGTAGCTGAATGTCACTTAAGATGGAATAATGCATGCTAACTTACATCATAAACAACATCATATATATATATATATATATATATATATATATATATATATATATATATATATATATATATATATATATATATAAAAGCTGCCCGACCATATAGGTACGGTGTGATCATCATTAGCCCATGTCCAGGCCTCCCGCGTCCGGGATAAACATCTCATGCCGCCCACTAGTGGTGTATGCCGATGCCCACTAGACATGGTTTATATGCCGCCCGCCTTAGCGGTGTCTGCCTGGTCATATAGGCACGGTGTAATCTCATTCATATACTTATCATAAAGCATGCATTAGAACTCAAATACAAACTATAACTCTATCGGGGTGACGTAAGGTCGAGAACCCCCCGATTCCATTATGGAGTAGTCATGATCATCATGCCTCACCTTGAAGGAACTAACATTTTAAGGTGAGTCTAGCAACAATGAATAACATCAAGGAATCATTAGCCTCATAAGAATATCATATCATAAGCTTTGGAATCTCTAGACATAGACTCATCAACATCATTGTCATATTCACAACGCATCTCTTATCTTTATTTCATGAGAAGCTCTTATTAATCATAGACTCATAGTTTCTTGAATATAAGAGAGTCATGGAAAGATAAGGAAGTCATATTGCAAGGATCATGCCTTAGAAAAAGAAGGGACTAGCCTTACATACCTTGATGTAGCTCTAACTTTATCAATTAAGCGCTTTCTGTCACGACCCGACTAGGGGCCGTGACGAGTACTCGATACTTGTACCGAGCACCCCTTAGCTATCCTGTATAAACAGTGCCATATTTTTTTTTAAACATTAACATTAGCAGTAATCTTTCTAATATCGCGTCACACCGGAGCGCGAACCATTCAGAATACAATACATTAAACTGTACATAACTGACTGTATATATCTGTTTACGAGCCTCTAGACATAGTACATTTATACAGAGAAAGGGCCGAGTACTGTCGCGCCCGAAAATACATACACAAAATAGTACCGATGATATAAGGCTCCGGAACAACTGGAGCGCTGTCGAATGCTGCTGATAGGGCGCTAGGAATCTGGTCCGTATACCTGCTAACCTGCGCGGCATGAAACGCAGCGTCCACAAGAAGGGACGTCAGTACGAATAATGTACCGAGTATGTAAGGCATGGAAAACAATGCAAGCAGTAACATAAAGTACGATCAATAATAATATCACGGAGCCATAGGGCGTATAACGAGGCAAGAACGTAACCTGTACATAGGAAGGCCCCTCTTTAGGCCGGCTGTCATGTAGGCTTGTCTTTTCATCTTTGAAACGTTTCTTTTCATAGGCATAGGAATCAACATCTTTATATTACTTATTCTCGTGTACAGAAATAAAACAGTATGTTTCAGTAATGGTATCATTTGCTCACATTTTCGGACGCCGAATACAATCGGCTCTCCCAACCCCCTCGGTGTCCCTTATTCATGTATACAGAAAATAGTACAATTCAGTAGACGGTATCTTTCATTTACATTTACAGACGCCGAATACAATCGGCTCTCCCAACCCCCTCCCCAACGATGACCCAACATAGTACATCACATATGTATCACACATTATATATATATATATATATATATATATATATATATATATATATACAGACGCCGCGTACGGCTCATCCCATATCCCGCGTCCGGGCATCCCGCGTCTAGGATGGAATCCAGCTGATCAGGTGGTGATATAACAGTGGCCCTTCCCTTTTTCCCCACATACACGTACATATACATTTACTCATCTTTTATGCATATACAGGTCTCATATACAATTACTTTATCTTATATATATGCATACCCATACACGTATACCCGTTTTATATACATATATCATATAGGCACACAAGAGAGCCAAGGAAAATCATGTATCCATCAAAGTGACATAAGGTCGGTGACCTCCGATTACATTACGGAATGCTAGTGATAGCTTTGTCTCACCTTGAAGGAACAAGTATTTTAAGGCGAAACTATCAACGGAAAATAGTGTTACAGTAACCGAAAATGAAATCTTAGGTATTTTAGGAAATAAAGTTATAACTAGAAAATATAAATATGATTCAACAATTAGTTTATCGCTTTCATGTTTATATGAAGTACTTGGCTTAGTCGTAGAGTCGTTCCGGTCGTACTTATCATAGCTACATTCTCTTGTCCGACATTGTCATTATCATTCTCATCATAGAAACACTCCCGCTGGAGTAGTCATAGTACTTATCACTTGGTGACGAAATCGGGATCAAAGACCCCCTTTGGATTCACTTCAAGTACGTTAACCAAGATTATAGGAAGATCCGAGAGTAACGGGCCCACCTCGGGCCGGATGAGGTAGCGTATACAAATTACCCATATTACGTGTCATAGCGTTACTTGTATGAGTCTTAGGGTAATCGGGTCCCACTTAGGCAAGTTATAGGGGTCTAGAAGGTCTTTTCATCATTGTGCACACTTTTATTTCAATTCAATTGGACGAAAAGTTGAAAACTTTAGGTGCGGATTCCGAGGATTAGGGTTTTCCCCGAGACTCGTACCCGACTTCGTTTAGTTAAGACATGCCATAGAAAGAAAGGTGAAGCCTTACATACCTCTTTCCGCTCCTTTAGCTACTCCAAATTCGAGTCACAATCTCGGTAAAATCTGCGATTTGGTCATTTTTACCAAAACTCTCATTAGAAGACTTAGAGTTAAAATCTTAAGGAAGCACTTTGCTACCGAAATTTCGGCAGCATTTCCTCTGTAAATATACCATCCTCGACATTCAATTTGGTCAAATTCTCATCAAACACAACCCGGGAATTCAAACCCGGCCAAACTATCAACATAATTCAACAACTATACTAGCGATTCACACATTTCATTCAATACACATGATCTCAATTTTGCTACTTTCTTCAAAACTTTCCAACTTCAATAAAACAATAGCAACGTTACAAGATATATTCCAACAACATCATACTAATACTATTATATGCTATCCATGAAAGAACATTGTCCTCCAATATACATAATCTCCCACTTACCAATACTTCACCAAGGTCACCAAACCTTTATTTGCGATATGAAATCTACGACACAACAACTACAACATTGAATATAACTTGCTCATTATTCTTCATTCTTCAACACATATACATTGCCATACATACAATATACACGACCATGTACACATAATAAAATTTCTATACCTCACGGCCATACACAACATCAATATTCTCCAACTCATTCAACTTTCATTTTCTACATATCATTTACAAACATAACAGCCAAATACTAGTTAAAACAATTGAAGCATGGCTTCTACACATACATATAGGTACACGGCCACATATCATATTTCTCTCCTTGATGAATTTCATCCATTTTTTGCATACTACAACACATATAAACCATGTATAACACATAAAACAAGATTAGAATTTACCTTTCTTCTTCAACTTCTCACTTGCCTAACTCTTGGCAACTTGTATGATTTTGAACCTTTCTTGTTCCAACCACAACTCCACCTTGTTGTGCACCCTCTACTTGGTAGAAAATAATTTTTGAGGGAATTTTTGGAATTTTTCTTGGTAATTTCCTCTATGGCCGAATGGCCTAGGGTTTTTGCTCTTCCTTTCTATTGTTCTTGGCTTCTTGAAAATTCTAGAGCTTAATGTGATAATTATGAAGTTGCCATCCTTTTTTTAATTCATGGATTTTGCCCCACATGGGCTTGGTCCAAGAGGTGGCCGGTTGGGCCTAGAAATTTTCCAAAATTTTACTTTCAAGCCCACTTATATTTAGCTAGTTTATGTAATTCATGAAGCATTTTTCCAACTTCCAAATTTGCCCTTCGTCTCTCTCCATATTTCCACGAGTCATATTGCGAGTTTCCCCTTTTTGCCTTTGACCCTTCCTAATACTCCCACTTCAAAATTTTTATAAACAACTTGTACACCAAATAAGATCAAAATTATAATCTTGCTCTTAATCTCCCACAATTACCTTAAATTATCCGAATGCGGAAAAATGCGGGATATAACACTTTCCTCCAATGTTCACGATTCTACATTCAAGAGAATTCGTACTAGAATTAGATAATCGATAACGTGCTTACGCTTGAGCTAAAGCTAATGAAAATTGAGAAGCATCTCATTTGTTTCTACAACTTCCTCCATATGATATAACAACTCCCTAACATCAACAACACACCCATAATATCATAAACGATAAACTTCGTCAAGTTAGTCATTATTCAATTCTCAAATTTTCCTCCTAAGGTCATCCATAACCATGGCCATAATACAACATCACATTCATCCTCATATAATGCATCTCCAATATTCTCAATACCATTTATAACAAGATTATACTCATAACATCTCAAGAATTATGATTCATGTCAAACTACTATTCAAGAATACCATTATTTCACAATTGAGCTCCATATTCTACTTTATTCCATAATCTAAGTCTTTCAACCATTGAATATTCTTAATAACATGAATTGATCATAAAACTCACCTTTGATTGTGTAGGAATGGGTTTGGATGGAAATGCCTCACTTGGAGAAAACCCTAACTTCAACTTCTAAGAGATTCTTGACTTCTAGCAACCCTAGAGAACTCCCTTGCACTTGATTCCCTTGAATTGATGATATTTATTACACCTCTCATTTTAGTGCAAGGAGATTTTGGCTAAATTGGTGGCACACACCTTCGGTACGGTAGTCTGCACCAGAGCTTTAGTCGCAAGACATTGTACCTTGCACATGTACAAGAGTATAAGTATGTATTCTTGACATCATCAAGGAATTAGAAGTGAAACGAATTAAATCGGAGCAGGGCGGAGCAGTTCAGAAAATTGCTGAAACCAATCCACGTCGACGGCCCAAGGGAAAAACCGTCGACATATCGACGAGCCGTCGCCTGGCACCGTCGACGAGGTTCTGCAATCAGACATCTCATGCAAAACGATGACGGCGCATGTCGACGGGCCGTCGACCCTACACGTCGACCCACCGATCTGGAAGTTTCCAGCCCTGGGTATAAATATAAGCTCCCACGATTTTATTTCATTATTTCTCCAAAAACAGACTCTATACCTCTCTAGAACCCTCTAAAACCCTCTCTCTATTTCTACAAGACTACAACAATTTATACCAAGAAATCAAGATCAAAAGCCAAAATTTAAGAGATTCATGTCCTAGGAAGCTTATTAGGGTTTGTGGAGAGCAAGAGTTGCTTTGGTATGCAAGTGGAGGATTTCATTCTAATGGAGTAGAGTGACTCAAGGCGTGTTCCCAAGTGCTTAAGGTGAGTTTTATGTTTATTTCCTATTATTGAGAATATTGAAGGGTTGAAGACTTAGATTATGGAGGAAAATAGAATATGGAGCTTAAATATAGAATCAATGGTATTACTGAATAGTAGTTGACATGAATCATGACTCTTGATGTATTATGAGTAGAATCTTGTTATAAATGATATTAAGAACATGGGAGAAACATTATAGGAGGATGAATGCAATATTACATTATGACCATGGTTATGGATGCCCTTGAAATGGGAGTAGGAGAATTGAGTGTTGTATGGTTGATGAAGATTGTGGATTATGAAATTATGAACGTTCTTATAAATGTTGGGAGTTGTTATATGATATGGAGAATGTTGTAGAAACTAAGGAGATATTGCCTAATTTTCATTAGCTTTAGTTCAAATATACTTATGTTATCGATTATCTAATGCTAGTACGAATTCCATTGAAGGTAGAATTGCGAGTTAGAGAGGCACGCAAGTACACGATAGAGTTGGAGAGATACAAGGTATGTAAGGCTAGTCCCTTCTTTTCTAAGGCATGATCCCTATGACATGAATTCCCCTATTCCTCCATGACTTCCTTATATTCCATGAATTATAAGTCTATGTTGATAAAGAGCTCCTTATGAGTTAAAAATAAGAGATATGTTATGAGTACGAATACGATAAAGGTAATGATGAACCTAAGCCTAGAGATGCTAAAGCCTATGATACGATATTCTCACGATGTTCATGCTATGAATCGATATGACTTTTTACGAGGCTAATGATCATTATACGATTCCTTGATGTATTCATTGTTGCTAAACCCACCTTATAATGTTAGTTCTTTCAAGGTGAGGTATGATGATTACGATTACCCCATAATGGAATCGGGGGTTCTCGACCTTACGTCACCCCGATATGGTTATAGATTATCTTTGAATTCTAATGCGTGCTTTATGATAAGTTTGTAATATGTATGTGATGATGACAATTCCACCGTGCCTGGATGGCCGGACATGTCACCGCTAATGCGGGCCGCTTATGATTACACCGTGCCTAGATGGCTGGACATGTCACCACAATGGCGGGCTGCTTATGATTCCACCGTGCCTAAAAGGCCGGACATGTCACCGTAATGACGGGCTGCTTGTGATTCCACCGCGCCTAGAAGGCCGGACATGACCACCACTAGTGGGCGGCGCATGATGGTTACCCGGACGTGGGTCAACGACGATAGTATATATGTACGATATGTATGCATGTGTGTTCTTTAAAAGGTTAAGTTGGTTATACCCCTAGATCATATTTCATTGTTTCTGTTACACCTCGGAACTTTGGGTTGCTGAGCGGTGAATGGACTAATGTAAGTTAAGGTGTACATGATGTCCCTACAAGTAAGAAGGCATGCTTAATGATTCTAATTAAGATTCCAAAGAAATTAGAAGCAAGGGAGAAAAGTTCGTCAAATGAAACTCCACTGCAGTTCTGCGAAAGGGGGTTCGACGGTCGTTCTTTTTACCATCGGACGGACCGACGATTCATCGATTGTGCCGTAGAATTGAGTTAGCGCAAAGACCATTCGACAGATCAGATCAACGCTCTGTCGATCAGTTCGACGGACCGTCCTTCTCACCGTAAAATAAAAGGAAGCGAAAGGTTTCTCGCTAGAAATTTAACGACTTCGACAATCAGATCGACACTCCGTCTATCCGATCGATGCTTCGTCGATTGTACCATATAGCTCGGTTGGGAATGATTTCAAGATTTTATATAAGGAGCCTTCTCTCATTTTAATTCATTTCATTTCCACTTCTCCACACACCAAGAAGCCTCTAGAACTTTCTCCATCATTCATCCACAAGAAACTAAGGGAAAACCATGATCAACTACACCCAATCCATGGAATCAAGTGTATGAGACCTAGTAAAAGTTCATCTACACTAAGAAAACTCAAGGGAAGTGAGTTAAGGTTTTGGTGCAAGAAGAGAAGTTCCACTCAAGTGTTGTTCATCCATCATCTAAGGTGAGTTTTATGATCATTCTTGATTGTTTAAGGTGTTGAAAGTTAAAAACCCATGGATTGTAGACAGATATAGAAAATGGGTCATAAATATGGGAATAGTGACATTGTTGGGTAAAGGTTTGGATTGAGTCATGACTATCGATATGTTGTGATTGTAAATATGTTATTAATGGCATTTGGACCTCGGAATAGGTATTATTATATATGAGAAAACGCGATAGTGAGATATAACCATAATTGTGGAGAAATTGAAGGAAAATGGTGAATTGTGGGAAATGTAGATGAATGATGATTGTTGTTTGCGATATTGTGAATATTGTTATGAATGTTTGGGAGTTGATATATAATGTGGGAAAAATAGTAGAAACAAAGGAAATTCTGCCCAATTTTGCCTAGAAATAGTAAAATGTTTTTATAGCCGATTAACTAATGTTAATGCGAATCCTCTTGAAGGTAGAAACACGAGCATCGAAGGAGAACGATCAAGCGATAGATTAGTTAAGCGCAAAAGTTATGTGAGGCTGTTCCTTTCTTTCTATGGCATGAATCCTATAGCATGACTTTTCCTTTCCCTTCACTACATTCCGGAAAACTAATAGCCTATGTTCATGAAAAGCCATACGAGATGAGAGACATACTATGAGTTCAATAATGATGATAATGAGTTTAAGTCTAAAGATTCTAGATGTTCATGATATGATGTTCCTATATAGTTAATGATGTCATTTATTGTATACACTCACCTTATTTACTCTTTCCTTCAAGGTGGGGCAGAATGTTTATAAATGTTCCATAACGGAATCGAGGGTTCACGACCTTATGTCACCTCGATAAAGTATAGCTATCTTGAGTCTCTATGCATGCATTATGATGAGTACATGTTGATGATATTACACCGCTCCTGTATGGCCGGGCAGACACCGCTAAGGCGGGCAGCTATATGGCATGGGCAGACACCACTAGTGGGTGGCATGAGATGATACCCCGGACGCGGGAGTCCTGGACATGGGCTAATGATTATCACACTGATCCGGTATGGACGGGTAGCTTATACATTTATGCATATATGATATGATGATGATTATGAGTAAGACAACATGTCTTATTTCTTTTGTAAGTGACAGTCAGATACAGTTGCTCCTTACTGATGCTTTCTTTATCTCATTGACGTATCTTCATTATTTATGCCTCTCATACTCATTACAATGTTCGTACTGACGTCCGTTTTCTTTGGATACTGTGTTCATGCCCACAGGAAGACAGGGAGGTGATCTTGATCCAGACTCGTAGGAGCCAGTAGCTGACTTGAGAGCACTCCATTGTTCCGGAGGTGCTACTTGGTTCATTCTTTTGTGTGTGTGTGTGTGTGTGTGTGTATATATATATATATATATATATATATATATGTATTATGGGCGCGACGGGGTCTTGTCACGTCCATATGTCTAGTACTCTAGTAGAGGCTCGTAGATACGCAGTGTGGGTTATATGGTCTCACGAGATTACTACCGCATATATGTATATTATTTTGATAGTCGAAAGGCTTATGTCTATGAAAGTATTTATGTTCTCAAATGAAAAAAAAATGATTCTCTTATGATTTGAGTGTGAAATTGATTAATAAGGCTTATTGAGCATGATGAGTAGGAGAACGAGTGGTGCTCAGTGGTTAGCCCCGGGTACCCGTCACGGCCCCTAGGCGGGTCATGATAGTTTCATTAATAGTCTATTATTATCCATGCCTTACAAACTCAGTACAATGCTCATACTGACGTCCTTTTCCTTTGGACGTTGTGTTCATGCCTATAGGTAGACAGGGAGGTGATCCAGAGTCGTAAGAGCTACCAACAGACTTTGAGAGCACTCCATTGTTCCGGAGGTGCCACTGATTACTATTTTGTGTATATATATATATATTTTAGGCACGACAGGGTCCTATCCCGTCTTATGTCTAGTACTCTAGTAGAGACTCGTAGATACATACTTGTGGGTTGATGGTGTCCCATGACGATGTCAGTGTACATTTTGTATATATCATTTTTGGTAACCGTACAGGCTTATGTTTATCTATGTGTAGCCTCGGGGTATATATATATATATATATATATATATATATATGTGTGTGTGTGTGTGTGTGTGTGTGTGTGTGTGTGTGTGTGTGTGTTCAAGTTGAGTATGATGACTAGTGATATGAGCGGTGCTCGGTAGTTAGCTCCGGGTACCCGTCATGGCCCCTAGTCGGGTCGTGACAAAAGTGGTATTAGAGCAGTTCTGTCCTAGGAAGTGTCTACGAGCCGTGTCTAGAAGAGTCTTGTTTATGGTGTGTAGCACGCCACACTTATAAACGAGAGCCTGCAGGGCATTTAGGAAAAATGTCCATTCTTCTTCTTATGAGATCGTGCGATAGAGCCATGTTATAAGATTTTCTTCTTCCTAATAGTGTGTTATGGTTTCAACTATGCCGGTAAAGAGAAAAGCTTCCGCCACCCAGAAGGGCAAGGCTACGACGGAAAGGCGGATAGAAAGGGAGCTGCCAACTAATGTAGAGGAAGGTGAACCACATAATGAGACTCCATCAAACACCTCTCATACTCCGCCTATTGTACAAGAACAAGAGGGGGCTTCAGCTCCAGCCCCTATGCCTCCAGTTCCTCCACCGGCTGCTTCGGGTCAACAAATGACCAAGGCTATTCATCTATTGACGCAGTTAGTTTCCGCTCAGGCACAACGGCAGAGTACAGGTCCAAGTGATAGAGCAGTTAGTACTAGAGCCCATGATTTCATGAGTTTGAACCCTCCAGAGTTTTTTGGGTCCAAGCCGGATGAAGACCCGCAAGGTTTTATTTATGAGATGTTGAGAACGTTGAAGATTATACATGCTTCCGAAACTGAATCTGTGGAGTTATCATCTTATAGACTTCGTGATGTGGTAGTCTTATGGTATAATAATTGGATATCCTCAAGAAAAGAGAACACGCCTCCTCCAGTTTGGCAAGAATTTGTAGATGCCTTCATCCGCCACTACCTACCACCCGAGGTCCGCCGAGCTAGAGCGGATAGATTCTTAAATTTGAAGCAAGGAAATATGAGTACCAGAGAGTATAACCTTCACTTTAATTCATTGGCTAGATATGCACCGACCATGGTGGATGATATGGGAGATAAAGTGCATAGGTTTGTGAGAGGCCTAGGGCCGCATTTATTTAAAGATTGTTTAACGGCTTCATTATAGGAGGGGATGGATATTTCCCGTATTCAGGCCCATGCCCAGAACTTAGAAGTGCAACAACATCCACAAACGGGTGAGCGCGATATCGATAGAGGGCAAAGTAAGAGGGCCAGATCTATGGGTCCAGGTAGCGACTATAGAGGGGGATCGAGGCAGTCATATTCCAGATATTCAGGCCAGTCAGTGACTAGTGCACCTCCGCGGTTTGCACGCAGGAGATTGGACCACCCCGCTTATTTAGGACAAGGTCAGAGTTCGAGAGGCTCAGGTTCTCAGTTTGGGGGTGCTTATACCCAGAGGAGACCACCGGTCCCATGATGTAGCCAGTGCAGAAAGTTACTTTCGGGCCCGTGTCGCCAAGGTACAGATGCTTGTTATGTTTGTGGACTTATTAGGCACGTGATGCGTGATTGTCCCTCGAGGTATGGTAGAGGTCGGGTTTAGCCCACAGGGTCACTAGCTGGTTCTTCTTCTTCTGTGCGCCCGACAGGGCAGACTCCCCAGATTCCAGCAGGACGAGGTAGAGGCAGAGGGTGAGCGTCCAATTCAGGTGGTCCTCATCCCCGTATTTATGCTTTGGCTGGACGACAGGATCTTGAGTCCTCTCCGGATGTGGTTACAGGTATATTGACTATATTCTCTCATGATGTTTATGCGTTGATAGATCCGGGTTCTACATGATCTTATATTACTCCCTATATTGTTGATCGTATTGGGGTGAAACCCGAGCCAATTAAACCTTTTGAGTTTTCTACTCCGATTGGTGATCCCGTGATATCTAGACAAGTGTACAAGAGTTGTGTAATTGTTGTATGCGAACGCCAGACCAAAGTTAATTTAATCAAGTTGAAAATGTTAGATTTTGATGTGATTATGGGTATGGATTGGTTGGCCTCCTGTTATGCCAATGTTGATTACCGAATGAAAGTAGTCCGATTTCAGTTTCTGGGAGAGCCCGTGCTTGAATGGAAAGGTAATACAGTGTCCCCTAGAGGTAGGTTTATTTCCTACCTTAAGGCAAGGAAGATGATAGCTAAAGGCTACAGTTATCACCTAGTTCGATTTCATGATACCGAAGCAAAGCCACCGACTTTTCAATCCGTCCAGGTAGTGAATGAATTTCGAGATGAACTTCCAGGCCTTCCCCTGGAATGAGAGATTGATTTTGCTATTGATGTATTGCCGGACACCAAGCCCATATCTATTCCTCCTTACCGAATGGATCTGGCAGAATTGAAAGAGTTGAAGGCTCAATTGAAAGATTTGATTGAGAAGGTATTTATGTCACGAACCGACAAGGGGGCCGCGACGAGCACCCGGTGCTACCCCACCCGGGCACCCCTTAACACATATTCACATAACATCTAGGCGATTCATAAATCAAGTCATGCATTCTAGTCATCAATCATATTAGTCCCGTTGGGCGACAATCATCTTAGATAGCATCACAGGCATCTATGCCACATCAAATGTACAAGGCTGACGAGGCCAACAAAATGATATACAAAACATAGGCCGACAAGGCCAAACATAGCTACCCACATACACATGTCTACGAGCCTCTAAGAAGAGTATACATCTCATATTAGCGGGACAGGACCCCGCTATGCCCATAACTATATACACAAAAGAATAAGTACCCAAAAGCTATGGCTAGCTCTGCTATGTAATCTCTGAGAAAGCTGCTATGGATCAAATCTGTCTCCCTGTGCACCTGCGGGCATGACGCAGCGTCCACAAACAAAAGGACGTCAGTACGAAAAATGTACTGAGTATGTTGTCACGACCCAACCCCGTAGTCCGTGACTAGCGCCCGATCTGGGCACCCAAACCCATCTATCAAAAGCATTCAAGTATATAGCAGAAGCCGAAAAGGCTATATTCCAAATTTAGATAGTTTCCAGAAAAATTTCGGGGAGTTTCCTTTGTTTTACAGACTATCCAAAATAACCCTGCGTACAGAAAATACCAACAAAGGCCACACCGGCCAATAAGGCAACATGTAAACATATGCGGACCGGCCGCCGCGGCGAATGGGATCGCCCCAAACACATCATATACACACATCCGAACAGAAAGACCCCAACCCACAAACATGTCCACAGACCTCTAAACAGACCGACAGAATCATATGACGGGACAGGGCCCCGCCGTACCTAAATAGTCAAATATACAGAAATATATACATAGCAAAAGATGTAGGTACCAAAAGTGGACTCCGGATCAAAAGGGAGCCCTCCGAAATAGCAGAAAGTGGGGCCTACAGTGGTGGATCACCTGTGTCTGTACCTGCGGGCATGAAAGGCATCTCCCGAAGAAAGGGGGTCAGTACGAAAGATGTACTGAGTATGTAAAGCATAGAGTACAGAAATATGAGCCACAACTAAAAGTAAACAGGATACAAAAGGGGGAATACTGAACAGTATATCAGAATCTATATCAAAATCATATATACATAATGCAAACCAAATCATGCAAAGCTCAGGAACGTGGTCACCACTCCGACACTGGTGCCACACACAACATAACACCAGAAGGTTCAAATCTCCGTACATCCCCGAGCACACATATCATCATAACATATCACCAGCCATATCACAGCATAACACCAAACGGAACCCGGCCCTATGGCGAGGTCTCGGGAACCGTAACACAGCATACGGCCGAATTTATCATAGTGCGCACGAATCCTAACCGGCCCGGGACCCGGTGAACGAAGTCATAATAAGGGAACGAGCGGAGTCGTGAGCAAACAATGCAATTTATAAGTCAAAACATCTTTTGAAACTTGATAATATCATATGCTAATTCATTAATCAACTAGTTCGAATAGTTAGTCAATACGGGGTTCGTTTAACAAAATATTTCCAACATAGTATTTATGGTTCAAAATATAATCTAGAATACTGTGGCAGTCAAAACATTATTCTATGATAGCCAAATTCATAAACAAAAGTGTTTTGCTGACATTATACAAAAATGAGAATAATAGAGTCAACAAGGAAGTCTCGATGCTAGCGGGCCACCGCGGGTCAAGTCGAGGTGACGGACATGAATCACGAACATTTAGGGTCTATGGAATCATACATGGAAGATCCGAAGCGATTTGATTACATTTGCATAAGTTTCGGACATTTAATTACTTTGCAAGCAAAAGAAGGACTTTAAGGTTCAATTCAATTGAATGAATAGTGCTCGATTTCAAATTCGGATTTCAAGGAACAGAATTGCCCCCGGGGCTCCAATATCAACCTAGGATACTTAAGACATGCCAAAAGAAGGAATAGGGTAGCCTTACATACCTTATATACGTCTTACGCTCGCCCAAAACTCAAGTCCCGTTTTGCTCAGAATCTGCAAATGGTCAAAGTTACCAATTAAGGATTGTAAGGCTTAAGAATTCACTTAACTTCATTTTTGTCTACCGAAATTTCGGCAGCACTTCCCCTATATATATAACACCCCCGAGACTTAGCTCGGCTCAATATACATCAACACAACAGCCCACAATATCACAAACGTCATAAGTCATAACAAAATCACTCTAACGTCAATATTCTTCCTTTCTATATAAATCGACAACTTTCGTTCAAACTTCACAATACCAAACTAATGTCCACATTATTGTATTCATTTACTCATTTAAGATTATTCAAACACAATCCAATAATATCCCAAGCGATTTATATGAATTCGAGTAGTCCGCCACTTTCATATTCTATCCAAAACTTCTACGAATGCACAAAACTTTCCAAATCACATTGTTTCCTTCCAAATTCATCAACAACAACATTAGTTCCCATTCTAACATCTTACTTTCATAATTATACCACACTATATAAAAGTCGCCTAATTTCCCATAACGACACACAACCATTTTCAATACCGATTCAACTCGTTAAACATTCATTTACGTCATAAATGCCACAACGACGCAACTAACAAACTAAACAAAATCAAATTCACTACTCCTCCCACACCAATATGGCTCACGGCCAAACACACCCTTCACACACACACACGGCCATGCTCAACACAACACAATTCCATAATCTTCATGCAATTTAATCACTACCACATATATACCCATTTCATGACATAAAAACATAGAAATCATACCTTATTCTTGAAATTCCGATTTGCCGCAAACGTCGCTCTTTCGCCAAACTAATTGTATCACGTCGGAGAGCGTCTTGAACTTACTACTAATACAAAAAGAACAAGGTTTTTAGGATCAAATCAAGGCTAGGAAAATTATTATTTTTAGGGATAAGGGGTTCGGCCGAAGGGGGTGTTTTTGCTCCTAAAGGTTTGTTTGATTTTTTTCTTGAAGCTTCTAAAGGTGAACAATGATATATATCTTGATTAATGGTCACATGTAATTCACATGACCATTTAAAATGGGGCTTGGGCCTTGGCCTTTGGCCGGCCACCCCTAACACTTGGGCCTCAATTTTTATTCAATTTTTCTTGGCCCAATTCGTAAAAATCTCGTTTTGTAATTCCCGAAACTAATTTCCGAAATTCCAAATTTTTGCCCTTGGACTTCCCCGACGTCTTTGCACCAACACTTCCATGAATGACATCAACATATTAACTAAAATCAAAATATTGCCTTATAACATACAAGTCTTAATTATTTTCAAGATTTCCAATTATGCGAAAACACGGGACATAACATATGTAAAGCATGATCAACATCGATATAGAAGCATAAAGAACCACATGTGAAGTAGCATAGGAGGGGGGGCAATAATATCATCATCATGGCACTTACTTGCTTTCCATAGAGACATTCCGTTTCTATTGCGTATCCACATACATACATCCATATCCGTACTTAATTACCCTCGTAATCATTTACATTTCATATGCATAACATATTCGTACTCTTAATGATGTCATTTACAAAGCATATACATTTATATATATATATATATATATATACAGGTATACATAGCGTACCCGACCATAGAGGTTCGGTGTTTCATACATACTTGGCCAACCAAAGCTCAAGGTTATATCTACCTGGCCCTACCTAGGCTTCAGGGTTATCCGTACCATCTGCAGATGTGTGCGCGCGTTACGTAATTATATACATACTCTATACATATTCATATACATATATTCTACCCGGCATTATAAGCTCGGGGTCCCATTGTAGCCCTTTATAGGCACATATACATATACAATAGCTCATAAGCATCTTTGGCATCATTTTGCTCTCAACATCATACTATCATCACCATTATCGTTACATCTATATTATAGGCTTATTCGTCATGTGAGGAACTTAGTACAATCGTAGTGCATATGAAGCATCGTGAGCTTACTAGCTCGGAATATAAGTCATTGAAGACATCATAAGCTTATAGAGGATTTGAGGTTTGGCCAAAGAACCATGCCTTATGAAAGAAGGGTTAGCCTTACATACCTTTTCGTTGAACTATTCTACATTTGCACGTACTCCTTGGATGCTCACATTTCTACCTTCATTAAAGTCGTACTATCATTTGAATCGAAAATTAGCACACATGGCTAAAGCTAGAGTGTCACGACCCAACCCAGTAGGCCGTGACTAGTGTCCGAACTAGGCACCCGAACACACTCATCCAATCCGAATCACATACAGATAGCGTCTACGGGCACAAATATCACACGCTGCTTCAAATTATATCAAACTGTCTCAGACACATTTCAAACACAACCATATATACATATATATCAGAAGCCGACAAGGCTATCAAATGGCACAACGGCCCAAAACATATACAAATGCACGCCGACAAGGCTGCCATGGCGAGTGGGATCATACAAACACACTTGTACAGAAGTAGGCACAACCCACATATACGTCTACAGACCTCTAAACAGACCAACGAAATCATATGGCGGGACAGGTCCCCGCCGTACCCATGAACAAATATATACATATGCAACGAACGAGTATATATACCAAAATGTAGGCTCCGGAATAAGAGGAGCACTCCAAACAGCAGAAGAGGGTGTCCTAAACTGGTGGATCGCCAAACTGTACGTCTGTACCTGCGGGCATGAAACGCACCCCCCCGAAGAAAGGGGGTCAGTACGAAATATGTACTGAGTATGCAAAGCAGAAGATACAGAAAACAAATCTGAGGCATAAACGAAATAGAAGTACAGAAAATAAGTGCAAGCCCAAAATATCAAAATGTTTACTTGCGAAATATAAGTCATGCATAGGGCACAGGAAATATGGTCGCCCGCCCGTCGATGGCGCCATAACACAGCATAACACCAGAAGGTTTCAAATCTCCGTATCCCCGTCACACATCATAGCACAGCATGACGCCATACACAGCATAAAGCCGAATATAAGTGGAACCCGACCCTCTAGCGAGTGGCTCGGTGAACCATAACACAGCATAACACCGGAGTATATCAAAGTGCGCACGACAACAGAACCGGCCCGGGACTCGGCAAAAGATATAACAGAACGCACGAGCAGAGTCGTGAGTAACCATATGCATAAAATCATTATCATGGACTCAAATATAAGTAAAATGACCATACTTGAGAATCGAAATAATAGTCATACCAAATTCTTTCAAAAGTCTTCTGAATTACATAAAGGAAAGTCGCGGGACCCACGGACGGGTATCGACCCGAGCCGGGCCCGCCTATGGAGAACATACTCATCATACGCCATGCAAACTCTTACGAAAATATCGGAGCAATCCGAGCCTTTATGTGAAAGATACGGCGCCCATAGTTACGGAATTCTTTAAAACAAAACTTTTTGTGCAACATTTGGAAATCAATTATTTCGAAGACATAAGGGTTCATATTTCATCACATCAAACATACGAATGCCAAGGAATATATATAAGAGTCATAACGTGCTCGGATTGCGAATTTAGAATTTCCTCGAGGCTCGTGACATAATCTATTTATAACTAAGGCATGCCAAAAGAAGGAAGGTTTGAGCTTTACATACGTCGTACGCACTCCAAGCTAGCCCAACTCAAGCTAATCCCAACCTACGCCTCGGGCTCCCCAAGGTCTACAAATACGTCAACGAATATCAAACATTAGACATAGGCGATTTATTCCAAACTAACACTCAATTCTACAGAAATTTGGGCAGCATTTCCCCAGTAAATAGGCCAACCCCGAGAATTTAACTCGGCCAAATCAACAATCACAACAACAATAACCAACCTAACAACCCCAATGACCAATCCAAAAGGCAATATAACATTAATAACTCTCTTTTACATCATTCAACAACATTCATAATATTCAATTCGACGGCTTACATTCAAGCCACATTACCGCTCATACATTCAATTACCAACCCGAACCCATACCAACAATATTAAAGGACATTTTAAACAATTTACACAATATTTCCAACAATCCAACAATTGCTCCAATTTTCCCGAAAAACAATCCCAAACCCGAAAACACAACCATAACCCAATCTTGTCATGTAATATGACCTACATTCTGCCACACTACACATATACATATATTGATGATTTTTATTCTTTTCTCCACACTACCCAACTAAATATGCTACATAGAATCAATTCATCAACTCAATCACAACACACACATCTACACGACCATACACACCATACACGGCTCACCTCCAACTTACTATATTTCACAAATTTCATCCATATTAACATACTACAACATGCATAAAACATTCACAACGCATAAAACAAGATCAAATCTTACCTTTCTTTTTCGACTCCACAAATAGGCTAGGGTTTGCGATCTACTAGACGGATGGCTTGATCTCTCCAACAACACTTCCACGCTACTTAGGGACCTCCAATTAGTGGATTTACTCCAAAGAAATATTTTTGGAATGGCTAAAATTGGACTTGGTTTTTTCTTGGTTTGGCCGAGAGGTTGGAGTTGTTGTTCTTCAACTTCTTGATTTTTGTTTCTAAGTGTATAATGCTAGAAGATGACTTAGAGGCCATCTTTTAAGCTCCTAAATGAACTCCTCATGTGTCCATGGCCCACACATGTGTTGGACCACTTAAAATTGGCCACAAAATGTGTGGGACCAATTTCAAGCCACACGGCCAAAGGGCCTACTTTTGCAAGATTTTTAACTTCCAAATATATGACTTTTGGTCCCAACTTTTCCTAAGTGTTCCATGCCAATAATTTCATGTACAACTTATGTCTCAAAATAAAATCGAAGGTCAAAAGTCCCGACTTCATGTCCCGGAAAGGTCTTGGCCCTAACTTATCATAGTTAATCCGGATTGTCCCAATGTATAAAATACGGGACGTAACATCCTCCCCCCCTTTATAACATTCGTCCTCGAATGTTGGATTAATTCTACGGGTCTTACTAACAATTCGGGGGAGTTTCTTTTATAGCCATCACAGACAAGTCATTCACAAATCAACATAGTCAAATAAAGGATTCGGATTACCTGTAGGTACCGGAAATAGGTGAGGATACTTTTTCTTCATCTGCTCCTCAGCTTCCCAGGTCATTTCTTCTCGGTTATTATTCTGCCACAGCACTTTAACAGAAGCCACATCTTTATTCCGCAATTTTCTTACCTGACGATCCAATATGGCTATAGGCTGCTCCTCATAAGATAGCTCCTCTGTGACCTGTATATCACCTGTAGGAAAGGTTCTGGAAGGGTCACCAATACATTTACGAAGCATAGCAACATGGAATACCGGGTGCACCGCTCCCAAATCTGCTGGCAGATCCAATTCATAGGACACTTTGCCTATTTTACGAATAATCTGATAAGGCCCAATATATCTCGGACTGAGCTTTCCTTTCTTGCCAAATCTCATAACACCTTTCATAGGTGACACTTTCAGGAACACCCAATCGCCAATCTGGAACTCTAACGGTCGACGTCGTTTATCAGCGTAAGATTTATGTCGACTTTGGGCCGCTAATAGTCGCTCTCGAATCAGTTTCACTTTATTGACTGCCTGCTGGACCACATCTGGACCGATTAATTGAATTTCACCCACGTCAAACCAACCGATCGGAGATCTGCATTTCCTACCATACAAAGCCTCATATGGTGCCATCTGAATACTGGAGTGGTAACTGTTGTTATAAGCAAATTCAACAAGCGGCAAATGATCATCCCAGCTACCCCTGAAATCAATAACACAGGCACGCAACATATCTTCCAGCGTCTGAATAATGCGCTCGGCCTGTCCATCGGACTGAGGATGAAATGCTGTACTCAGACTCACCTGGGTCCCCAATCCCTCCTGAAATGATCTCCAGAAATTAGCTGTAAACTGGGCACCTCTGTCAGAGATAACAGACACTGGAACTCCGTTAAGTCTCACAATCTTCTTAATATATAGCCTGGCATAATCTTCAGCTGAGTATGTAGTCCGAACTGGAAGAAAATGGGCTGATTTTGTCAGCCGATCAACGATAACCCATATGGAGTCGTACCTCCGTGGAGTGCGAGGCAAGCCTACAATAAAATCCATGTTAATTATCTCCCACTTCCACGTCGGAATCTCCATCTCCTGCAATAATCCACCGGGCTTCTGATGCTCAATCTTTACCTGCTGACAATTTGGGCACTGGGCAACGAACTCTGCTATATCCTTTTTCATACTGTCCCACCAATACAGGCATCTAAGATCATGATACATCTTTGTCGACCCTGGATGAACAGAATATCTGGCATAATGTGCCTCGCCCATAATCTGTCGCCGCAGCCCCGCAACGTCAGGTACACATAATCTGCCCCTGTATAACAATACTCCATCGGATGTAATCTCAAACGGGGTCTTCTCCTTTTCACGGGCTGCGTCTCTGTACTATATCAGAACAGGATCCTCATACTGACGCCGCTTTATCTCACCCAGAATAGAGGATTCGGCTATTCCTCGAACAGAAATCCCAGCATCTGCAGAAGCGGCCAAGCGGACTCCAAGACTAGCTAGCTGATGGATATCGCGAACCATTTCTTTCTTTTCTGAAGGCGTGTCCGCTAAACTGCCCATGGACTTACGGCTGAGTGCATCTGCCACGACATTAGCTTTCCCTGGATGGTATAGAATATCAACATCATAATCCTTCAGCAACTCTAACCACCGCCTCTGCCGCAAGTTCAGCTCCTTTTGCTTGAAGATGTACTCGAGGCTCTTATGATCTGTATAAATATCAACGTGAACCCCATATAAATAATGTCTCCACATCTTCAAAGCATGAATCACAGCGGCTAGCTCCAAATCGTGAGTGGGATAATTTCTCTCGTGCTTTTTGAGCTGCTGGGAAACATAAGATATAACCCTACCGTGCTGCATCAATACACACCCCAAACCCATACCAGAGGCATCACAATAAATAACATACCCATCTAGACCTTCAGGAAGAGTCAGGACTGGAGCTGTAGTCAACTTCTCTTTCAGCAACTGGAAGCTACGCTCGCAAGCATCAGACCACTGAAACTTAGCTCCCTTCTGAGTCAGCTTTGTCAAAGGCGCTGAAATTGAAGCAAATCCCTCTACAAATCTCCGATAATAACCGGCCAACCCCAGGAAGCTACGCACCTCCGTAGGCGTCGTAGGTCTAGGCCAACCCTTTACGGCCTCGATCTTCTGGGTATCCACCCGGATGCCATCCGCTCCAATAATATGCCCCAGGAATGCCACTGAAGACAGCCAGAATTCACATTTAGAAAATTTAGCATATAAATTCTGGTGCCGGAGTGTGCCAAGTACCGTCCTCAAATGATCTGCATGCTCTGTTTCTGACCGTGAATAGACCAAAATGTCATCAATAAATACAATCACGAACATATCAAGAAACGGCAGGAATACCCGATTCATCAAATCCATGAATACCGCTGGAGCATTAGTCAGCCCAAAAGACATCACTCTGAATTGATAATGCCTTTAACGGGTCCTAAATGCTGTCTTAGGAATATCAGCCTCTCGTACCCGCACCTGATGATAGCCTGACCGCAGGTCTATCTTCGAAAAACACCTGGCACCCTGCAACTGATCAAACAAATCATCAATCCTGGGGAGGGGGTATTTATTCTTGATGGTTACCTTATTCAAATGTCTGTAATCAATACACATCCGCAGCGAGCCGTCTTTATTTCTCACAAATAATACCGGAGCTCCCCAGGGAGATGTACTGGGCCGAATAAAGCCCTTCTCTAATAAATATCTCAGCTGCTCCTTTAATTCCTTCAATTCAGCAGGTGCCATTCTGTACGGAGGAATAGATATAGGCTGAGTATCTGGCAACAGATCAATAGCAAACTCTATCTCCCGCTCGGGGGGAAGACCTGGAAGCTCGTCCGGGAATACATCTAGGAATTCATTAACCACTGGGACTGACTGAAGAGTCAGTGCCTCTGCCTCTAAATCATGTACACGGACCAGATGATAAATATAGCCCTTTCTGATCATTTTTCTTGCCTTGAGGTATGAAATAAACTTACCCCTCGGCGATGCTGTATTACCTGCCCACTCTACAATTGGTTCACCTGGAAACTAGAAACGGACTACCTTCTTTTGACAGTCAACATTAGCATAACAAGAAGCTAGCCAATCATACTCATAATAACATCGAACTCAATCATATCAAGCTCTACCAAATCTGCCTTAGTGCAGCGGCCACAAATAACCACCGAACAACCTCGATAAATCTGTCTGGCTATAACAGAATCCCCTACTGGTGTAGCTACCTCAAAAGGCTCTATCGGCTCAGATTCTATCCCAATTTTATTAGCAACAAGTGGAGCGATATACGATAAAGTAGAACCAGGATCAATCAGTGCGTATACAGATCGGGAGAAAACCAGTAAGGTACTTGTAACAACATTTGGCGAAGCCTCCTGATCCTGACGGGTAGCCAATGCATATATGCGGTTCGATGGACCGCTAGAACCTGAAACAATGCCACGGCCTCGACCGCGGCCCGCCGGTGCCGGCAAACCTCGCCCCACAGGGCGCATAGCTGAGGGATTAGAAGATGAACCCGCGGCTGATCCCGTCGGCTGAACTGTACTACTAGAACCACTCGCCATCGGACAATCACGCATAACATGGCCCTGACGGCCGCAAGAAAAGAAGGCTCTGGTAGCTCGATAGCACTCCCCTGGGTGCGATCTCCCGCAATAAGAACAACGGGGCCTGGGTGGTCTGGACTGGCTGGGAC
This sequence comes from Lycium barbarum, assembly GCF_019175385.1. Classification (NCBI taxonomy): domain Eukaryota; kingdom Viridiplantae; phylum Streptophyta; class Magnoliopsida; order Solanales; family Solanaceae; genus Lycium; species Lycium barbarum. The sequence goes on along the minus strand of NC_083337.1, from coordinate 80,148,254 downwards.
CCCTGGCTGTCTGCGAACCTGATGCCCTGGAACTCTGACCGGTCCCAGATGGTCCTGTACTGTCAAATCGTTTACCGGCGGACTGTGTACCCCAGCCTGACGGAGGAGGATATCTACTTGACTGTTGCGACTGAGGCTGCCCGCCTCGAAAGTCTCCAGAATATCCCGCGGATCTGGCCCTCTTGGGAGGCCTCCTGTCACGATCTCTGCCTGACCAGTCCTCTCTGTGCCGGTCCTCCATACCCTGCGCGTAGGCCTGTAATAGTGGTCCCCCGGCTACCTGAGTCCATCACTCGGACTCCTAGGCTAGCTAGCTGTTGGAGCTCACGAGTCATTTCTCTCTTCTCTTGTCGCACTTCACATAGACTTCCCATGGATCTGCGGCTAAGAGCATCAGCCACAACGTTGGCCTTCCCGGGGTGATACAAGACATCAACATCATAATCTTTTAGCAACTCCAACCATCGTCGTTGCCGCAAATTCAACTCTTTCTGCTTGAAAATATACTGGAGACTCTTATGATCTATATAAATATCCACATGGACACTATATAAATAATGTCTCCATATCTTTAATGCGTGGACCACCGCAGCCAATTCTAAATCATGTGTTGGATAATTCTGCCCATGTTTCCGTAATTGCCTTGAAGCATACGCAATCACCTTGCCGTGCTGCATCAATACACAGCCTAGCCCAACTCCTGAGGCATCACAATAAACAGCATATCCTTCCAATCCCTATGGAAGTGTCAAGACTGGTGCAAAAGTCAACCTATCTTTCAACTCTTGGAAGCTACGTTCACAAGCATCTGTCCATTGAAACTTTGCCGATTTCTGGGTCAACTTCGTGAGTGGTGCAGAAACAGAAGAAAAACCCTCAACGAATCTCCTGTAATAACCTGCTAATCCTAGAAAGCTACGAACCTCCGTAGGAGTTGTGGGCCTCTGCCAAGTCTTCATGGCCTCAATCTTTTGGCTATCTACCCGAATACCATCGGCCGCAACAATATGGCCCAGAAATGATACTGAGTTCAACCAAAACTCACACTTAGAAAATTTCGCAAACAACTCTCGGGTTCGAAGAACTCCGAGGACAATACGCAAATGATCCGCATGCTCAACCTCGGATCTAGAATACACCAAGATATCATCGATGAATACAATCACGAATAGATCCAGAAAAGGCCTGAATACATTGTTCATCAAATCCATAAATACTGCCGGCGCATTAGTTAGCCCAAACGACATTACTCGGAACTCAAAATGGCCATATCTTGTTCTGAAAGCTGTCTTAGGGATATCTTTCTCCCTAACTCTCACTTGATGATACCCTGACCTCAAATTAATCTTTGAAAACCATTTGGCACCTTGTAATTGATCAAATAAGTCATCAATCCTCAGAAGTGGATATTTGTTCTTGATCGTCACTTTATTCAATTGCCGATAATCAATGCACATTCTCAAAGAGCCATCTTTCTTTCGGACAAATAATACGGGGGCTCCCCACGGGGATGAACTAGGCCTAATGAAGCCTTTCTCGAGTAAGTCTTTCAGTTGCTCCTTCAACTCTTTCAATTCTACGGGTGCCATTCTATAGGGAGGAATAGATATAGGCTTAGTGTCTGGAAACACATCAATAGCAAAATCGATCTCCCGCTCGGGAGGAAGGCCTGGAAGCTCTTCCGGGAATACATCCGGAAATTCACTCACTACGGGAACTGACTGAAGAGTTGGCGACTCAGCTTCTACTTCTTGAACTCGCACTAGGTGACAAATGAATCCTTTTGTGATCATCTTACTTGCCTTTAGGTAGGAAATAAACCTACCCTTTGGTGATGCCGTATTTCCTTTCCATTCTAAAACTGGTTTTCCTGGAAGCTGGAAACGAACCATCTTCATCCGGCAATCAACATTGGCATAACAAGAAGCCAACCAATCCATACCCATAATGACATCAAAATCTACCATCTTTAGTTCATGCAAATCAATCATGGTACGACGATCACAAATCATAACTGCACAATCTCTATATACTCGGCTAGCTATTACCGATTCACCCACGGGTGTAGACACCTCAAAAGGTTTGATCGACTCCGGCTCGACTATAAATCGACCCGCAATATATGGTGTAACATATGATAATGTGGATCCCGGATCAATCAAAGCATATACATCATGAGAGAATACCGATAATATACCTGTGACCACGTCAGGAGAAGACTCAAGATCTTGGCGTCCAGCCAAAGCATAAATACGGTGCTGAGGACCACTAGAAGTGGGAGCTCTCCCTCTACCTCTACCATGGCCGACTGGCGCATGTGAACCCGGCCCCGTAGGACGTACAAATGCTGATGATCCGGCTGCCGACCCTGATGGCTGGGTCCTACCTCTACCATGTACTGAGGGGCAATCACGCATGATATGGCCTGGTTGACCACATGAATAGCAACCATCTGAGCCTGATCGGCACTGACCCCAATGCAACTTCCCACACTGGGAACATCGTGGTACGGGTGGCCTCGCCTGACCCGAATCACCTCTAAACTGAGACCCTGAGAAACTGTGGCTCGGCCCTGAACGAGTAGATCTATCAAATCTCTGGCCTGAAAACCGTGGAGGCGCGCTGGTCATAGAATAGCCTGGATGTCTGGGGAACTGCTGCCTATGCCCACCTCTAAACTCACCCGTCGAACCCGACGATCTTGCCCTCTTGCTATGGCCCCTATCTTGCTCACGCTCACTCCTTTGCTGTTGCAAGCTTTCCTCTAAGTTCTGAGCATAGGCCTGAATGCGTGCAATATCCATACCATCTTGAAGGGACGCAGTCAAACATCTATCCATCAAGTGTGGCCCTAGGCCTTTCACAAACCGGTGCACTCGATCACCCATATCCGCTACTATGGCTGAAGCATACCTAGCTAAGGAATTGAAGCGGAGACTATACTCTAGAGCACTCATGCTATCTTGCCTCAAATTCAAGAACTTATCGGCTCTAGCTCGCCGAACTTCCAGGGGCATATAGTGTCGGAGAAAAGCATCAACAAACTCTTGCCATATACGGGGAGGTGCATTGGCTCCCCGTGAAGCCATCCAAACCGTATACCATTGGACCGAAACATCTCTCAATCTATATGATGCTAACTCCACCGACTCGGTGTCTGAAGCGTGTAACAATCGGAGCGTCCTCAACATACCATCAATGAAGTCCTGAGGATCCTCCTCCGGCTTTGACCCAAAGAACTCCGGAGGGTTTAAAGTGATGAAATCACGGGCCCTTGCACTAACAGTCCTGTCACCCTGCCTCGTACCTTGCCGCTGACTCTGAGCAACAACCAACTGTGTAACCAATTGTATGGCCTCTTTGACATCTTGGCCTGAAGCATCCGGGGGAGGAGCTAAAGCTCCTTCACGCTCCTCAGTAACAGGAACTGTCTGGGAGGGCTGGGATTGAGCCGCACTCTGGGCCTAATTTTATTCTACTACCAGTGGCGGTGCTTTTCCAGCCCGCTTTTCTGCCACCGTCTTGCCCTTTTGGGCTGCTGTAGCCTTTCTCTTTACAGGCATTCTCTGAAATACACAACACACTATTAAGGAACAAGAATTTCTTACATCATAGCTCTATCGCACGATTCTTATGAAGAAAAAAGGTCATTTATTCCTAAAATGTCCGCAACTTCTTGTTTATAAGTGTGGCGTGCAACACACCCATAACCAAGACTCTACTAGACACGGCTCGTAGACACACCCTAGGACTGAACTGCTCTGATACCACTTTTGTCACGACCCGACTAGGGGGCCGCGACGAGCACCCGGTGCTACCCCACCCGGGCACCCCCTAACACACATTCACATAATATCTAGGCGATTCATAAATCAAGTCATGCATTCTAGTCATCAATCATATTAGTCCCGTTGGGCGACAATCATCTTGGATAGCATCACAGGCATCTATGCCACATCAAATGTACAAGGCCGACGAGGCCAACAAAATGATATACAAAACATAGGCCGACAAGGCCAAACATATCTACCCACATATACATGTCTACGAGCCTCTAACAGGAGTATACATCTCACATGAGCGGGACAGGACCCCGCTATGCCCATTACTATATACACAAAAGAATAAGTACCCAAAAGCTATGGCTCCTAATGAAATGGAGCTCTGCTATGTAATTTCTGAGAAAGCTGCTATGGATCAAGTCTGTCTCCCTGTGCACCTGCGGGCATGACGCAGCGTCCACAAATAAAAAGACGTCAGTACGAAGAATGTACTGAGTATGTAAAGCATTATCAACATCGATATAGAAGCATAAAGAACCACATGTGAAGTAGCATAGGAGGGGGGGAAATAATATCATCATCATGGCACTTACTTGCTTTCCATAGAGACATTCCGTTTCTATTGCGTATCCGCATACATACATCCATATCTGTACTTAATTACCCTCATAATCATTTACATCTCATATGCATAACATATTCGTACTCTTAATGATGTCATTTACAAAGCATATACATATATATATATATATATATATATATATACAGGTATACATAGCGTACCCGACCATAGAGGTTAGATGTTTCATACATACTTGGCCAACCAAGGCTCAAGGTTATATCTACCTGGCCCTACCAAGGCTTCAGGGTTATCCGTACCATCTGCATATGTGTGCGCGTGTTACGTAATCATATACATACTCTATACATATTCATATACATATATTCTACCCGGCATTATAAGCTCGGGGTCCCATTGTAGCCCTTCATAGGCACATATACATATACAATAGCTCATAAGCATCTTTGGCATCATTTTGCTCTCAACATCATACTATCATCACCATTATCGTTACATCTATATTATAGGCTTATTCGTCATGTGAGGAACTTAGTACAATCGTAGTGCATATCAAGCATCGTGAGCTTACTAGCTCGGAATATAAGTCATTGAAGACATCATAAGCTTATAGAGCATTTGAGGTTTGGCCAAAGAACCATGCCTTATGAAAGAAGGGTTAGCCTTATATACCTTTTCATTGAACTATTTTATACTTGCACGTACTCCTTGGATGCTCACGTTTCTACCTTCATTAAAGTTGTACTATCATTAGAATCGACAATTAGCACACATGGCTAAAGCTAGAGAAAATCGGACAACATTTCCTTTATTTATACGACATTCCTCCATATCATAATTCAACTTCCAAACATCAACAACACATTCACAATATCATAACAATGGCCATTAATCATCCACATTATCTAGGTTTCTCAATTCACTTTCATTTATCCATATTCATGGTCACAACATCCAACTTCGTCCATTCATTTACAATGTCTATTTCATGGTCTTAACATCATTTATAACACATTCATGTCACCACACAACAACAATCATGATTCAATTCGAACTATTTCTCAAAACATCACTATTCATCATTCATGACCCATTTTGCTATACTCTTCTAATGTCCAAGCATTTTAACTCTCAAATACCTCAAACGACATATAAATATCATGAATATTACCTTAGAAGTTATAGGAACAAGCCTTAGTTGATAATACTCCACTTGAGCAAAAACCCTAGTTTTCCTCCATTTGGATTTCTTGACTTGAATGGCCTTTAATGGGTTTCCTTACTCTTGATTCACTTGGTTTATGTTATTGATGGCTTACAATCCTTGAAAACTTGTGTAATAAATGTAGAGAGATGTTTTAGAGAGAAGGATGAAATGTGGAAATTATTTCATGAACTTGGTCCCTTATTAAATAACCCATCACTGATCTGTCGGGGTCCATTATACGGTTCGTATAATCGTTATACGTCCGTATAATTGACCGTAGAACGTGCCTTTCCTTCACCCTTCACTGTGACCATTTGACGGTTCATTATACGGGCCGTAAAACTTTATGCGGTCCGTATAACTAACCGTAAAATTGCACCAGTGAGCAACCCTCGCTGTGATGGTTTTACGGTCCATTATACGGTCCGTAAAACATTATACGGTTCGTATAATGTACCGTAAAACTCACCAGTCCACTGAACTTGTTCTCGTCACCTCGTTGATCTCCAATCCTTATGGAACCTTCTTATCACCTGTTTAACACTTCATTAGCAATCTAAGGGACGCTATAACTCTTTCCCAAAATGCCCTTAAGTCATCATTATCCCGATACTCGTATTTCACTGGTTCATTCATTTGCATACCAACGGAATATTTTTCCGAGGTGTAACAATTTATTAGGCCCAGTTCGTCACCGTGGGGAGCACCTGTCCTATTTGTGCGAAAGAAAGACGGTTCCCTGCGGAAGTACATCGATTATAGACAATTGAATAAAGTGAAAATTAAGAACAAATATCCGCTACCAAGAATTGATGATTTGTTTGATCAGCTGCAGGGCGCCAAGTGGTTTTCCAAAATCGATCTAAGATTGGGTTATCACCAAGTGAGGGTTAGAGAAAAAGATATTCGTAAAATAACTTTCAGAACAAGGTATGGCCACTACGAATTTCGGGTAATGTCGTTTAGGTTGACGAATGCTCTAGCAGTGTTTATGAACTTGATAAACAATGTATTCAGGACACTCTTAGATCTGTTCGTGATCATGTTCATTGACGATATTCTTGTTTACTCTCGGACGGAATCTGAGCATGCGAACCATTTGCATATTGCCCTTGGAATTCTTCAGACTCGAGAATTGTATGCAAAATTTTCAAAATGCGAGTTTTCGTTGAATTCTGTGACTTTTCTGGGCCATGTTATTTCAGCTGATGGCATTCGAGTTGACACTCAGAAAATTAAGGTTGTGAAGACTTGGCCAAGGCCTACATCGCCCACGGAAGTTCGTAGTTTTATGGGATTGGCAGGCTATTATAGAAGATTTATGGAAGGGTTTTCTTCCATTTCAGCACCGTTGACGAAGCTAACTCAGAAATCAGCGAAATTTCAATGGACTGATGCTTGTGAAAGCAGTTTCCAAGAGTTGAAAAACAGATTGACTTCAGCCCCAGTCCTGACACTTCCAGAAGGGCCAGATGGTTATGTTATATATTGCGATGCTTCGGGAGTTGGCTTAGGATGTGTATTGATGCAGCAGGGTAAAGTCATTGCTTATGCTTCGAGGCAGTTGCGAAAACATGAGAAGAATTATCCAACTCTTGATCTTGAATTGGCTGCGGTTATTCATGCATTAAAGATGTGGAGACATTACCTATATGGTGTTCATGTTGATATTTATACAAATCACAAGAGTCTCCAATATATCTTCGAGCAGAAGGAGTTAAATCTTCGACAGAGACGGTGGTTGGAATTATTGAAAGATTATGATGTGAGTATTTTATACCACCCCGGAAAGGCGAACGTAGTGGCTGATACGCTTAGCCGCAAAGCAATGGGAAGTCTATGTGAGGTTCCTCCAGAGAAGAAAGAATTAACCCGTGAGCTTCACCAACTAGCCATCCTTGGAGTTCTCCTAATAGATTCAGGCAATGCAGGAATTGGTATTCATAACCCAACTGTTTCATCCTTGGCTATAGAAGTGAAAGAACGTCAATATCAAGATTTTCAATTGAGCCTCTACAGAGATACATTTCATGAGAAAGAGAAGTCTCCATTTGAACTTTCTATAAATGGAGTTCTCAGATACCGAGGTAGGCTATGTGTTCCGAATGTTGCGGAATTACGTCGTTGAATCTTAGAAGAAGCAAATTATTCTCGGTATTCTATCCACCTAGGGGCGACAAAAATGTATCATGATCTCAAGCTAATGTATTGGTAGGATGGAATGAAAAAGGACATAGCAGAATTTGTAGCACAATGTCCAAATTGCCAACAAGTAAAAATCGAACATCAGAAGTCAGGAGGGTTATTACAAGCAATGGAAATTCCAACATGGAAATAGGAAGCGATAAATATGGATTTCATTGTGGGGTTACCTCGTTCCCGAAGGAAGTATGACTCCATATGGATGGTCGTGGACAGACTCACGAAATCAGCCCATTTTCTTCAAGTTAGAACCACATATTTAGTAGGAGATTATGCAAGATTGTATCTTAAGCAAATTGTGAGGCTTCATCGTGTTCCGTTATCTATTATCACAGATAGAGGAGCACAATTTACAGCTAAATTCTGGAAGTCTTTCCAATAAGGTTTGGGTACTCAGGTAAATCTTAGCACGGCGTTTCATCCGCAAACTGATGGACAAGCCGAACGCACTATTCAGACATTGGAAGATATGTTACAGGCATACGTGCTAGATTTTGGTGGTAATTAGGATGATCACTTGCCTCTAATTGAGTTCGCATACAACAACAGCTATCATTCCAGTATCCAGATGGCCCCGTATGAAGCTCTATATGGAAGAAAGTGTAGATCCCCAATTGGGTGGTTTAAAGTCGGGGAGACACAGTTAATAGGTCCTGAATTGATTCAACAAGAAGTGGAAAAGGTCAAGATTATCGGAGATCGATTATTGACAGCCTAAAGTCGCCAAAAATCCTATGCAGACAACCGCCAGCGAGACTTAGAATTTCAAGTTGATGATTGGGTATTTCTGAAGGTATCACCAATGAAAGGCGTGATGAGATTTGGTAAGAAAGGCAAGTTAAGTCCTCGATATATTGGACCTTACAAGATTATCTGCAAGGTGGGTCAAGTAGCATATGAATTGGACTTACCTCCAGAACTAGAATCAATCCATCCGATTTTCCATGTCTCAATGCTCCATAAATGCGTCGGAGATCCTACTAGGATCGTGCCAGTAAATGATGTTCAAATGACAGAAGGATTGTGTTACACCCCGTATCTTCGAAGAGCACTTATCAAATTTGAAACGTAGGTACGTTGAGTTATGGTTAAGTAAAACCACTTTGGAATATGAGGAGCAAGCATTATTAAGTATACTTAATAAGTGAAGGATGTATATAAGGTATACCGGAGGGTTTTATAAGGAAATGAGTGGAAGAAATGGAGTAGTACGACTTTGGAAAAAGGATGGGTAATGTTTTGTGTGAAAATATTTGTCCAACTTGGTGGACGAATATCTCGTAGCATATGAAGTGTTTTAAAGTGAAAAAAAAGCCTAAAATGATGTTCGTCGAGTCTAGTTTCCAACACAACAAACCGCTCATCGATTGGATTTCGGAGTAGAGAATTATGGACGTTACAAGTTCAGCTGACAGAGCAGAATGCATGCTACAGTACTGCTACAGTACTGCTACAGTACCCCACTTGCTACAGCACTACTACAGTATCGACTTTCTACAGTACTGCTACAGTAAAATGATACAGTGAACCCGACCCGAATTCGACCCTTATAAAAAGGGTAAGGACCCATTTTTTCACCAAATTTTGCTAGAAATTTCCGAAAATTGAAGAGAGACAGGGAAACAAAAAGTGAGCAATTTTTAAGCGACAGAGTATTAGTTTAGGTTCGGATAGCGTGTGGTCTTGATTCTAGCATTGTGGTGTGGTGGATTCTAGCATGGATTCAAAGAGGATATTGGAGATCTTGCTATTTCAATGAGAATAAGGTATGAATCTTCTTCTAATTACGTTAATACTGGTTTATTCGCGAAGATAAAGTCGTTAAATAATTGTGTAGTAAGTTGGTTACTTATGGAAGTTGGAAAACAGCGTGTGGGCTGTTTTATGGTACATATTGGTGATGGAAATGATGTTATTGATGTTGGTATTGTTGTTGTTGTTGTTGGCTGCTGAATTGAGATTTTGGGCTAGACATATAAATAGAGGAGATGCTGCCGAAATTTCGGCAGATTCTAGAAAGATTTATTTGGAGGCTTAGGATAAGTATGTAACAACGAGCCTAACAATAGAATGAATGGTTTTATATGTAGATTTCAAGACAAGAGGTAGGTTGGAAAGTCGAGAAGCGAGCTCCCAGGTATGTTAAGGCTAGTCCCTTTCTTTCAAATGCATGATTCTTACGTTGTGATTCCACATATGTTTCCATAACCTCCCTATTTCCAAGAGTTAGAAACTCATGATTCTTAAAAGCTTCCTATGATACTAAAGATGAGATGTTTTCTATAATGTCTTTACCATCAAAAGTTAAAGTTTCACGATTCCAAGAGTTTCTTATGACGCTAAAGATGAGTATGCTTTATAAGGACAAAGAAGATGAGATGTTTTTGTTACACCTCAAAAAATTTTCCATTGATACGCAAGTGAATAGAATAGTGAAAAGTACGAGTATACGGCATTTTAATAGGTAAGAAATGACATTCGATGACCCTAGTTAAGATTTCAAAGATGTTTGAGATAGGGGAAGAAAGTTGGCCAAGAGAAGGCAAGGCATACGATAGGTATCGGAAAGGAATTACGAGTAACGTGTTAACGAGGGTTTAATGATGTCCTAGAGGAGAGTGATAACATTCCTTAGATTGGTATTAAGGTGTTAAACAAGTGTTAAGATGGTTCCATTAGGATTGGAGACCTAACGAGTCGACGAAAACGAGCTTCTGAATACTGGGGATTATACGGCAAAACATACTGGCCGTATAAAATATACGGTCCGTATGTTAGGACCGTATAATCAGCCCAGAATGGCATACTTCTCAGGACCAAACATACGGCCAAACATACGGCCCGTACAATATGTACGGACCGTATGTTGGTCCGTATACCTGGTCGGGGACTGAATGGTTCATTAAATAAAGGTTCCAAGTCTTATTTCATTTCACTTCCATATCACACCCCTTCTATCTAAAACATCTCTCTACATTTATTCCACAAGAATTCAAGAGGTATTAGTGATCAACAACATAAACTAAGTGAATCAAGTGCAAGAAAACCCATTAAAGGTCATTCAAGTCAAGAAATCTCATTGGAGATGAACTAGGGTTTTTGCTCAAGTGAAGTATTACCAACCAAGGATTGTTCCTACAACATCTAAGGTAAGATTTATGGTATTTCTATGTTGTTTACGGTATTTGAGAGTTGAAATACTTGGATTGTAGAAGGGTATAGAAAAATGGGTCATGAATGTGGAATAGTGCCATTTTGAGTAATCGTTTGAATTGAGTCATGATTCTTGATGTTTTGTGATATAAATATGTTACAAATGATGTTGAGAGCATGGGATAGGCAATGTATGTGAATGAACGTTGTCGTGTGTTATGATCATGGATATGGGTGGATGGAAGCGAGTGAGAAATATAGATAATGTGGATGAATAAAGATTATTGTTATGATATTTTAAATGTATTATTGATGTTTGGGAGTTGATATACGATATGGAGGAATGTGGTATAAATAAAGGAGATGCTGTCCGATTTTCTCTAGTTTTAGTCGTGTAGCTAGCTATCGATTTCTAATGATAGTATGACTTTAATGAAGGTAGAAACGTGAGCGCGGGAGGAGAACGCGCAAGTGGTAAAATAGTAGAACGGAAAGGTATGTAAGGCTAACCCTTCTTTCATAAGGCATGGTTCTTTGACCAATCATCTGAATCTTCTATAAGTCTATGATGTCCTTCAAATGATTCGATCTTCCGAGCTATTAAGCTCACGATTCTCGATATGCTACGATTGTACTAAGTTGCTCATATGACGAGTAAGCCTATAAAGATAAATGTAATGAATGACGATAATAGCGATGACAATAACGATGACGATGATGATAGTGATGTTAATAATAAAGATGCTTATGAGCTATTATGTATATATATCTATGTATGACTATTATGGGACCCCGAGCTTATAAGGCCGGGTAGAGTATGTATATGATTATGTAACACGCGCACACCTCTGCAGATGGTACGTATAACCCTGAAGCCTTGGTAGGGCCATGTGTGTGTAACCTTGAGCCTTGGTTGGCCAAGTATGTATGAAACACCGAACCTTCATGGTCGGGCATGCTATGTAAATGTTATGTATATGATATACATATGAGTATGAATAGGAAAATGATACGGATACGAATACGAATAAGACTATGTATATGAATACGATTATGGACGCAATATAAATGAATACGGATATAAGTACGGATACGGATATGGATGTATGTACACGAATACGCGCTAGTAGTGGAAAGTCCCTATGACAAGCAAGTAAGTGCTTATGACGACGATGCTAGTATCTCCCATCTTATGCTATTTCTTATGTTGCTTATTATGCTTCTACATTGATATTTATCATGCTTTACATACTCAGTACATTCTTCGTACTGACGTCCTTTTATTTGTGGACGCTGCGTCATGCCTGCAGGTCCCCAGGGAGACAGACTTGATCCTTAGCTACATTCTCAGGGACTACATAGCGGAGCTCCATTTCATTCGGAGCTATAACTTTTGGGTACTTATTCTTTTGTGTACATAATTATGGGCATAGCGGGGTCCTGTCCCGCCTGTATGTTATGACATACTCTCCTTAGAGGCTCGTAGACATGTGTATATGGTTAGATATGATTGGCCTTGACGGCCTATATTTTGGATTTCATTTTGTTAGCCTCGTCGGCTTATGTACATTGATATGGGCATAGATGTCAATGATGATATATATTGTTGTCCAATGGGACTAGTATGATTGATGAATAGAAATGTTTGTTTAAAATATGTGGCTCACCTATATGTAAATGTAAAGGTACGCTAAGGGGTGCCCGGGTGGGCTAGCACCAGGTGCCCGTCGCGGCCCCTAGTTGGGTCGTGACAAAAGTTGTATCAGAGCAGTTCAGTCCTAGGGTGTGTCTACGAGCCGTGTCTAGTAGAGTCTTGGTTATGGGTGTGTTGCGCGCCACACTTATAAACAAGAAGCTGCGGGCATTTTAGGAATAAATGACCTTCTTTCTTCATAAGAATTATGCGATAGAGCTATGATATAAGAACTTCTTGTTCCTTAACTGTGTGTTGTGTATTTCAGAAATGCCTGTAAAGAGAAAGGCTATAGCAGCCCAAAAGGGCAAGACGGTGGCAGAAAAGTGGGCTGAAAGAGGACCGCCACCGGTAGTAGAGGAAAGTGAGTCCTAGAGTGCGGCGCAATCTCAATCCTCCCGTTGAGTACCTATATTAGAGGAGCGTGACGGAGCCTCAGCCCCAGCTCCAGTACCTCCGGCTCCTCCACCGGATGGTTCAGGCCAAGATGTAAATGAGGTCATTCATTTGCTTACTCAATTGGTTGCTGCCCAGACTCAGCGGCAAAGTACAGGGCAAGGTGATAGGGCTGTTAGGGCAAGGGCCGGTGACTTCATTAGCTTGAACCCTCCAGAATTCTTTGGATCCAAGCCGGATGAGGACCCTCAAAACTTTATTGATGGGATGTTGAGGACGCTTCGTTTGATACATGCTTCGGACGCCGAATCGGTGGAGCTAGTGTTATATAGATTGAGGGATGTCTCGATCCATTGGTACACAGTTTGGATGGCTTCATGGGGAGCCAATGCACCTCCCTCGGTATGGCAACAGTTTGTTGATGATTTTCTCCGACATTATATGCCTCCAGAAGTTCGGCGAGCTAGAGCCGATAAGTTCTTGAATCTGAGGCAAGGTAGCATGAGTACTTTAGAGTATAGTCACCGCTTCAATTCTTTGGCTAGGTATGCTTCGGCCATGGTAGCGGATATGGTTGATCGAGTGCACCGATTTGTGAAAGGCCTAGGGCTACATTTGATGGATAGGTGCTTGACAGCGTCCCTTCAGAACAATATCGATATTGCACGCATTAAGGCTCATGCTCAGAATTTAGAAGAAAGTCTGCAACAGCAAAGAAGTGAACGTGAGCATGATAGGGGACATAGCAAGAGGGATAGATCTTTGGGTCCGATGAGTGAGTTTAGAGGCGGGCACAAATAGCAGTTTTCTAGACATTCGGGCCATTCTATGATTATGTGCCTCCACAGTTTTTAGGCCAGAGATTTGATAGATCCACTCATTCCGGGTGGAGTCAGAGATTTTCGGGATCTCTGTTTAGAGGTGATTCAGGTCAGGCGAGATCACACGTGCCACGATGTTCCCAGTGTGGGAAGTTACATTAGGGTCCATGTCGATCGGGTTCAGATGTTTGCTATTCATGTGGTCAACCAGGCCATATTATGCGTGATTGCCCCTCAGTTCATGGTAGAGGTAGGACCCGGCCATCAGGGTCGGTAGCCGATTCTTCAGCATCTGTACGCCCTATGGGGCCAGGTTCACATGCGCCAGTCGGCCATGGTAGAGGTATGTATGTTTTCCTTTTTATGCATTTGGGTCGTGTGTGGCCAAATCCCATTGCTATTATTTTGTGGCCCTGTGAGAAATTGTTATTATGGGTTGTTGTAACATGATGGTAGTGCCATATTATAGGGGAAACTCTGGCGAAATTTTTATAGAATCCCCGAGGACTTAACATTCGAGGACGAATGTTCTTAAGGGGGGGAGAATGTTACAACTCGAAAAAAATTTCGTTGATGCGCAAGTGAATAGACTAGTGAAGAGTACGAGTATACGGTATTTCAATAGGTAAGAAATGACATTCGATGACCCTAGTTAAGATTTCAAAGATGTTTGAGATAGGGGAAGAAAGTTTGCCAAGAGAAGGCAAGGCATACGATAGGTATCAGAAAAGAATTACGAGTAATGAGTTAACGAGTATTTAATGATGTCCTGGAGAAGAGTGATAACATCCCTTAGATTGGTATTGAGGTGTTAAACAAGTGTTAAGAAGGTTCCATTAGGATTGGAGACCTAACGAGTCGACGAAAACGAGCTTCTGAATACTGGGATTATACGGCAAAACATACTGGCCGTATAAAATATACGGTCCATATGTTAGGACCGTATAATCAGCCCAGAATGGCATACTTCTCAGGACCAAACATACGGCCAAACATACGGCCCGTACAATATGTACGGACCGTATGTTGGTCCGTATACCTGGTCGGGGACTGAATGGTTCATTAAATAAAGGTTCCAAGTCTTATTTCATTTCACTTCCATATCACACCCCTTCTATCTAAAACATCTATCTACATTTATTCCACAATAATTCAAGAGTTATTAGTAATCAACAACATAAACTAAGTGAAACAAGTGCAAGAAAACCCATTAAAGGTCATTCAAGTCAAGAAATCTCATTGGAGATAAACTAGGGTTTTTGCTCAAGTGAAGTATTACCAACCAAGGCTTGTTCCTACAACATCTAAGGTAATATTTATGGTATTTATATGTTGTTTAAGGTATTTGAGAGTTGAAATACTTGGATTGTAGAAGGGTATAGAAAAATGGGTCATGAATGTGGAATAGTGCCATTTTGAGTAATCGTTTGAATTGAGTCATGATTCTTGATGTTTTGTGATATAAATATGTTACAAATGATGTTGAGAACATAGGATAGTCAATGTATGTGAATGAACGTTACCGTGTGTTATGATCATGGATATGGGTGGATGGAAGCGAGTGAGAAATATAGATAATGTGGATGAATAAAGATTATTGTTATGATATTGTAAATGTATTGTTGATGTTTGGGAGTTGATATACGATATGGAGGAATGTCGTATAAATAAAGGAGATGTTGTCCGATTTTCTCTAGTTTTAGCCGTGTATGCTAGCTATCGATTTCTAATGATAGTATAACTTTAATGAAGGTAGAAACGTGAGCGCGGGAGGAGAACGCACAAGTGGTAAAATAGTAGAAAGGAAAGGTATGTAAGGCTAACCCTTCTTTCATAAGGCATGGTTCTTTAACCAATCATCTGAATCTTCTATAAGTCTATGATGTCCTTCAAATGATTCAATCTTCCGAGCTATTAAGCTCACGATTCTCGATATGCTACGATTGTACTAAGTTCCTCATATGACGAGTAAGCCTATAAAGATAGATGTAATGAATGACGATAATAGCGATGACAATAACGATGACGATGCTGATAGTGATGTTAATAATAAAGATGCTTATGAGCTATTATGTATATTAATCTATGTATGACTATTATGGGATCCCGAGCTTATAAGGCCGGGTAGAGTATGTATATGATTATGTAACGCGCGCACACCTCTGCCGATGGTACGGACAACCCTGAAGCCTTGGTAGGGCCAGGTATGTGTAACCTTGAGCCTTGGTTTGCCACGTATATATGAAACACCGAACCTTCGTGGTCAGGCATGCTATGTAAATGTTATGTTTATGATATGGTTATGTATATGATATAGATTTGAGTATGAATAAGAAACATGATACGGATACGAATACGAATAAGACTATGTATATGAATACGATTATGGACGCAATGTAAATAAATACGGATACGGATATGGATGTATATACACGAATACGCGCTAGTAGTGGAAAGTACTTATGACAAGCAAGTAAGTGCTTATCACGACGATGCTACTATCTCCCATCTTATGCTATTTCTTATGTTGCTTATTATGCTTCTACATTGATCTTGATCATGCTTTACATACTCAGTACATTCTTCGTACTGACGTCCTTTTATTTGTGGACGCTGCGTCATGCCCGCAGGTGCCCAGGGAGACAGACTTGATCCTTAGCTACATTCTCAGGGACTATATAGCGGAGCTCCATTTCATTCGGAGCTATAGCTTTTGGGTACTTATTCTTTTGTGTACATAATTATAGGCATAGCGGGGTCCTGTCCCACCTATATGTTATGACATACTCTCCTTAGAGGCTCATAGACATGTGTATATGGTTAGATATGATTCTCCTTGACGGCCTATATTTTGGATTTCATTTTGCTTGCCTCGTCGGCTTATGTACATTGATATGGGCATAAATGTCAATGATGATATAAAGGTATTGTTGTCCAATAGGACTAGTATGATTGATGAATAGAATTGTATGTTTAAAATATGTGGCTCACCTAGATGTATGTGTAAAGGTACGCTAAGGGGTGCCCGGGTGGGCTAGCACCGGGTGCCCATCGCGGCCCCTAGTCGGGTCGTGACAGTTTTCTATGATGAGATGTTTTATATTATGCGCATGATGATGATGATTTTGATTCTAGAAGTTCCAAAGCTTATGATTTTAATGCTATTATGAGTTTTCGAGTTTATTTCATGATTTCCTTGAATTGCTCATTGTTGTTGGTCTCACCTCATGAATTGTTCCTTCGAGGTGAGATATATCTATGATGATTATTCCATAATATAAATCGGAGGTTACCGACCTTACGTCACCCCGATAGAGTTGTAGCTTTCACTTGGGCTCTCATGCATGCTTTATAATTATGTATGTATTTTAATAACACCGTGCCTACATGGCCGGGCAGTATAACACCGTGCCGTCCAATAGGCGGCCGAGCAGACACACCACTGCAGTGGGAAGTTTATGATTACCCCGGACGCGGGAGGCCTGGACGCGGGCTAATGATTATCACACCGTGCCTAAATGGCCGGGCAGCATTACACCATACCTATATGGTCGGGCAGTTTACTTGTAAATATTTATATGTTGTTTCAAAAGGTAAGGTTAGCATACATGATATCCGCCTTAAGAGGAAAGGTAAGGTTAGCATGCATGACATCCCCCTTAAGAGGCAAATAGAGGTACATGTTATTCCCTTACTCTATGCCGTGTTGTGCTTTACGTCTCTTACTATGATCTTATAGTATTATTCAATTCTGCCTTACATACTCGGTACATTGTTCGTACTGACGCCCCTTTGCCTGGGGGCGCTGCGTTTCATGCCACGTAAATGTATACAGATGAGTAGAAGACATTGGCTATAGGATGTTCCCAGGCTATCAGCTAGATTGGTGAGCTACATCTCAGTTCGGAGTGTTGCCGAGTCAAAGTACTTATGTTATGGTATTGTGTATATGTTAGAGACTTTGCAGACAGTGTCCTGTGGATAGTGCGATGAGGAGTCGACAGTTGTGTAAAGCGACCGTATAGGTCGATGTGTTTTCAAGCTTTATCCTCAAGGATTTTATTTGTGACTAAAGGTTCTCTTGAATTAACGATAAGGGAGAAGTCCCTGATTTGACAAAAAAGTTTTATTGAAAAGTTTTCTGTACCTGACGGAAGCGTCATTTCATATATTAAAGGTTCACAAAAAGTTGTGACTCATGGATGGAATGGTAGTATGGCACTCAACCGAGTAGGGTCTTGGGTGTCAGTCGCGGCCCTCCAGTTTGGGTCGTGACAGAAGTGGTATCAGAGCAGTTCGTCCTAGGGGTTGAATGCAAAGTCGTGTCCAGTAGAGTCTTGTTTATGGTGTGTTGCGTGCCACATTTATAAACAGGAGGCTACAGGGTATTTAGGATGGTTACTCTTCTTTCATATCTAAGATCCTGCGATAAGAGTCGAGTCATAGGAAATGAAATTCCTTGCACTAACCCTTGATTTCAGCAGAAGAATGTGTCACGACCCAGCCCCGTGGGCCATGACTAGTGCCCGAGCTGGACACCCGTATGTACATGTCAAACATAATCGGACTGATACTATAGGTCCTCAAACAATCACAACGTAATAACATACGCAAGCCGACGAGGCTGTCACTGTATAAACTTTTATTCCACGCAAGTCGCCAAGGCTACCACTACATATCAGAATATTACGCAAGCCGACAAGGCTGCCACTACGAAACGATGATATATGCAAGCCGGCAAGGCTGCTACAACAGAACAATAATATATGCAAACCGTCAAGGCTGCCATAACAAAACGATAATATATGCAAGCCGGCAAGGCTGCTACAGTGCTAGAACATCCATAAGACCATATAGGCACAACTGACCACATCTGAACACAACCCACATACATGTCTACAGACCTCTAAGAGTATCAACAGTAACATATGACGGGACAGGGCCCCGTCGTACCCCTGGACAAAAACATATAAATATATACATATCAGGAAGTCTGTACCAAAATCTAGGCTCCGGAACGACGGAGCTCTCCAAGACAGCAGAAAGGAAATCCTAAGCTAGCGGATTACCAAAGCAAGTATCTGCACCTGCGAGCATGAAACGCAGCCCCCCGAAGAAAGGGGGTCAGTACAGAATATGTACTGAGCATGTAAAGCATGAAATACAGTAAAAGGATCATAACTGAAATAAGGAGTACAAGAAACAAGTACAATGTTCAGAATACCAAAACACTTTCCTTTGAAACATAAATCATGCATGTCAATATCGTATATCATATACATATATACCATACCCGGCCCTCTAGTGAGAGACTCGGTGAATAAAGTCATCTTATGCCCTCCTGGCCGCCATAACATGTCATCATATCATCATATCATCATATATATGTATATATACCGTACTCGGCCCTCTAGTGAGGGACTCGGTGAACAATGCAGTGAAACTGTGCACGAAAACATACCCGGCCCGGGACTCGGTGAAAGACATATTGAGGCATGCACGAGCAGAGTAATAAGAAACTATATGCAATTTAAAAACATTTTCAAAGACTCAATAGAATGATCAACATGAATTACCATTCGAAAATTAGGACAATAGTCGTATCAAATACCTTTCGAATGTCACTCGGAACATATCAAACATCCCTTGAATGTCATCATAAGTATATCACAAAGCCTTAAGAATCATAGTCCTATGTCACTATAGTATGAAACACCTTATAGAAGTCCAGTCACTAGTTATCATAGAGTTCCTAAGAATAGGAACGGATATATATCGACTATTAACCAACGTACAGAAAACTGATGAGGGAGGCTCAATCACTTGAGAATTGTAACATCAAGAAGTGAATAAGAATCATAAATATCACTCAAAGCTTATGAATGGAATTAGCCCAAAGTTCATATCATTCATCACTTAAATATAAGACATGCCAAAAGAAGGAAGGAACGGCTTTACATACCTGTTAGCGACTATTCGTGAATCCTTTCGCCTCGTCGCTCTTTTAGCTTATTTATATAAGAGTAACGTTATCGTTAGTACTATATTTTCTAGTTCACAATCTACAGCCCATTCTTATAGATCCTATATTTCAGCTTATATACTCTCGTTTAGAGTTTCCTATTAACTAAAGACTCAACGAAAATCGGGCAGCACTTCCCCTATATGTTCGCCTATCCCAAATTTCCAGTTGCCCTCCTGTTGACACAGAAATACCAACAACAACATATGGACATAATCATACCTTCAATTCTTTCAATTCAACAAGAATAACAACATGTTCATATCAACACAACTTCAACCTTAACTTTCTAATTCTTTTCATTCATTCACCATATAATCCATGACAACAACAACAACTATAATACAACTTAAAATTAATTTACCACGCCTAATTAGAGCACCCCCCCTACACGGCTCAATTTACATTTCAACACCAACATCTACAACTTCTTATATTCATCACATATCTACCAATTTATACAAGTTTAAATTGTTTCCAAAATGTGTATAAAAAGAGATCAAATATTACCTTAATCAACTTGGCTCGAAGAATCAATTCACGTCGTAACCCTTTGAATGTGTATAACAATTTGCAATCTCAATTTCACTCCCTCACCTTCTCAAATCTCGGCCAAACCTTGCCTTGGCCGAGAGCTTCAAATTTGTTTCTTCAACCTTTTCTTTTCTTGTTCATCTTGGTGAATGATGTTTAAGGCATCATTTTGTGCTATATATGTGAGGCCCCTAAGCCCCACACGTGTCTCCCTAGGTGTCATCTAGTTGATGACTCTTTTTTTTTTAAATTAAAAATCGGGTGGGGCCCACTTGTATAATTAATTTTAATTAATTACTAATTCCCACTTAATAATCTAATCACAATTAATTAGTTCCTAATCTCCAATGATAATATTTTTTTTACACTAAATAAAATTTATAAACAATTAATTCTAATTTAGAAATTAAAAATTAAGGGTTCCTATTCCGTGTCCGGGAAGGGTTCCGTCTTTAACTCGCGTCGATTCCTTTGCGAATAACTCGATATATAAAAATACAGGGTATAACATTCTTCCCCCCTTTAGAACATTCGTCCTCGAATGTTGAATTGGTCCCGTAAGGTTCTATAAGAATTTTGGAAAGGTTTCCCTTATCGTCATAACATATAGTTTTATCAGGCAATCAATATAATCAAGTGAGGAGTTTAAGTTACCTGTAGGCATAGGGAACAAGTAAGGGTACTTGTTCTTCATCTCCCCCTCGGCTTCCCAGGTCATCTCTTCCCTGTTGTTGTTTCGCCATAACACTTTTACGGAAGTCACGTCTTTCGTTCGCAACCTCCTAATCTGCTGATCAAGTATGGCTATAGGTTGTTCCTCGTAGGATAACTCCTCTGTCACCTGGATATCATCTACGGGAAATACTCTGGAAGGATCGCCTATACATTTGCGAAGCATTGACACGTGGAAGACTGGATGCACTGCATCCAAATCAGCTGGTAGGTCTAACTCGTAAGCAACTCGGCCTACCTTATAGATAACCTGATAAGGCCCAATGTATCTCGGGCTTAGCTTCCCTTTCCTGTCGAATCTCATAACACCCTTTATGGGTGACACCTTCAGGAACACCCAGTCACCAACTTGAAATTCTAAGTATCGACGTCGATTATCTGCATATGATTTCTGCCGACTCTGGGCTGCCAGCAATCTCTCCTGAATAAGCTTTACTATGACAACAGCCTGCTGAACCATATCTAGGCCTATCAACTTAGTCTCACCAACATCAAACCAACCAATAGGTGATCTACACTTCCTCCCATACAAGGCCTCATACGGTGCCATCTGAATACTCGAATGGTAGCTGTTATTATAGGCGAACTCAATAAGTGTAAAAGGATCATCCCAGCTACCCCTGAAATCGATAACACAGGCCCGTAACATATCTTGTAGTGTCTGAATGGTACGCTCGGCCTGTCCGTCAGTCTGAGGGTGAAATGCTGTGCTGAGACTCACTTGTGTCCCCAATCCCTCCTGCAAGGATCTCCAGAAATTTGTTGTAAACTGGGCTCCTCTATCCGAGATAATAGCTGTGGGAACCCCGTGAAGTCTCACTATCTCCTTGAGGTACAACCTGGCATAGTCCTCAGCTGAATATGTAGTCCTGACTGGAATAAAATGGGCTGATTTTGTCAACCTATCAACGATGACCCAAATAGAGTCATATTTTCGCGGAGTGCGAGGTAAACCTGTGACGAAGTCCATATTGATCACCTCCCATTTCCAGGTCAGAATCTCTATCTCATGTAATAATCCCCCAGGCTTCTGGTGCTCGATCTTAACCTGTTGACAATTCGGACACTGGGCAACAAACTCTGCTATATCCTTCTTCATGCCATCCCACCAATACAAGCATCTGAGGTCATGATACATCTTCGTTGACCCTGGATGTACAGAATAACGGGCATAGTGTGCCTCCCCCATAACCTTTTGTCATAAGCCTACAACCGCAGGTACACATAATCTACCTTTGTATCGTAGCACCCCGTCAGGTGCAATCTCGAATAAGCTCTCTTCCTTTTGATGAGCTGCATCTCTATGATGTACAAGAATAGGGTCCTCGTACTGGTGTCTCTTTATCTCTTCTATAATAGAGGACTCGGGAACTCCTCGAACAGAAACTCCGCCCTCATCCGAATCAGCCAAACGGACTCCAAGATTAGCTAACTGGCAAATCTCATGAATTATCTCCTTCCGTTCTGGTTGTACATCTTCCAAGCTGCCCATAGATTTACGGCTGAGTGCATCTGCTACAACATTTGCTTTCCCTGGGTGGTATAGAATGTTAACATCATAGTCCTTCAGCAACTCTAACCACCGCCTCTGCCGCAAATTCAGCTCCTTCTGCTTAAAGATGTACTGGAGACTCTTATGATCTATATAAATGTCAACATGCACACCATATAAATAATGTCTCCATATTTTCAAAGCATGAATTACCGCTGCTAACTCCCGATCATGAGTAGGATAATTTCTTTCGTGCTTTCTAAGCTGTCGGGAGGCATAGGCTATAACTCCGCCGTGCTGCATCAACACGCAACCTAGCCCAACACCTGAGGCATCACAATAAATAACATAGCCATCTGGCCCCTCAGGAAGTGTTAAAACTGGAGCAGTAGTCAACTTATCCTTCAATAATTGGAAGCTTCGCTCACAAGCATCGGTCCAGTGAAACTTGGCTGCCTTTTGTGTTAGCCTTGTTAAAGGCGCTGAAATTGAGGCAAATTTCTCTACGAACCTCCTGTAATACCCTGCTAACCCCAGAAAACTGCATACTTCAGTAGGCGTCGTAGGTCTAGGCCAAGTCTTCACCGCCTCAATCTTCTGTGTATCTACCCGAATGCCATCAGCTCTGATAATATGCTCCAAGAATGCTACCGCAGTCAACCAGAATTCACATTTGGAGAACTTAGCATACAATTTTCTGGTGCTGGAGCACCCTAAGTACCGTCCTCAAATGATCGGCATGCTCCTCTTCTGACCGTGAATAGACCAGAATATCATCAATAAATACAATTATGAATAGGTCAAGGAATGGCTTGAACACTCGGTTCATCAAATCCATAAATGCTGCTGGAGCATTGGTCAGCCCAAAGGACATTACTCTAAACTCGTAATGCCCGTATCGAGTCCTGAATGCAGTCTTAGGAATATCTGTCTCCTTCACTCTTGTATCAATCATACTATTTCTTCTTTTAGCTATAAACTCGTCGTAGTTTACCCCTGCTTATCAGTTTCGTCGATACCTCAGTATAACATTTTGTTAAGATTTTTCCGGCCCTTTCTAAATCATCTCTTAGTATCACAAACCCTTCCAAATTATCCTAGCATTTCTTTTTACCATATTGATATCGACCTCATAAGTACTATTACCATCAATTCATCGGTTAATCTTTATCTCTTGAAGTCAAACGTACTTGCAACCTAGTCAAATCTTATTGTTACAGTTGGCGCGACTTTTCAAAAATATTACGAACTTATATGTCATTTTCTTGTTATTTCTCAGAAAATTTTGGCAGAGTTTCCTCTGTATTTCTTACTATCTCAAAACCTGCGCACAGGAAATACCAACAACGCCTCACAGGGCCAACATACACACATATATATTATATCGTATCGTAGCCGCACAGGGCTTCCTATATCAGTCACAAGATGAAAATGACGGACTTGCTTCGTGTATCCAACCCAAACTGTACCTGTCACTCTTTCCTGTTTATTTTCCCTCTCAATCTTTAACTGCAGGTTTCAATCATACCTGCAACATTCATACCGTATCTGACATGTACCCTGCTTACCTATCTTTTTACTGATTCTTTCAGCTTCTTCTGTTCACACCTTATAACTAAACTTATCAACAATATATATACATTCAATCCATTTTCTTAGTATACTTCAATAACTTACCATGATGATGGCCAGTTTAACACCCTGTATATACAAAGTCTCATTATATACCCTTGCTATCCAATTTTCACCTGTATGTGCAACTATTTTCCATCCTAGATTTCAAAATTCCTGCGGGTGGGAACGCCTTGGTCACTGTTACTCATAAATACTTGGTTGTTGATTCCTTTGATTTCCATTTGCCGCTATTAGGTAACAATCTATAGCAAATGCACATACATAAGAAATTTCGATAAGGTCTCATATACCTGTAGTCGATCAGTCTCTAGTCTGATCCGGTGACCTAGAAGGTGAAATGTGCTCCTCATCATCGTCTGCCCGCCATCTACTCGTCTGACCTTCATCGTCTTCTTCATCTGAATCCAGGGAATGTAGATAACTGGGCAACTCCTGGTTTACCGATGACCAAGATAGGGGGCTGGAATAATCTGTAACACTTACCAGGGTAGCCGGTCTGACGTGGTGCCCTGCCATAGGAGCAACTGGTATGGCTTCAGGGACCGCCTCCCTGGATATCAAAAACTCTAGAGGAATTGTCGCTGGGTCCTCCGAGGGGTCAGTCTCGATAAAATAATTGAGGCTCCTCCTACTCGGTCCTGGAGCCTAGGGTCCCGAATTTACCCTAGGGGCCTTCTTAGCACCCCCGCTATCTGAAGCTGACCTCTTCATCTCTAGCAAATCTGCACCTACCTACAGGAAAAAAAAGGTCAGAAACAATCTTTCCTAGGTTCAGGCTCTATCGCACGATCTAAGATAGAAGGAAAGATAACATCCTAAATGTCCTGTAGCTTCCTGTTTATAGATGTGGTGCACAACACACCGATAAACACGACTCTACTAGACACGGTCTGTAGACAATCCGAGGACGAACTGCTCTGATACCACTTTTGTCATGACCTAGCCCCGTGGGCCATGACTAGTGCCCGAGCTGGACACCCGTATGTACCTGTCAAACATAATCGGACTGATACTATAGGTCCTCAATCAATCACAACGTAATAACATATGCAAGCCGACGAGGCTGCCATTGTATATACTTTTATTCCACGCAAGCCGACAAGGCTACCACTACATATCAACAGTAACATATGACAGGACAGGGCCCCGTCGTACCCCTGGACAAAAACATATACATATATACATATCAGGAAGTCTGTACCAAAATCTAGGCTCCGTAACGACGGAGCTCTCCAAGACAGCAAAAAGGAAATCCTAAGCTGGCGGATTACCAAAGCGAGTATCTGCACCTGCGGGCATGAAACGCATCCCCCCGAAGAAAGGGGGTCAGTACGGAATATGTACTGAGCATGTAAAGCATGAAATATAGTAAAAGGATCATAACTAAAATAAGGAGTACATGAAACAAGTACAATGTTCAGAATACCAAAACACTTGCCTTTGAAACATAAATCATGCATGTCAATATCATATATCATATACATATACACCGTACCCAGCCCTCTAGTGAGAGACTCGGTGAATAAAGTCATCATATGCCCTCCTGGCCGCCATAACATGTCATCATATCATCATATATATGTATATATACCGTACCCGACCCTCTAGTGAGGGACTCGGTGAACAATGCAGTGAAACTGTGCACGGTAACATACCCGGCCCGGGACTCGGTGAAAGACATATTGAGGCATGCACGAGCAGAGTAATAAGAAACTATATGCAATTTAAAAACATTTTCAAAGACTCAATAGAATGATCAACACGAATTACCATTCGAAAATTAGGACAATAGTCGTATCAAATACCTTTCGAATGTCACTCGGAACATATCAAACATCCCTTGAATGTCATCATAAGTATATCACAAAGCCTTAAGGATCATAGTCATATTTCACTATAGTATGAATCACCTTATAGAAGTCCAGTCACTAGTTATCATAGAGTTCCTAAGAATAGGAACGGATATATATCGACTATTAACCAACATACAGAAAACTGAAGAGGGAGGCTCAATCACTTGAGAATTGTAACATGAAGAAGTGAATAAGAATCATAAATATTACTCAAAGCTTATGAATGGAATTACCCCAAAGTTCATATCATTCATCACTTAAATCTAAGACATGCCAAAAGAAGGACGGGCCAGCTTTACATACCTGTTAGCGACAATTCGTGAATCCTTTCGCCTCGTCGCTCTTTTAGCCTATTTATATAAGAGTAACGTTATCGTTAGTACTATATTTTCTAGTTCACAATCTACAGCCCATTTCTTATAGAACCTATATTTCAGCTTATATACTCTCGTTTAGAGTTTCCTATTAACTAAAGACTCAACGAAAATCGGGCAGCACTTCCCCTATATGTTCGCCTATCCCAAATTTCCAGTTTCCCTCCAGTTGACACAGAAATACCAACAAAAACATATGGACATAATCATACCTTCAATTCTTTCAATTCAACAAGAATAACAACATGTTCATATCAACACAACTTCAACCTTAACTTTCTAATTCTTTTCATTCCTTCACCATATAATCCATGACAACAACAACAACTATAATACAACTTAAAATTAATTTACCACGCCTAATTAGAGCACCCCCCCTACACGGCTCAATTTACATTTCAACACCAACATCTACAACTTCTTATATTCATCACATATCTACCAATTTATACAAGTTTAAATTGTTTCCAAAATGTGTATAAAAAGAGATCAAATATTACCTTAATCAACTTGGCTCCAAGAATCAATTCACGTCGTAACTCTTTGAATGTGTATAACAATTTGAAATCTCAATTTCACTCCCTCACCTTCTCAAATCTCGGCCAAACCTTGCCTTGGCCGAGAGCTTCAAATTTTTTTCTTCAACCATTTCTTTTCTTGTTCAACTTGGTGAATGATATTTAAGCCATCATTTTGTGCTATATATGTGAGGCCCCTAAGCCCCACACGTTTCTCCGTAGGTGTCATCTAGTTGATGACTCTTCTATTTTTTTTTAATTAAAAATCGGGTGGGGCCCACTTGTATAATTAAATTTAATTAATTTAATTAATTACTAATTCCCACTTAATAATCTAATCACAATTAATTATTTCCTAATCTCCAATGATAATATTTTTTTTACACTAAAATTTTTTTATAAACAATTAATTCTAATTTAGAAATTAAAAATTAAGGGTTCCTATTCCGTGTCCGGGAAGGGTTCCGTCTTTAACTCGCGTCGATTCCTTTGCGAATTACTCGACGTATAAAAATACGGGGTATAACAGAATGGTTCTTTCAAAGGAAGTGAATGGTGATATTGGGATTATAGGGACAATAGAAGTTGAAGAAATCAGCAGAGAGGTAAGTATTGGTTAAAAGGATTATAAGTCAGATATGGTAAGAGTTTTGCAAGTATGATTGAAATATACAACCAATGAATGGAAGGGGAAGTGATTGGGGAACTACAAAAAGCGAGGACGAAAGGATTATTATGGGATGAAATTTTGACGAAGAATGGCAATGAAATACAACACCATAAGGTAAAACCTCTAAGGGGGAAGCAAGTAAGCTTGAGTACGAGCACAAGGACTAACTAAGGTGTTAGAGAAATTATGACACCCGACAATGGGAAAATCGAGAAGTAATAGAGAGTTCCAAAGATTAAAACAACATTCGCGTGGTCAGTAACATGAGGGACTTTTTCAATTCGGAGGGAGGTATGTCACGACCCAACCCCGTAGGCCATGACTAGTGCCCGACCTGGACAGCCGTATACATACCTATCAGATATAGTCAAACTGAAACTACGAACAATATGGAACTTTACAAAAGAACTCCGAAAGTTCATAGTGTCATCGTATATGTATATTCAGATAAATCGTCTCCTGAGGAGTCACAACTGACCAAATCATAAAATGATACGCAAGCCGACAAGGCTGCCACTACACATCAATATCATGTCATATGCAAGCCGGCAAGGCTGCACTACAGACGGACATCATATCATAGCACATAGTATAGACACAGCTGAACATAACTTATACACACCCCACACATATGTCTACAGACCTCTAAGAGTACGAATAGCAAAATATGACGGGACAGGGCCCCGTCGTACCCCTGGATAACATATACATATATATATATATATATCATAAGATCTGTACCAAAAGTCTAAACTTCAGAACAACGGAGCTCTCCAAGACAGCTGAATAGAAGTCCTATGCTGAAGGGTCACCAAACTGACTATCTGTACCTGCGGGCATGAAACGCAGCCCCCTGAAGAAAAGGGGGTCAGTACGGAATATGTACTGAGTATATAAAGCATGAAATACAGTAAAGAGAATCATAACTGAAATAAGGAGTACAAAAACAAGTACAATGTCCAGAATACCTGTTATATCCCGTATTTTTGCGTATTCGGAAAATTTGAAATAATTGTGACAAGTTAAAGACAAGGCTGCGTTTTGATCTTGTTTGATACATAAATTGTTTATGAAAATTTTGGATGTGGAAATATGAGAAAAGGTTAGGGGTAAAAAAAAAAAAAGGAAATTCACAAAGTGGCTCAAGGAAATATTGTGAAAGGCCAAGGGCAAAATTGGAATTGGCGAATTATTTGTTCATGAAAAAAAAAAGAAAGGAAATGAGAAACTAAGGGGCATGTGCTATGCACATGGGTGTGGGCCATGTCCCATGTCATCTTTTAATATGTGTCACATGGATGAAAATTCATCACATGGCCATTTGGAACATTCAAGAAAGTGGGAGAAAGAAAGAAAAAGAAAGAAGATGAAGAACAAAAAAAAAACAAGCATATTTCGGCCAAGGTAGGGGGATTTTCCCCCATGAAATCATGCCCCAAAAATTATTTTCTTGTTGTATTCCTACTAATTCAAGGGCCCTCTACAACGTGGTGTAGTTATTTCGAAAGATAAGACGTTCGTTTCATCAATTTAGCAACCTTAGCCAAGAGGGAAGTTGAAGGAAAAAGGTAAGAATTTAACCTTCCTTTCTATGCTATGGATGCTTGGGAATGTTGTGGTGTGTAGAAATGCATGATAATCATGAAAGATAATGTGTGTTAGGTGTATGTGGCCGTGTGTATGGGTGGTTTGCAAGAACAATGATTTAATTGTTTATTTAGTGTTTTAGTTGTTGTTGTTGTGGGTTCTATGTTGATAATGAAAGTGTGATGGTTTTAGTTGAAGTTACAAGTGTTGGAGAGTAGTCATGGAAGCCTATGTGACTAGAGTATTATTGCTTGTATACATATAGAAAATAATGTTGTTAAGGTATGAATTGTTAGCATAATTCATGAACTTGGAGAAAGAAAATATGTTGTTGTTGTTGTTGTGATTCCATTTGGAAGAATTCGGGTGGCATAGCATATGGGATGGAATTGTTGAATATTGAATGGATTGCTTGAAATGTTCTTAGCCTATGTTTGAATAATCTTAAATTAGTGTATGAATGCAAAAATGTTGATATCGATTTGAAAGTGTGAAGTCGGATTGGAAGTTGATATGTTATGTAGAAAAGAAGACAACATATGTTAGAATGTGTTTCAATTTGATCGTTGATGTTATTGGTATTGTTGTTGGTTTGGTTGTTGATATTTGGAGCCGAGTTAAATCTCGGGGATGATGCCCTTGCAGGGGAAATGCTGCCGAAATTTCGGCAGAATATAAGTGAATTTATTTGAAAGATTAAGACAAGTATTGGCTTAAGATTGAATTCTTAAAGCTTTATGATTAATATTTGGTAAATGTGACCAATTGTAGATTTTGGAGGAAACGGGATTTGAATTTGGACAAGCGTAAGAGGCAAGTGAGGTATGTAAAGCTCACCCTTTCCTTCTTTTGGCATGTCCTATGTATACTAGGTCAAGACTTGAGCCTCGGGAACAATTCTGTCCATCGAAACCCGAGTTTGATTTTGAATACTATTCGTTCAATGTAATTGAACTATAATTCTTATGTTTTGTTGGAAAGGTGTCTAAACATCCATAACTTCCACAAGCGTATTCGGATTGCTTTGAAACATTCTTGGATGACTCCATAGAGTCCAATGTTTGTAATTTATATCCGCCACCTCGACTTGACCCGAGGTGGGCCCACAAGTTCCGAAACTTCCTTCGTTTGTCTCACTTGAGCTATCCTTGTATGATATGAAAGTAAGACTTTCGTCTATGAATCTAACACTCCGTTTGATTCGTTCCATAAGTCATTGGAAAGCTCCTTAATGTGAATATCCTGATAATACATTCGATTCTTTTACCGGGTTTTGATTTATGTGCACCTAATTTCTTACTACTCCGCTCGTATATATGCTATGATCCCTTTCACCGAGTTCCGGGCCGGTATGTATCGTGCGTATGGTTCGCCGAGTACCTTGTCTAGGAGTCGGGTTCCATGTATGTAATTTTCGAACTATGATGTATCCGGCTCTGGGGTACTGTGGTATATGTCCGTCCCCAGTTACTGTGTATATGGATTATGATGTGACTGGTTCCCGGGTTCTCGTGTTATATGTCCGGTTCCCGAGATACCGTGTACATGTTATGGAATCTTCTGGAGTATGGTGTGTTATGGCGCTAGAGACGGGAGTGACGACTATGTTCCTGTGCCCTTTGCATGACTTTCATATGTATCCTTTGTGATTGAAAGTAAGTGTTCTGATGTTCTGGATAAGCTACTTACCTTCTGTATTTTTCTGATATACGATTTTGGCATACATGAATCTAATCACCGAGTCCCTCGCCGAGGGCCGGGGCACGTTGTATGTATGTGTAATGCCTGATTCTGACGTATGTGATTTATGTTTGGAAAGTAATAAATTTGGTTATTGACCGCTGGATTCTTGACCGCGGTGTGTGCGACATTGACCGCTGGATTCTTGACCGCGGTATGCCGCATTTGTGATGTTGACCGCTGGATTCTTGACCGCGGTGTGTGCGACATTGACCGCTGGATTCTTGACCGTGGTATGCCGCATTTGTGATGTTGACCGCTGGATTCTTGACCGCGGTGTGTGCGACATTGGCCGCTGGATTCTTGACTGCGGTATGCCGCATTCGTGATGTTGACTGCTGGATTCTTGACCGCGGTGTGTGCGACATTGACTGCTGGACTCCTGACCGCGGTATGCTGCACTATGTGACAGTGACCGCTGGACTTTTGGTCGCGGTAATTGTGTGTCTGGTTTTCTGCGTGTATGAGACGGAAATGTTTTTCAAAGGAAAGCAAGCATTTTGGCATTTTGATTGCCGTATTTGTCTTCCGGAACCTCCTATGTATGATTTGTACGTCAAATGCAACACTTTGGTATTCTGGTTATTGTGCTCACCTTCTGTACATTTTACTTCGGTTATGACTTCGTTTTCTGTACTTCATGCTTTGCATACTCAGTACATATTTCGTACTGACCCCCTTTCTTCGGGGGCTACGTTTCATGCCGCGCAGGTACTCCCAGGTGAGTTGAAGACAGTATAGAAGATGTTCCAGTGCAGATGGCAAGCTCCATTTGTTCCCGGAGTGCTGCCGAGTCAGAGTTGGTATGTTATGCTTTCTTGATTATGTTAGAGACTTTGCAGATAGCGTCGTGGGTATTGGTTGTCAGTCTGTAAGCGGCTCCGTCAGCCAATATGTCGGTCGGTGTTATGTACTGAATTTTGTATGATTATAGATTTGTTCTGCTTGGAAGCTACGTGAAAGAATATTTCTGAAAAAAATTTACGATGTATTTCATCTCATTTGATTTGAAAAGTTTGACGTGATTTTATGTGCAGCAAGAGTCTGAGGGTTCGCTCGGCCCTAGGTAAGGGTCGGGTGCCCATCACACCCTAGCGGAATTAGGGTGTGACAACACCAAAACACTTGCCTTTGAAACATAAATCATGCATATCAATATCATATATCATATCCGGCCCATTATGGGACTCGGTGAACATGGTCGCCACCCCGTCTTTGGCGTCATAACACAGCATAACTCCATAACACAGCATAACACCATAACACAGGATAACTCCATCATATATATATATATATATATATACCGTGCCCGACCCTCTAGTGAGGGACTCGGTGAACAATGCAGTGGAACTGTGCACGAAAACATGTCCTGTCCTGGGACTCAGTGAAAGACATATTGAGACAAGCACGAGTGGAGTAGTGAGCAACCATATGCAAATTAAAACATTTTCAAAGACTCAATGGAATAATCAAAACAAGCTGTCATTTGAAAATCAGGACAATAGTCATACCAAATACCTTTCGGATGTCACTGTGGATTATATCAGAATAGAACTTCTGGAATCATATATACGTATCAAGGTATATCAAAGACTCAATGGAATAATCAGCATGAACTATCATTTGAAAATCAAGACAATAGTCATATCAAATACCTTTCGAATGCCACTCGGAAACATATCAAACATCCCACGGATGTCATCATAAAGTATATTAAAGAGCCTTAGGAATCATAGTCATATGTCAATATAGTATGAAACATCTTATACAAGTCTAGACATTAGTTATCATAGAGTCCCTAAGAATAGGAACTTATATATCGACCACTATCCAACGATAGAAAACTTGAAAGGGAAGCTCAATCATTTAAGAGTTCTAACATCAAGAAGTGAATAGGAATCATGAATCACACTCGAAACTTATGAATGGAATTACCCCAAAGATCATATCATTCGTCACTTAAATCTAAGACATGCCAAAAGAAAGAAGGGACAGCTTTACATACCTGTTAGCGACTATTCGCAAACCCGTTCGCCTTGTCGCTCTTTTAGCCTATTTAATATAAGAGTAACGTTATCGTTAGTAACTATATTTTCTAGTCCATGAATCTGCAGCTCATCGCTTATAGAACTTATTCTTTAACTCATACTTTCTCGTTTAGGGTTTTTCATTAGTTAAGGACTTATAACGGAAATCGGGCCGCATTTCCCCTATATATTCGCCTAACCCGAATTTCCAATTATCCTCCTGTTAACACAGAAATACCAACAACAGAGATATGCTTATAAAATTCTCACAATTCAGCCCATAACAATTCTAACAACCCAACGACTTCTCTAAATCAATTTCAACCCACAATTTCCTATAATATCAATTTTATGCATTTTCTTACTTCCAATATCGCCCAATCCAATTTTAAAAATTCCATTACAACACTATTAACACAATTACACCACAAAATAAGAAAATCTTACCTTAATTTACTCGGGGGAATTTCTACACTTATCTGCTCCATTTCACTATTTCTTCTTCCTCAATTCAATATCCAATGTTGCTATAACCTCCTTGAACTTGCAAATCACTTGGAACTTAATCAAATAGTAACAAAAACATTTTTTTCCCTTCAACCATGGCTGGCCGTGAAAAGTGGCAGCCATGGCTATGTAGTCTTTTCTCTCCATGGAATTGGAAATCACAAATGAAGTTTTATGACCAACATTAGTCACCAACAATGCATATATATGCTTCCTATTCTATCTACACGTGCTCCTCTATAGTGATTCATCATCTTATAGTTTTTATTATTATTTTTTTAATCGGGTGGGGCCCACTCAAGATGTAATTAGGCTAATTAATTTAATTAATCCCTAATTCTTACTTAGTAATCTAATCACAATTTATTAATCCCCAATCTCCAATAATATTTTTATACTAAATAAAATTTATAAACAATTTATGTTTTAATTAAAATTGAAAATTAAAGATTTCTATTTCGTGTCCGAAAATAATTCCGCCTTTAACTTGAATCGATTTGTTTGCGAATAATTCGACGTATAAATATACGGGGTATAACATCCTTCCCCCCTTAAGAACATTCGTCCTCGAATGTTAAACTGGACTTGAACTCCCAATACTTTCTCAAGTGTTCTCTTATTTAAGTATGCCCTTCACATACCTCTTCTATTTGTCGATTCGTTATAATTCACTATAGCGCATTCAAGATCTCTACATAGTCATTCCTGTAATATCCCCTCCTTCTGTTGCTTGTCAAGGTAATTGTTTTATGTCATTGTCTTTGCTCCCCTCGTTTTTTCGCAGTTGGTTGTCAGTAGTGTTTCAAGCTGTTCTGCTGAAGTGTTACTGTCTCTCTTATCTGCTTATTGTTCAGTTGTACTGTCATCGATTGATCCGGACTTGTACTCATGGTGCATGTAGTCATGACTCGATTCTTTCTTTTTCTAGAGTTACTCCCTTAAGATGATGTATCGTTCACTTCCCTTTACCTTCTTATCTTTAAACAAGGTCTTGTAACACGCAGACATCCTCATTGGTTTATTATATTTTGCAATTCTTAGAGTATTTTATACCTCCGGTATTCGTATACCCCTCACAGACTCTACGGATAAAATGAAATTTCCTAGAGGGTAACATTTTTGTACTCCAATATCCTTGCTCTACTCCGCTGTGACTGCCCGTATTCTGAAATCCTCAGCATCACGTGTCACTCTTTGACTTTCTTTTAAAGTTCTTTAACTATCACTTGCTTTTACTTCTTGATTTTGATCTTTAGGGTTGGCTATCAAATAGCGCTAGGGTCCCCTCATATTATTACTTTACTGTCATCCAGTACCCAGTAACCCGCTTGTTCTGATTGTCTCGGTTAGATCATTTCGTAATTTCCTTTACCCTAACTGGCAATACTTTAGGCATATCATCTCGTGTCGTTTCTCTATTTTTGACTCAAACTCTTCTATTGCCTCTTTACTCAAATTTGCTCTTAGTTCTCCTATCACGCATCCTATTGCAATCTTCACAAGAGTATGTGTAGGTGCTGAAATCAGCCCGGAAAATACCTTAGCGTCGCCATGCTAGTTTTTATGCAGACCCTATATTCTTCTCTCTCTCTTTCAATTGACGTCAAGGCTCAACTGTGGCTTTTGCTCTCAGTACTAATTATATCTCTGTAGTTTTGCCTTAAACCATCTTACACCTTTCTTTGATGTACCCAGAATATCGCAACCGCATTGTTGTTACTGAATTCTTACTCTTCTTATCAAGTACTCACTTGGTCTCATTCTTAGCATATAAATATTCGTAGGTTGCATAACTATTCTTGTACAATTTGTACAAAGTGCATCCAATCTTAGTCATAGTCTTTCCTTCTCCTGGTTCATTCTGCTATACATATCTTATTTGTACTAAAACTCATTTGCTGTCTATCTTGTCATACTCCTTTCCCTTCCTTTATTTACCATTTTATTTGTTCATATCCTTACTATAGAATATTTCCTATCCTTTCTCCTTTGCTACTTATGTGTCACAATATCATTAGCCAATAATTCCGTTGCCAACATCTTAACCTCTAATCCAGTATAGCCTCGCTATCCTTTATAATATCTTTTAAGTTACTCGTTACCATTCTCTTGTCATATTCTTCCTATTTACAAGCATCCGCCTTCTGATGTCATATTATCCAAGATCTTTTATCAATAATTCTCAGCACCGTCTCAAATACCATCGTGGCTTCTATCCGTTCATTGCTGGCTTTCAAATCTTACTAACTTGTCTCAGTAAGGGATCTCACTTAAAGTTTAAGTTTTCACATTAAATGTATTGCAGTGTCAGTTGGTTTCATCTTACACTTGCATTTCTCTCATCCGCTTCCCCCTTTTGGATGTACTCACATCATTATCTATTTATATTCCACTTTATGTCCCCATTTCCAATTTTCAAATTCCTATGATTCTTTTTCCAATACATTTGGTATACTGCGCCATATCCATGTATTTTCTTTATCATCTATAACTTAGATTACCCATGTACAAAACCTTAACACAATTACGAGGTGATGAGAACTCTCGATATATAGTACAAAATCTCGTCTGATGGTTGGTAATCGAGTAATATAATTAATGTAGCAATTTATCCAAAGCCACATTCCATTCATTCCAATCGGCAATTAGCTAGTGCTTATAATCGTTTCAAATTCTCCATTCGGTAGCACTTATATCCTGATGATAAGTGTTCCAAGATTTCCTATAACACCATCTTTATCCCAACGGATATCATCTGTTTCTTCTAATAAATTCACAATACATCAGTTGTTTCGCAAATCCGCAATCCTTGTCTTTTAAGGATTTCACCGTTTCCGGGGTGAATTCACATACACGTAGTACTCCTTTATGCCTCACGCTTTTTCATCTTTGTTGTATACCCAACGCTAACTTCTAACCTACTCAAAATCATATCAATTTCATCTTAATAGTAGTCTTGTCTTATCATCTTTTCGTTGTATTACATCTTTAAGTCCATAGCTATATGTTTTCCTGTTTTATTCTATACTAATTACGTCTGTCTTGGGTGCTTCCTTTAGTATTTCATCAGCGACATATAAAATGCATGATCCTAAACAGCCCACAATTTTGAGCTTTCTTTCCACAAATTCTATCCCCAATTAGTTGATTAAGAACCAATAAAATGTCGCCATGAAGCATTCTCCAACCACCATAAAAAGGAAACTAGAGTCCGACAAGCACCACAGGACTTCTAGTGCTTGATTCACATGGTTTACCTCCAGGTTTATTCTTGAGTCGTGAACGAATTATTTAGTTCATAAACTACTTGCTATATGCTTTGTACTTTTCAATAAAAGTGAAACTTAATTACTAGACGTCTTTGCCTTCAACATGAGCTTTTTCCAACGCAAAATGTGGTTTGAAAATATTCTGGTCCGTCCAAATGAATTCCAAACTTTGCTGCTCATATATGCTTTTTCGAAATAAAATTTTCCAAATAAGAATGGTGCCCCTTACGGATGACATGGAGGGTATGTCTTAGAGCTTTAATTCAACATAATGAATTTCCCTATCGGTATCAACTTTCAAGACACATTATGAACTTATATCTCATTCTCTTCTTCTTCCTATTTGTAGGAAATTTTGGGCCGAGTTTCCTCTGTACTTCTCACTATCCCAGAACCTGCATGCAGGAAATACCAACAATGCCTCACAGGGCCAGCATATATATGCATATATCATATCGTATCGTAGCCACACAGGACTCCCAATTTCCAGTAAAAAGTATAAAGGTGTCAGAACTTACCTCACATATCGCACCTCGAGACGTACCTGATACTTTAACGATCCGTCCTGTTATACCTTCCTATCTGCCTTCTCTTTCATTCTTCAACTTTATATTTCAATTAAATTTCAATATTCTTACCTTATCCAACATGCCTCTTTCGCACCGTTATTTACCTCTGTACTTTGTAACTGCTAATATCATTGGGCGCTTTCTTCTGTCGATGTCGTTCTTCAGCTGAAATCAAAGGTTAGTATAAGGAATTTCATTTCCTATGGCTGGGCTCTATTGCACGATCTTAGATATCAAAGAAAGGTAACATCCTAAATGTCCTGTAGCTTCCTGTTTATAGATGTGGTGCACAACACACCGATAAACAAGACTCTACTAGACACGGTCTGTAGACACTCCGAGGACGAACTGCTCTAATACCACTTTTGTCACGACCCAACCCCATAGGCCATGACTAGTGCTCGACCTGGACACCCGTATACATACCTATCAGATATAGTCAAACTGAAACTACGAAAAATATGGAACTTTACAAAAGAACTCCGAAAGTTCATAGCGTCATCGTATATGTATATTCAGATAAATCGTCTCCTGAGGAGTCACAACTGACCAAATCATAAAATGATACGCAAGCCGACAAGGCTGCCACTACACATCAATATCATGTCATATGCAAGCCGGCAAGGCTGCCACTACAGACGGACATCATATCATAACACATCGTATAGACACAACTGAACAGAACTTATACACAACCCACACATATGTCTACAGACCTCTAAGAGTATGAATAGTGAAATATGACGGGACAGGGACCCGTCGTACCCCTGGATAACATATACATATATATATCATAAGATCTGTACCAAAATTCTAAACTCCGGAACAACGGAGCTTTCTAAGACAGCTGAATAGAAGTCCTATGCTGAAGGGTCACCAAACCGACTATCTGTACCTGCGGGCATGAAACGCAGCCCCCCGAAGAAAGGGGGTCAGTACGGAATATGTACTTAGTATATAAAGCATGAAATACAGTAAAGAGGATCATAACTGAAATAAGGAGTACAGAAACAAGTACAATGTCCAGAATACCAAAACACTTGCCTTTGAAACATAAATCATGCATATCAATATCATACATCATATCCGGCCCATTATGGGACTCGGTGAACATGGTCGCCACCCCGTCTTTGGCGCCATAACACAACATAACTCCATAACACAGCATAACTCCATAACACAGCATAACTCCATAACACAGCATAACACCATAACACAGGATAACTCCATCATATATATATATATATATACCGTGCCCGACCCTCTAGTGAGGGTCTCGGTGAACAATGCAGTGGAACTGTGCACGAAAACATGTCCTGTCCTGGGACTCAGTGAAAGACATATTGAGACAAGCACGAGTGGAGTAGTGAGCAACCATATGCAAATTAAAACATTTTCAAAGACTCAATGGAATAATCAAAACAAGCTGTCATTTGAAAATCAGGACAATAGTCATACCAAATACCTTTCGGATGTCACTGTGGATTATATCAGAATAGAACTTCTGGAATCATATATACGTATCAGGGTATATCAAAGACTCAATGGAATAATCAGCACGAACTATCATTTGAAAATCAAGACAATAGTCATATCAAATACCTTTCGAATGCCACTCGGAAACATATCAAACATCCCACGGATGTCATCATAAAGTATATTAAAGAGCCTTAGGAATCATAGTCATATGTCAATATAGTATGAAACATCTTATAGAAGTCTGGACATTAGTTATCATAGAGTCCCTAAGAATAGGAACTTATATATCGACCACTATCCAACGATAGAAAACTTGAAAGGGAAGCTCAATCATTTAAGAGTTCTAACATCAAGAAGTGAATAGGAATCATGAATCACACTCGAAACTTATGAATGGAATTACCCCAAATCTCATATCATTCGTCACTTAAATCTAAGACATGCCAAAAGAAAGAAGGGACATCTTTACATACCTGTTAGCGACTATTCGCAAACCCGTTCGCCTTGTCGCTCTTTTAGCCTATTTAATATAAGAGTAACGTTATCGTTAGTAACTATACTTTCTAGTCCATGAATCCGCAACTCATCGCTTATAGAACTTATTCTTTAACTCATACTTTCTCGTTTAGGGTTTTTCATTAGTTAAGGACTTATAACGGAAATCGGGCCGCATTTCCCCTATTTATTCGCCTAACCCGAATTTCCAATTATCCTCCTGTTAACACAGAAATACCAACAACAGAGATATGCTTATAAAATTCTCACAATTCAACCCATAACAATTCTAACAACCCAACAACTTCTCTAAATCCATTTCAACCCACAATTTCCTATAATATCAATTTTATGCATTTTCTTACTTCCAATTTCGCCCAATCCAATTTTAACAATTCCATTACAACACTATTAACACAATTACACCACAAAATAAGAAAATCTTACCTTAATTTACTCGGAGGAATTTCTACACTTATCTGCTCCGATTTCACTATTTCTTCTTCCTCAATTCAATATCCAATGTTGCTATAACCTCCTTGAACTTGCAAATCACTTGGAACTTAATCAAATAGTAACAAAAACATTTTTTTCCCTTCAACCATGGCTGGCCGTGAACAGTGGCAACCATGGCTATGTATTCTTTTCTCTCCATGGAATTGGAAATCACAAATGAAGTTTTATGACCAACATTAGTCACCAACAATGCATATATATGCTGCCTATTCTATCAACACGTGCTCCTCTATTGTGAGTCATCATCTTATATTTTTTTTTTTTTTTTTTAATCAGGTGGGGCCCACTCAAGATGTAATTAGGCTAATTAATTTAATTAATCCCTAATTCTTACTTAGTAATCTAATCACAATTTATTAATCCCCAATCTCCAATAATATTTTTATACTAAATAAAATTTATAAACAATTTATGTTTTAATTAAAATTGAAAATTAAAGATTTCTATTTCGTGTCCGAAAATAATTCCGCCTTTAACTTGAATCGATTTGTTTGCGGATAATTCGACGTATAAATATACGGGGTATAACAAGGTACATGATCGGAAATTTTTCGTGGGATTTGTTAGAACTTCAACTTGATTTAGGTCACGTGATAAAGGCCACGCAGTAGGATGGATGTGATCATACCAGCACTAACGTACCGGATCCCATTAGCACTCCAAGGTTAAGCGTGTTGGGGTGAGAGAAATACTAGGATGGGTGACTCCCGGGAAGTATATTAAGAGTCCTACAAATTCAGACATAAGAGACAGATGAGAAGCTAGAGTAGCCTAAGGGAAATTAGAGTATGAGGAGTGGTTAGAAACCATAAAAGGTCACGAAGGATGAGGCGGACTAGACCGGCAAAAAAAAAAGTGCATCACAGCTCTAGAATGAGGATGAGTTCGAATAGTATTGGGACGTACTTTGTAAGCAAGGCGTTAGTAAATATATATATATATATATATATATGTGTGTGTGTGTGTGTGTGTGTGTGTGTGTGTGTGCGCGCGCGTATGACATTCCATATGTGGCTACGCCAACCGGTATATATGTCCCAGCAACCGACGTTGCGGTATACTAAAGGCATCAATCGAACAGGGTAGTGAAGTTCAAGTGACAAATGTTACAAGGTAGGTCGATATTACTTTCACTACAGGCTAGAGTTGGAAAGTTCTAATGCAACAACATCAGGGAAAGGAATAAAGTATGGTAGTGTGAAACAAAAGATGAATGCGTGGGGTCAGAAAACAGACTTCGATAAGTGGGACTAAGGGATAGTAATCACAAATAGGGGTGTGAAGTACGAGAGAGAATGGTCAGGCCTTGCAACGATGTTATGAGATTTCCAGCTCTCGAGAGGTGTCTAAAGGGATAAATGTGTAGTTATACTGAGACGGTTGCCTTGGAAATAGAGAAGCTTTCCTAAAAGATGATTTAAGAATAGAATGGATTTGCACGTTTAAAGGAATATTTTACGAACGTTAGGGTCGATACTATAAAATAACAAGTGGAGAAGGGCGCTCGGGGAGGAAGGAACTCAAGGAAGGTTTGAGGATGAAAGCAGGAAAGGTACACTAATGGGCTGGTCAAAAGAAGAAGAAAGGAAGAAAAGAAAAATTGAGCAATCGCCAAGGACAAGTGAGCGGATAATGAGCTAACAAAGCTAATCAGGAGGTAGTATATCAATGACATGGGATGAGGATAAGGAATACCGAGATTTAATTATAAAGGAAATAGAAGGATACATGGGAAGTATTCATGAGTATGGACTTGCCTTGGCGGGAGGAAGGAGAAGAAAGAAGAGGGTATATTTGCAAGGAATTCATGAAACGAACAAGAAGTGGCAGAACACTGGAAGAACTACAACGCATAGGTGGGATGCAAATAAGTAGTCAAGGAAAATTTCGGATAAGTGAGCCAAGAGAGTAAAAGGATTGATAGTGGAAAGGGAAGAGTGTAGCATATTAACCCTCAATGATATATTGTAGACGTAGAGTGAAACTGGAAACTCAAAGTAAGAAGAATTTCAATGATAATAGTTGTGGAGGAAGACAAGGGATAAAAAGAGCAAAGTGTGACCAAACGTTCCGTAAAATGCTTTGATGGATTTCAATATTCCCATTAACCCGTTGATTCGGGAAATGTTCCATCATAAAAGGTAGAAGTAGAAAGGCCTTAAAAAAAGGCAGCGAGAATAGATCTGTAATGCATAAGCGCTTCATTCAAATGCAAAGCCCTCGATTAGCATAAAGGAAAATAAGTCAAGCTAAACGATAAGAGAATTCCGGTAATATAAGAGACCAAAAGAGTCGAAGGATCGTTAGGGTAGGCCGATGACTACTGATACTCGGGAGTTACTAGTGTATAAGAACACCCTTAAAAGGGGGGGGGGGGGGGGAAGGTAGATCTAGTCCTGGAACGAGGTATGGCATTGTCAAAAGTCCAAGGAAAGAAAGAGGTTAGCTTAAGGAGGCCAAAATTCGGGACGTAGTGGCATACCAAGAATGCATTAAGAGGGAGCAGGTACGAATTAAAGATAAGTGTACAACAAAGCAGGTATGAAAAGGAATTAAAATGGATCAAGATAATACTTCATACGGACATGAGATATGATATTTCTAGACTAGGGAAGTTTGTGCCATACCTAAATAGGCAGCGATGTATCCTAAAGAGTAATAAAGAGAGTAGGAAAGCTCTGCAAGCTAACTAGAAGGAGAATGATGAAATGGATGATGAGTACAAGGGACACTTCGGGTTACAACGGAAGAAAATCTTGATATTGAAGGAAAAATATGAGAATCTTAACAAGGGAGTAACGATAAGCGGTGTGGCGATCTCTAAAAAGAGGAAGAACGATGGGGGTGCAGATAGAAAGGCAGCAGCATCACCAGAAATTAGAAAGTATATCACGGGTCACTAATTATACTGAGCATAAGGGTACGTATTATGGAATTACATGAACCATCAGTGTAAGGTTATGCCCCACAGAGGGGAATGGGCACACCGGAAGGCCAACAGGAATGACAGCTAATTAAATGATCAATGGAATAAGGAAGTCAAGGGTAAGTATACCATAACGATGTTGGAAATAAGTTGTGGTAAATTGAGAATTGCCCTAACCTTATAATTATAAGTTATATTACAAGATTTGAGGCAAAGGAATTAAAAGGAGAGTTTTGACAAGAACTCGAAGATATTGTGAGCTATAGACCAGTTCGAACTATGATTATTGGTTCATTGCAATATATAATTCTGCTACGAGGAATAATAGAGATGGTGATGAAACATTAGGAATGTACATATTTAAGAAATCGTATTGAGGATATGGTTATAACTGGTCATGGAAATGAATGAAAACGGATAGTTGAAGAAACGCAACCGTTATGGTGAGGATTTGTCAGTAGCAGAGTAACGCTGAACAAGCAACAGGACATTAGTATAAAAACATTTATGATGAATTGGAAAGCTTGGCTGATGAATTACGAGGGGATAATTTAGCACGTATCTAAGCTCAATAAGTACAAATAGGGATAGCCAAGATGGCATCGGAGGAGTCAACAAGAGAAGAAGAAAGGGCTATATTCTAGCAAGGGAGTTATCCGTCAATAAAGAAATGAGGAACGAAGAGGAAGGACGCTCGCAGGACGGCGAGTAACCGTGGCGTGGCTAGTTAAACCACAGGAAGGAAGACAGAATAAGAACGCAATACTAGCCGACTTGTATAAATGAGGATTGAAGACTGTAGGACTCACAAGTGAATTTGATGAAGAGCTAAGAGAGAACAGGACGAAACCGACCAAATTATAGTATAAGTATGTGGTAATCGAACAAAAATTCAACTAGGATCTTAAGGATCGGCGCACTATAACATTCAAGGATGAATGTTTTTAAGGGGGGAAGGATGTTACACCCCGTATCTTCGAAGAGCACTTATCAAATTTGAAACGTAGGTACGTTGAGTTATAGTTAAGTAAAACCACTTTGGAATATAAGGAGCAAGCATTATTAAGTATACTTAATAAGTGAAGGATGTATATAAGGTTACCGGAGGGTTTTATAAGGAAATGAGTGGAAGAAATGGAGTAGTACGACTTTGAAAAAAGGATGGGTAATGTTTTGTGTGAAAATTTTGGTCCAACTTGGTGGACGAATATCTCTTAGCATATGAAGTCACTACAAAAAAAAAAAAAAAAACAGCGTTTAGTGATGGACGTATTCCGTCGCTAATCAGCATATCTCTGTTGTTAAA
Source organism: Lycium barbarum (assembly GCF_019175385.1). Taxonomy (NCBI): domain Eukaryota; kingdom Viridiplantae; phylum Streptophyta; class Magnoliopsida; order Solanales; family Solanaceae; genus Lycium; species Lycium barbarum. Next base: position 80,104,169 of record NC_083337.1, on the reverse strand, counting down.
CATGTGTTGCGACGGATTAGCGACGGAATGCCGTCTGTTACGATTTTGCGCGTTGCTAACCTATTAGCGACGGAAAAATGAAATCCGTAGCAAATTTAGCGACAGAGTAGCGACGTATGAGATCCGTTCCACATTATAGCAACGGAATATTTTGTTGCTATTGTTATGAATTCCATGACTAATTTCATATTTCATTTCGTCGTTTTAGTAAATTAGCAACGAAAACCATTGTTGCCAATCCGTCGCAAAATATTTGAATTATTTGTGCCTGCATTTAGCAAAAATACAATGTTTGTCACAGTCTGTAGCCTACTGTTTTCCCTCTAGCAACGACCAAAATCCGTCGCAAATCTGTCACAAATATTTTTCTTCCGATTTTTTTTTAAATACACCTGTTGAAACATACTAAATACAAATTAATAAATACCCTTAAAAATAACTGACATTCACATAAAATAATATTTATAAAAAAGATTCAAAATAGATAGCGGAATCCTAATCGTCACCGACAACACCAAGCTATCAACTACCAATAGAACCCACACATCCATCAAGTATTGTTAGTGCATAATTTTGTTCTTTCCAGCAAAAAGCAGATAACATAAAAAACTAATGCATGGGTGAAGGACTACGATCATCATCAGAAACTAAAGGATCAACATCGTCAACGTTAGCAGTAGTATGAGGAGGCACTATGGGTGTCACAACTGATGGTTTGTTGATAGGAGTATTTGGATGATGTGATGGTGAAGAAACCACTCCACGTAACTTCTCAATAAATAAAGGAAGCGAGCGATCAGTCAGTGTAGGAATCAATCGCATCACTAACTCCTCCATATTTTCTGTCGGTGCTGATTGAGAAGTTGAAGGTGCTGCTGATGCTGAAGCATTAAAGCCAGAATTGACGCAAAGATTTGGCCCATAATAACTTTGTGCTTGAGATCTAAGACCATATATTCTTCTCTTCCTTGTTCCCCCAGCAGCTTCGTAATATGCTTCACATTGATCAATATCAGATTGAGACTGTGATTTTTCCCGTAATATTTCTTGATATCTTTCCTGTAATAAGTAGTGAAATTAAAACATCAAGAATACTAACCATTCAATTTTACCAAATAAAAAAGAGAAATGAATTCCAAAGATAAGGGAGCAGATATATTTATCCATTTTTCGTTGTAATTGAAGTCTCATGATGACCAACAAAAAAGAGTTTCATACAACTTGGATATAAATGATCATATACACTGTCTCATAGTCAAGTAACAGAACATGAAAACAAAGACAATTAGAGTTCCTAAACAACAAATAGAAGGACAATTTCAGGCCATTTCCTACTAATTTAAGTCATTACTGATACTACTTTTCAGTTCTTCCTGTCTAGTAGACTGTTTATATCAAGCAAAATTAAATTGACCAACATCATCTAAGGTAGACTCATCATCTTCCGACAACATCCAAGGCTGCTTAGGACCCTGCTTAAGCAACCGCAGCAAAATTTATTAAGTAAATTAAATAATAAACTGGTACCTGTGGTCAAGAAATAATTAGAACGTGGATCATAGAAGAGCGTCTCAGTATTACAGATACGTCATGTTGAAAGGAGAAAGCTGTTTAATTAAGTGCTAGCAAGCATTAGTACTGAGTTGCTTTGTCAGAAAGGTGCAAGGTTCATGAAATGGTTAAAAAGCAGGTTGAAAACATATCATGTCGAAAACAGTTGCTACAAGCTTAAGTGGAGATGCCAGATACCAATTTACGCATTATTGGAGAAATAACATGCTGGAAATTTATAACATAGCACCCTTAAAAAGTGATTTTACTTCAGTATAATGATCGGAAATAGTTCATGATCAACTGTCTTCTGTCCTTCGTCCATTTTTGTATCCATAATAAAACTTATGGTTGATTTGTTTATTGGTAAGGTCATAAGTTAATAACCGTAGATCAATTTTTTCTTTCCCTGTCAATTCTTTGAATTAGAATGTTTGCATTCATGTTATGGTCATCTTTTTGTTTTGCTTGTTTACATTACTCCAGGGTCCTAAGCAGCCTTGGATGCTGTCAGAAGATGATGAGTCTGCCTTAGATGAATTAAATTAATTCTGAAATTATAAAATTTTGAACTTACATGGACAGCTCGGGCACGCTCATAAACAAAAGATTCTCCATCATGATCATGTGTATGGACGTGCAAATGTACCTCACCTGGTGTTGGATCTCGACCCTTTGCAAAAGTTACTCATTTCAGAAAATTACACCAAGAACAATAGCAGTATAACCAACAATAGACAAACCTAAAAGGCAGAAGCGTCGGCTAGTCAGTCACGGACTACTTGACTTCCTTATGATGATTCAATGTTAATGTAAGCCAAGAGGAATCGATTTAGCAGTCCATACCAGGTAGATTTAGGAGTGACTGGCAGTGAATGCCCGGTAGCAAAGGTGCGAAGCAGACTCGGCTTAATTTCACTAGACTTCGGTTTCCCCTGGAAATGATGGAATAAGCTTTTCTTCCTCTTAGCGACTATGAGCTCATAGGGAGCTGGAATGAACTTGGTTAGCTGGGAGGGTAAGCTGCTCCGTTGTAGCCACTTCTGTACCTGTACCGGCTTGAGCAGCCGAAATATTGATACTGGGAGATTGGGGATCGGATGAAAGACTCGAAGATGCACATTTGGGGGTTTGACGATAAAGATCGGACAACAATCTCACTTTCCTCTTCATATTTGGAAAGACTTATGTTCATTCGCTCTGCGAGCAGAGCGGTATACCGAAAAAAAGAAGCAACTACCTTACTTAAGCAATTCTTCTTATTCTTCAGATATTTATTCGAATATTTGGAACACGAAATAGATTAAGAAATATTTGAACTATGATTCATACTTAATATTCAGACCTCGTGTCCGGGTTCCAAAAAATTGTCAAACAAAGAATTCTAATTTCTAAATCGAAAGATTCTTTTCTTTCAACCCATATTTATATTTTATATTTTGACCAAAAGCAAAACCTTTCTTTGAATTTTTAGTCATTCTATTTATTCAGGGAATAAGTGATGATCCGAGGATTCTTACTCAGGGAATACTTGATTTGATTTAGGTTAGGTTTTTTATTGAATCATCGTGGTTCTAGTATGAATCTGAATTCAAGAAAGACAACAACATAGTAATGAAGAAAATAGCAATATATATACCTAGGTAAACCAGAATCAAGAACTGCAAAAAACACCTTGAAAAACCAATTTTCAAGTAGTATTTTTCTAGTAAATATAACAAATTTAAGAGTGTATGAAAAAATATATACATACAAGTCTCTTGCGATGCTCCCCAATGCAGATAGAGCCACTTGTGTGAGTCCCGACAACAACTTCTTTCCCTCCACAACGATTCTTTGCATTTATTTCTGACTTTTCAACACACTTAGGATCCGCCCAAAGTTTCAACCAACGTTCCCACACATTATCAAACACATAATCCGGCTTAATCCTTTTTTGTTTAATTTTGCTAATGAAATTCCTATACTTTGTTGCTGCCTTAGTATTCCAATGTTTTCTGATTACACTCTCAGGAATCGAAGAGTCCCAATGGTATGTCTTCTGAAAATAGTTTGTAAACTAATATTATTAGTATCCTAACTATAAAAGCTAATACACTCATAAAATGAATTATGATGAAAGTTATACCTTGAATTCCCCAAAATAAAAATCTCTAGTATCTTCTGAGACACCTTTCCAATTGATTCCATTGGGATCAAGTTGATTTTTGAAAGATGCGGATATGGTATTAGAGCATTCTTTAGAAGGTTCCAACCTGCATAAATTTGAAAATATTATTTCAAGGCCTACCACAAATTATATATATAAAAAAAAATACAAGCATGGACTAACCCTGCAGGAGTAAGAGTAACAAGTGTAAGTGTCCGCTGCCTACGACGGCTACTGGACTCTTCTTCACTGATAGTGTTTCTCTGGTTTGATGTACCCTTATCTATTGGGCTGCTCAGATCAGGTGTAATGGGAGATAATTCAGGGATGGCTGGGTTACTACCGTGATCTGACGCTTGAACCGGTGGCGTACCTAAAGTTTGAACATGGTTTATAGGATCTGGCCCACCTATGGAACTCGTACCACCTTGTTGAGGACTAACTGTGGTGGGAATAGGAATGGTAGGCATGTTTGCATGACGAGCAAAATCACCCCTAAGTGAGGACTTTCCTACACGACCTTTGCTACCTCGACCTTTTCCTCAAGCGATATCTACAAAAAAATGTGGACGTGAGGAACTTAAAGCAACCATCAGTAAAAAAAAGTAACCAGTAAAATGCAAGTAGGCTTCTAGTAAAGAGGTTTTTATACAAGCTGTTTGCAAGTCTACAAATATGACTAGTAAGTAGTAGGGATTATGGGAAAGAAAAAAAGCTCAATAGAAAACCATAATGCTATGCCAAATGCAGCATTTGTTGCTGCTGGTGTGCACCAGGAGGGGAACACACACAGAGAAAAAAAAACCCTAAGCCCAAGGAGTGTTTTCAGGAAACTTTGCACAAAGCATGCACTGTTCTTGGGCAGAAGAACCTTAAGCAGAGGGTTCATGTGCTGGTTGTTGTGATGACACTAGGGCCTGGTAGGTAATATGTATTACTGATCCACTCCATGTTGGAAATGATTTAATACATATTTAGTGGATGAGGACAACTAGTGAAGTGGAGGTGCTGAGATCAGAACTGGTGGTGTATGTAGTATTGGTATACTAGTGTGAAGAAGAGGAATATGGGAAGGGAGTTGGTATTTGATAACTGGTGGAGGAGGACCTAATGATAAACTGACACTACAGGCTAGAAACACCAGAAAAATAGCATAAATTCACAGTGTCTTGTATTGTATAGTTGCAAAAAGACCAGGGGTAATTTTGGCAACTTTGGTAGAATGGTTGATGCTGGTTGCGGTGTTGATAACTGCAAATGGTGATGAGAGTAATGTCAAGTGCATCAGTGTAGCAACACCAGGTGTTGTTGATTGTTGCAGCATGAGATCCCTAATGCTATCAAGAGGATAATGCCTTGTTGCCATCATGCTCAAATCCTTTGGGAAGAGAGGATGATGATAGGTTTTTGCTAACCATGTGTTCTTTTTTGCAGGTATTGGAAACTATGGTGCAACAAGACTCAAATATTTGTTCTGATGGCTACTCATGGATTCATATGCATCAAGATGAGAACAGATATAGCAATCCATGGGCAGATACACAAAGAAAGAATTCACAGGACCTATTACAAGCTCAGAGGCTTCAGATGTACAGTTCTGTTGAAGAACTACTGTCCTGGTTTTACTGATCTTGTTTGCTGCAGGTAACAGGCTAAAAATGATGCTGGTCTGGTGCTAAGTCATAACCTATTTCCTATTGATTCTAATTTCTTAGAAAAATATATGGGAAGTAATGGAAGAAGAAAGGCAATATAGGCTGCAGAGACACAGGAACTTTACTGATAAAATGTGCAGCTGAAGGATTATAGCTGAAAACAACAGGAAATGAGAGATGCATCAGCTGCTCCTGATCATCACAAGATGCAGTCGAGAAATTTTGCATCCTCCATTAGCCTTTTTGGCTACATTTGTACATACTTATGGATTTTTTGATAAAAAATTATAAAATCAGCCCTAGGCCATAAGCCTAGTGGACTTTATTTTTAAAAAAATGCTATGCCAAATGCCAAATTAACTAGAAAAACTACCCTTTCCCCACCCATCTTGCAGGAACACTTTTGTCACCGCAACCAAGAAGAAAGAAAAGTCACGAGGATCAATAAACAGACCTGAGGCTTGAACCGGTGGCGTACCTAAAGTTTGAACTTGGTTTATAGGATCTGTCCCACCTATGAAACTCGTACAACCTTGTTGAGGACTAACTGTGGTGGGAATGGGAATGGTAGGCATGTTTGCACGACCAGTAGAATCACACCTTAATGAGGACTTTCCTACACGACCTCCGCTACCTCGACCTCTGCCTCGAGCCATATCTACAAAAAAATGTGGACATGAGGAAATTAAAGCAACCATCAGTAAAAAAGTAACCAATAAAATGCAAGCAGGCTGCTAGTACAGAGATTTTTAAACCCATGAAACATAACAATAACTTATAGTTGGAATAAAACCCATGAAACAATGTCAAACTGGTTGTACATGGTTTGTTTATAGTATCCGAGCAAATGATGGTTCTCTCAAACTACACATATTAACAATGACTGTAGATGTAAATTAAAAATTGATCATGAAAACCATGTTTTTACAAAAAAAGATATTGGGAGCCCATACTCTTTCTCCCCATTTGGTCATGAAAGATTTTAGTGCCTAAAGTTTTAAATCCAAAAATTTGTCTCAAAAGCTCAACTCGCTGCCTTTTGATCAAAAGAGACTTTGAACTCTTTGAGCATGAGTGATTTTTATACATTAAACACATTCAATGATGATAAATTCTTTTTTGATCCACGACAGCATATAAACTAATAGTTAACAACTCAAAAGTCTAAGATTATGTTTACGCCAAAGAGTAATCAAAATAAGAGGCCTCTCATGTCCTTCATTTGCTTTGGGGTGAAACCAACTGTCTCCAGAATTATATATCATCGAAGAAGGAAAGGAAATAGACCTGTTGAACATTTAACCAACTAACTAGATCCAAGGTAAGAACTAAAATCAACAACGTCAACCTATTAAAGTAGACTTGGAAATAATAGGTGGTAATCTACCTATTCCTATAAAGTAAGCTAGAACAGGTGACAATGGACCAGAATAAGAAAATCAAAAACCTCCTCCAACATTCATGAGTAAATTAAGACTAGCATAGATTGGGCTGACAATTCCGAAAAGGTTCAAATAACTTAAGGGAAAGATGAATCCTTTGACTCCATGTTTGAATTGTGTGGGTCTATAGAAATTACAGCATCAACATAAGATGGATGATACAGCTAAAAGCTAAAGAATTGTGAGTGCAACACCCATGTTTCCCCTGTTCCTATTCAGGAAAATCAAATCCCTCAAGTACAACTGAGACCACACATCATAATCATAGATTCAAATAATGACATAAGTCTTATCCAAGCTAACCCTAAGGGCACACATAACCAAATAAGTAACAAAGCAGACAAGGCATTCTCATAGGGGCCTGATACCCAAGATAAGCAAGAAGTGACACCAACCACCTAGGCAAATCACTAGGACCCCAGATCAAAAGGTGCAAAAGGCCTGGGAAAGACATCATAAGCAATCAAGACTTTAGACTGTATTACTTATTTCAGGTAAAGGAAGGCTTGATAGAGTTTATGACTTAGAGCATACATTTAAACCTGGTAGTTTTTAAAACTTACCTCTCTTTTATCACCCAAGCATGTAATAGACATGTTAACTGATCAGGATTACCGTTAACAAATGAATGAAATCTGAAGACCTTTGTTAAAGAAAAGAGATTTCAAATAGGCAAGTTGTATGGGCACTTAGTCAAAACAGCCTTAAAACATTTTTGGCCCTTAGTAATGACCTTTCAAATGCTTAGTCTAATCAGAATCTTTCTCAAGGAACAAAAGGAAAAACAAGGGATAAGTTTATGGCATGGTCATGGTTTTGGTAAATTAGAGGATTCAATCATTACACAGGAAACAGGCTACAATCAACAAATAAAAGGGGCAGATTCTGAGATACCAACCATGGATGAACAAGCTAAGGAAAGGTGGATGAAATACACATGATCACAAACAGGAGCAAATGGGAAGCAACAAAGTTGGCAGCTAGTTTCTTATGATGTGGACTCAGACTAGCACCAATACATTTGTCAGTCCTACCTCTTTACACAAAACCAGTTTAAACAATAAGACTCCAAACAGGCAGACTCCCAAGATAAAGAAAAAATAAAATTTCAGGAGACATGCTGAAAATCGTACAATACTTAGACTTTCCAAATATTGACAGTAGTTCATTTAACTCTATATGTATCCCCTCTGCCTAAGTCTTCGTTGATAGTGACTCAGTAGATGTGCTGGTCGGAGGTAACATTGAAAAGTCAAAGTGTGGACAAGCTTGCCCAGTCACTACCATAATTAAAACAAAACAATAAAAAAATAGTAGCAGCATGTCTACTAGAGCAACAACCTAAAGCATTTTTTATAGTTTTCACAACTGGCATACAAACTAATGATTCAGCTGAAGTTATCCCACTCCCGCTTCTTCTTCTTCCATATATATATATCTTATAATCAGTTCACTAAATTATTTCTGGAGAAACTTTTCATTTCAGAAACTAGTTATATAATCACACAAGATCTAATACTAATGTATTATAGAGTGCATCCTTCAAGAACTAAAGGGCATCTAGGAGGCATGATAATGTGACGGGTCATCATATTTCACTCAAGTACTTTCTGCGATAGTTTAATCAAACAAAGAAATTTGGAAGAAAGGCAACATATGCTTTCATTTGACAACAGATTTGGTAATATGCTTTGAACCTTGGTAATCTGATAGCCTCTGCAATTAGATACTACTAAAGAACTTTAGGACCATAACCAATGCAACTACTCTCCCTATCGCCAAGCCGGCAAGACAACAGCCAGCTGCTTCCAAGCCTCTTCTATATATTAGTAATTACAAGAAACATTGTTGAATTCCAATAAAAGGGAAAATTATACATGGTATGACACACATGATCAGTTAACAGTTTGCAGAATTTCAGAAAATGCAGAATACATGACAACACAAGCAGTAATTTTCATCAAATTCAATTTTGGCCATTCTTGCTCATCAGTTGTAGAAACAATGTAGCAGTTCTTTGTCATCAACAACTGCTATTTATCATTTTATACAAATCAATAGTCAAGTTATTGTACAGAGAGAGAGGAGATGAATAAACTTAAGTGAGAAGAACTTCAATAGCAGACAACAATACCTCAACAACAACAGCTAAAATGCAGAACCTTCAATGAGTAGCACGTCAATGAATTCTGACCAGCTGTCCACTACGTATCTGTAATATAAATAACAGCAGGAGGATTCTATCAAAGGTTGAACTAAAAATATAATGGAATATAAAAGTCTAATAGAGGATTTAATGGTTTTAGTTACATGTTACTTTATCCCAAGCAAGTATTTTGGCTACGAACTTAAGCACGTAACCCCAAATAAGTAGCCAATAAATAAGAAGGCATATATCAAACAACATAGTCGCATAGTACACTACAAGATTCAGTAAGTAATGATGAAAGTGGTAAAATAGGTTAAAGAAAACAATAAAGAAAAACTGTGGTGCAAATGAAAACACACAACCATCCATCAGAAACTTTTACACCCAAATCTTAAGCAAAATACAATAAAGATACAACAACACATGTTACTAAGCATTAGTCACTATCTGTTCCTTCTTCGAACTCTTCCTCATCATCCGTAGTTTCCTCTGTTTCATACTCTTCTTCAGTTTCATACTCTTCTTCTGTAGATTTATCTTGGATTTCATGATGCTCTGGCAATAACCTATCATCGATGGGTTCATCCATTTCAATTGCATTCCCGTTTGGATCATATAAGAGTATATTTTCATCAATCGAAACATTCATATCTATCTCGTGGACTTCAACTTCTTCAACTTAGAATGGAACATTCAAATCTGGAGTTGTCACCATTACTTCCTCATCGGGTAATTCAACAACATTCCGAGGTTTGACCTTCAACACAGCTGCCTAATCATCCTTATCCTTTTTCTTGCTAGGATACAACACATAACACACTTGAGTTGCTAGCATCGCAAGAATAAAAGGTTCATATTTTTTATATCGGCGACGATGATTAACATCAACCAATTTGTACAGATTATGCTTTTTAACACCAACATTCATAGTTGGACCAAACCATTCACAATTAAATAACACAGTTTGCTTTAAAGGATCTTCACGAAATTCCACTTGTATAATCTCTTTGATCCGTCCATAGTAATCACCAAAATTTGGATCCGAGATACAAACTCCACTGTTCATTGTTGATCTTGCGCTACCGTGACTATCTATGTGAAATTTGTATCCATTAGTAAAATACACAGAATGACATGTAGCGCCAATTAGTGGTCCATGAGCAAGACTACGCAAGAATTTATTCTCAATATGGTTGCAGCGGACCTATTTGAAAAAATGTAAGACTTAGTTAAATTTTGAGAATTTAATAACATCTTGTATAAGAATTAATGATTGCTGAAACTTACATATTCCTTGAACCATATAGAGAAATATGCTTCAAGGCTCTCATCTATTTGACCTTGAGATAGATTCGGGAATTCTCCTTGCAGACGTTGCACGTACATACTTCATTGCAACAAAATAAGTTCAATAGAAAGTCATGATATATATGGATACATTTATAATAATAAGAGAGTTTAACATTCAAATGCTACCTCACAAACGGTTCAACCTCTTTACAATTTAGTAAAATGTAAGTTTGGGCAGCCTTGATTTCTTCAAGGGATAAATTCCTCTTTTTTGCTTCTCCCCATAGTCGATCGAGTGGGTAAATATTGATAAATTTCCTTCAAGATCTTCTACAGCACCACCATCATCATTACGGTCCACATCGTGATTACGTGTCATGACATGAGGTTCAAAATAATGAGAAAACAAATGTGTTGTCTCCTTCATCAAGTATGCTTCACAAATGCAACCCTCAACACTAGCTTTATTCCCAATCATTCTTTTAAGAGTTCCGAGGTACCTAAATACATAAATGGATGGACCGTTATATTAGAAAAGTTATGTTTATGATAGAATCCATGGTAGTTCAGAATTATTGAAGGACGTGGATGAAGATTTGGAAGTTCCAAGAAGACCCATGACAAGATCTCAAACGAGGAAATTGCAAGACAAGCTTAATGGGCTGCAATCAACAATTCAAAAGTGTCTTGTGATGGAAGAAGAGCTCCAGCCCAATTCAAATTTTTTCCTCAAGTCTTACACTTATTTGGAGGCCCAAATTAAAGTCCAAAGTGAGATGGAATGAGGCCCAAATCAGCCCCAAAAGAAGAAGTTTCTAGCAGCCCAAAATTAGCCCAAATATTAGTTTCTAGAATAAATATTTAATTGTTGTTTTTATCTATGTTGACTTGCATTGGTCCAAGTATGGGTAGTCTTCTAGGTTGTTTAAATCTATGTTGACTGCCTTGGTCCAAGTGTGGGAAGTCATCTATGCTTCTAGGGAAGATAATTCCCATTTATTTCTATTTTGACTAGCTCCTTCTTACAACTATATAAAGGGGTGATTGTCATTCATTGTAAATCAGATTTTGAAGAATATATTATATTGAGAGTTCTTTTGAACCTTTGTGACATTACTTTAAGATTTATCTTTCAACCTAACTAGTTCTTAGTTCAAGGTAGTAAGATAATTTCTTCTTTGATATCTTTGATTTCTTTTTGGTATTCTTTCGAAGGCGATTAGTTCTAATTACTAATTGTTGTCCTAAGTTACTCATAAAGCAGTCGGGATCCGAATCTACTATTTTTGATTTGTTATCTCAAGTAAAGGCGTTAGATTTCGTCCTATAAATCTATACGTTGTTACTTGGATCTTGTCAAGACTTTAGAACTAACGTTCTTGGAAATTCGTGGATTGTTCTTTCGAATTTCCCATATCTTTTATTTTCTAGTTTTTAGATTCTTTTCTATATTTGCTTCCGCACTTCTTATATTTTAATTATAAATTTGGGATCTCCCTAACCTTGTTGTTATCAGTTTAGCATACTTGTCACAATTTGAACATAAAGTTTCAAATTTACCTTTCAAAAGGATACATCCATCGATATTGTACAGGTCTAGCAATCTTTGCTTCATATGGCAGGTGCACAGGCAGATGTTCCATTGAGTCAAAGAACCCGGGGGGAAATATACGTTCTAACTTACACAAGATTTGCGGGATGTCTGCCTCTAATCTTTCCATGTCATCCACTCGTAGAGTGGTGGAAGTAAGATCTTTAAAAAATAAGCTCAATTCTGTAAGTGCTTGCCACACATTACTGGGAAGCAGCTCACGAAAAGCAATAGGCATTAGTCGTTGCATGAACTCATGGCAATCATGACTTTTCATGCCAAATAATGTTTTCGCGTTTGTGTCTGGACATCTACCCAAATTCGAAACATACCCATCTGGAAACTTCAAACCCTTCACCCAATTGAACAAGATAGCTCTTTCTTCCTTATCTATTGCATATATAGCTTTTGGATATTTTCCACTAGTGTCCTTTGTCAACTGTGGTCGATCACAGTAATTTACCATATCTTGACATGATTGTAGATTGTCTTTGGTTTTGTTATCAATATTAAGAATTGTATTAAATACATTATCAAAGATATTTTTTTCAATATGCATGACGTCAAGATTATGTCGAATCATGTTAGAACTCCAATAAGGCAAATCCTAAAATATGTTTCGCTTTTTCCACCCACAAGACTTACATATTCTCTGATTAACTTCCTGTGCATCTAACTCTGTTACTTTCCTTATCCCCAAGTCACAAATTTGGTTCAAAATTTCCTCTCCTGTTCTATAGAGTGGTGATAGTCTTTTGACAGTCTTACCTTTGAGAAAGTTTTTACGATCTCTCCTAAAAGGATGATGTTGGTCAAGGAACATTCTGTGACTATCAAACCAAGATGTTTTTCCTGCCATGTTGTAATCTAAAGGATTGTGTTTCCTCCATACAATAAGGACATGCTAACTTGCCCGCAGTACTCCATCCTGATAACATAGAATATGCTGGGAAGTCACTGATTGTCCACATCAAAGCTGCCCTCAGTTGAAAGTTTTGTTTTTTCGAGATGTCAAATGCTTCTACACCTGTCTGCCACAACAAAGTCAATTCCTTTATTAGAGGTTGCAGATAAACATCGTTTGGCCCAGGAATAATGACAGTTAGGAACATATATGCCTCTTTCATACACATTCCTAGAGGCAAATTGTATGGGGTGACAATCACTGGCCACGAAGAGTATTTCCTCCCAGATTGACTAAACGGTTGGAAACCATCAGTACATAACCCCAACCTTACATTCCTTGGTTCAGCAGCAAAAAAAGGATGAGTTTCATTGAAGTTCTTCCAAGCCTCAGAGTCTGATGGATGACGCATTACCCCATCCTCTTGTGTATGCTCATGGTTCCATCTCATGTCGGCAGCTGTAGCATGGATGCATATAATCTTTCAATCTCGGAATCAAAGGAAAATAATATATTTTTTTATAAGGGACCAATTTCCTCTTACGAGAGCCGACACGACGCTTATACCTCTGGTTACCACAGAATTTACAAGATGTAAGGTGCTCATCATCACCCCAATATAACATACATCCTGAATCACAACAATCAATCTTTTCAACTGGCAAACCCAAACTACGCACTAGTTTCTTAGTCTGATAATAGCTATCAAGCACTTTGTTATCTTCAAGTAAAGCCTCTTTCAACAATTGTATCATTTGGTTATAACCTCTCTGTGACAAAGTATTCTCCATTTTAATATTTAACATTCTGGAGACTACTGCAAGTTGAGAGAGAGAAGAACCGGGATATAATTTTTCATCAGCAGCTTGTAGCAAATTGTAAAATCTTTGGGACTCGGGATTAGGCTCCTCCTCCATTGAAGGATTAGGCTCCTCCTCCACTGAAGGTTCATAAGGATGAGAAGAATCAACTTCAATATTACTATAAGATTGCGAACTCGAACCCTAACCAAAGTTGGGACCAGCTGCAACCAAGACCATTTGTCGGTATGGATTATCGAATCCCGATTCAGGTTGAGAACCACCGTGCAAATCATTACCAGAAGCTATCTCACCGATCACATCTTTTCCCCTTGATACTCCCAAACAAAACAGTCCTCAACAAATCCAAAATTAAAAAGGTGATATTCAACGATTTCAACATCCATGTATTTAATGTTGTGACATTTTTTACATGGACATCTAACCTTGTTACCGCTCATGTAATTTTGTTGAGAAAGTGCAAATTGGATAAAATTATCTACACCGGTTATAAAGCTGGAGTTTATACCCCCTCGGCCATCCAACCTATCGTACATCCAATCACGCTCTAGATTATTCATGTTCCTATTAATGTTGACATAAACAAAGCAATCAAATTAATGTTCTATCTTCATATCATTAATACAACCGAATGACCTCTAAATGGAAGAACAAGCTGAAATAACTTAGTGAAACAGAACATATCATTCACCTTTTAGTTAAAAAAAATGACAAACTGAAACTGAAACAAAAAAAATAGAGTAAGAAACCCAGTTCACTAACACTGATTTCAAATCACAGAGTACAAAAAAAATCGAGTAAGAAACCCAGTTCACTAACACTGATTTCAAATCACAGAATATAAAGAATGTTGAGTTCTTCAAGCTTTTTCTCGACATGCAATGAATTAAAACAAACTTTAACCACCAAATAATATTATCCTACAAGATTTAGCACAAACAAAGGACGAATTTCCATTTTCATTAGATTTTGGCCCAAATAGAGATTCCCAACACTTAACCTTCAAATAAATTATAAACCCAAAAGTTTTCAAGACACTCAACTTCAATTTTAGCAAAAAAAAAAAAACACTTAAAGACACTCTGTCCTTTAGATAATAAGCAAAAAAACACAGATATCTTCAATTCTATTTTAGATTTAATGTCAGAAAACACAAAGAAGGAGATAAAGAAGAAAGAAACTGCCCATAAAACATAGAAAAATCAAAACATACCTTTCCTTTAGATAAAAGATGCAGCAGAAGAAGAGAAAAACACAATAGAAACCCTAGATTCACATTATTTTGATCTATGTTGTGCTCTCTCTCTCTCTCTCTCTCTATGTTAGCAATTTCGCACACTCTCTCTCTATATCTGTGTTGGGTGTGTTTGAACTGAAATGAAATAAATGTGTACCCTAGGAGATATCTTTTTTTTAACACTTAACGACGGAATAGCGACGGATTTTATATTCCGTCGCTAAATAATACATTGATTTCTTTTAATGATTAATATTGCGACAAATTTTTCGTTGCTGCAAATATATATTTTTTTCGAGAAAAATTAAAGGCCTAGCGACGGAGTTTTCATTGCTGAATCTGTCGCTAAATAAAAATAAAATTTGTCGCGCCTCTTCTGTTGCTAAATCTGTAGTGAAATTTAAGGTGCCAAAATTTCGCGCTAATCATTAGTGACGAAACTCAGTTTTCGTTGCTAATCCGTCACTATATAATGAGATAAAATTTTAGTTGCTTTTCTCGCGACAAAATGAGCAATCCGTACCTAATCCGTCGTTAATTAGCGACAGAATATGGTCTGTCGCAAATATTCCATCACTAAACGCTGGTTTTTTAGTAGTGAGTGTTTTAAGGTGAAACAAAATCCTAAAATGAAGTTCGTCGAGTCTAGTTTCCAACGCAACAAACCGCTCATCGATTAGACATCGGAGTAGAGAATTATGGACGTTACAAGTTCAGCTGACAGAGCAGAAACGCGTGCTACAGTACTACTACTGTCACGACCCAACCCCGTAGGCCGTGACTAGTGCCCGATCTGGGCACTCAATCACATTCTAGTATATAGCAGAAGCCGACACGGCTTTAGTTCCAATTTAGATAATCTCTAGAAAAATTTCGGCAGAGTTTCCTTTGTTTTACGGACTATCCCATATACCCTGCACGCAGAAAATACCAACAAAGGCCACACAGGGCCAACAGAGTAACATTTAAATATATGCGGACCGGCCGCCGCGGCGAATGGGATCGCCCAAACACAACATATACACACAGCTGTACAGAAAGATCTCAACCCACAAACATGTCCACAGACCTCTAACAGACTGACAGAATCATATGACGGGACAGGGCCCCGCCGTACCCATGAACGAGAATATACATATATAGAAGTGACAGACTATACCAAAAGATGGATCTGAATAAAAGAGCGCTCCAAAAATAGCAGAATGAGATCCTAAGCAGACGGATCAGCAAACCTGTCGTCGGTACCTGCGTGGCATGAAAACGCAGCCCCGAGGAAAGGGGGTCAGTACGAAATATGTACTGAATATGTAAAGCCTGAGCTGCAGAAACAAAATCATAACTGGTGCAGAACATACAGAAAGTAAACGGAAAATCCAAAGTATCAGATACATATTTCCAAAACATGCAGAGTGTGTACAAAACATATGTCATATCAAATCCGGCCCCTGCCAAGGGACTCGGCAGACAGAACGTGGCCACCCTCCCGACGCTGGTGCCACAACACAGAAGAATCAGAATAGGGGCATAACCGCGTAACATAATATATCATATCAGATGGCCATAGCAAATCATATCAGAACAAGCGTACATGGCACAGCATACTCCACAAACCCATGTACGCGTATACCTGCCCCCTCACATCGAGGCACGGCGAACAATGCAGAGGATCACGCTTGACAACATATCCTGGCCCGGGCTCAGTGTGGGAAACATTGGGGCATCCACGAATGGAGTAGTGAGAGACTAATGCAATTAAATTATCATAAGTGTTTCCATAGGCTCAATGAGGCATATCAAAGACAAACCGATCCAATGAAGACGGAAGGAATCATAGTAAACTAGTTTCGAGTATCAAAACAATTTATCAGACTTAACGGAATATTTAAAACAACGTTTGTTAGGTAACTAGAATGGTAGTCAAAACGTTTCTTTTAAGAACTATTCGAAAAGAAGACTTAAGTACATTAAGGGCAAAACCGGGAATAGTGGGCCCACCTCGGGACAAGCAAGGCGGTGGGCTCAAATTACATGTTTTAAGCTTATGGGGTCACCTACAAAGGTTCTACGGACGTTCTATAGCTTCCCATGGAGTTTAGAGAAAGTTTGCATAATTTCCAAGAAAACATACCAAAAGAGTTCAATCTTACTGAAAGAAAAAGTGATATTTTCACTTGCGAATTCCGAGGGGCAGAAAGTCTTTCGAGGCCCGAATTCGATCCTAATACACTTAGGCATGCCAAAAGAAGGATCGGGGTAGCTTTACATACCTTATGATCTTCTTACACCTTTCCAAGCTCACTTCCCGTTTCGCTCAAAACCTGCAAATGGTAGCATTGACCAGTTACTATTCATGAGACTTAGAAATTCTATTCTTAACCCATACTTGTCTATAAGAATTTGGACAGCATCTCCCCTATACATATAGCACCCCCGAGATTCAACTCGGCTCAAAATAATCAACAACAACCCAACAACAACATCAGCAACAATCACGACAAGGTACAATATAGTACACAACTAGTCCTCTCTGAACATAATGCAATAACTTCCATCCCGACTCCAAATTTTCGAATCAGCATCATCATACTCACATTCATTACTAATCAAAACCATTATAATGCCATTCGGAAATATTTCATATCGTTTCTACACTATATACACAAGATATACAAAGTATATACACTTTCCGCCAAAACCATAATTTATCCGGTTCTTCTAATCTTTAACATACACATTCATAACTCAATTCCATCTTCTATATTCATCAACAATCATCATAGTTTGCACCCTAACAACTTAATTCCATAATGTTATAAAATCATAGGCAAACGGCATAAGTTCTCACACTCCATTTCACTGCAGCTTACATCATTTTTCCTACATTTACAATGCAAGAATCACAACAACACAATTAACATATTAAACAACATTTAAACCATTTCCATTTCATCATACCTAACCCTACGGCCAACATGTAGTTTTTCCAACTTTCACCAAATTCATTCGACTTTTCTTTCCAATATTAATTCCACCCTACTCACAACTAAAATAAAACATGAAATTCAACTCATTCCAACTACACATCATAGTGCATATACACGGCCACATGCACACATGTACACCCACTTTCTAAACTTCCATGTTACCATATTTTCTACTCATCTCTACTTAATACAACATAAACAAAGGCTTTATAACATATAAAAGAGAATGAATCCTTACCTTTTCTTCCAATCTTCTTCACTTGGGTAACTTGTCAATTTGAAGACCCAAGCCCTCCTTCTTCCAAACCAACTACACCACGTTGTTAAGGGACCTTGAATTAGTATAAAAACCACAAGATAATAATTTTTGGAACAATATTTTTGAGGGTGAATTTTTGAGAGCTTGGCCGAATTGCCCTTATGCTTTGTTCTTGGTGTTCTTGCTTTGCTTTCTCTCTATTGTTCTTGAAAATTCTAAAGGAATGATCTTTAAATAAGTAATTTGGCACATGGAAAATTACTTAATCCATGGGCTTGGACCACTATGTGGCCGGCCACCCTCTCTAGTTTGGGCCTCATTTTTCATTTCATGCTTTTGAGCCCAATTGGTTAAAATTCCCGTTTTGTAATTCCCGAAACTAATTTTCGAAATCCCAAATTTGCCCTTAGCGTTCTTCAACACTTCCACATTAGTATTTTTTCATAACAACTTAAGGGTTACATAAATTCAATTATGACCTTATTTCTTACAAGTCCAAATTATTTCCAATTTTCCAAATGTGTGAAAACACGGGATATAACAGCTACAGTACCGACTACAGTGAACCCGACCCGAATTTGACCCTTATAAAAAGGGTAAGGACCCATTTTTTCACCAGATTTTGCTGGAAATTTCCAGAAATTGAAGAGAGAGAGAGAGGGAAATAAAAAGTGAGCAATATTTAAGCAACGGAGTATTAGTTTAGGTTCGGATAGCGCGTGGTCGTGATTCTAGCATTGTGGTGACGTGGATTCTAGCGTGGATTCAAAGAGGATATTGGAGATCTTGCTATTTCAATGAGAATAAGGTATGAATCTTCTTCTAATTACATTAATACCAGTTTATTCACGAAGATAAAATCGTTAAATAATTGTGTAGTAAGTTGGTTAGTTATGGAAGTTGGAAAATAGCGTGTGGGCTGTTTTATGGTACATATTGGTGATTCAAATGATGTTATTTATGTTGTTGTTGTTGGCTGCTGAATTGAGATTTTGGGCTAGGCATATAAATAGAAGAGATGCTGCCGAAATTTCGGCAGATTCTAGAAAGATTTATTTCGAGGCTTAGGATAAGTATGTAACAACAAGCCTAACAATAGAATGAATGGTTTTATATGTAGATTTCAAGACAGGAGGTAGGTTGGAAAGTCGAGAAGCGATCTCCCAGGTATGTTAAGGCTAGTCCCTTTCTTCCAAAGGCATGATTCTTACGTTGTGATTCCACATATGTTTCCATAACCTCCCTATTTCCAAGAGTTAGAAACTCATGATTCTTAAAAGCTTCCTATGATACTAAAGATGAGATGTTTTCCATAATGTCTTTACCCTCAAAAGTTAAAGTTTCATGATTCCAAGAGTTTCTTATGACGCTAAAGATGAGTATGCTTTATAAGGATAAAGAAGATGAGATGTTTTCTATGATGAGATGTTTTCTATGATGCGCAAAATGACGATGATTTTGATTCTAGAAGTTCCAAAGATTATGATTTTAATGTTATTATGAGATTATCGAGTTTATTTCATGATTTCCTTGAATTGCTCATTGTTGTTGGTCTCACCTCATGAATTGTTCCTTCGAGGTGAGATATATCGATGATGATTATTACAGAATATAAATCGGAGGTTACCGACCTTACGTCACCCCGATAGAGTTGTAGCTTTCACTTGGGCTCTCATGCATGCTTTGTAATTATGTATGTATTTTAATAACACCGTGCCTACATGGCCGGGCAGTATAACTCTGTGCCTACATGGTCGGGCAGTATAACACCGTGCCTACATGGCCGGGCAGTATAACACCGTGCTTACATGGCCGGGCAGTATAACACCGTGCTTACATGGCCGGGCAGTATAACACCGTGCCTGTTACACCTTGGAAATTTCATATCGTCGCATAGTGAATGAACCAACGCGAGCTTAAGGATAATAGGAAGTTCTTAAGATTATAAGACGGATAATTAAAGGTTTTATAATGCATACATTAAGATCTTGAAGTTATATGAAATGATGAGATAAGAATTGATAAGGACAAGTGGAGTATAAGTGAGGTTTGGGAAAGGTTCCGTAAATTTTGTGTTAAGGATTGTTTGGTAAGGTTTTTAGGACGAGTTATAGGGATGTTTAGATCATTAATGAAGTATTAAACAAGTGTTAAGAGGGTTTTATAAGGATTGAAAATCAAACGAAATGACGAGAACAACTTCGGAGAAGCTGTGAGTTCCACGGCCATGTTTCACAGCCCGTGATACTTTCCACGGACCGTAAACCGGTCCGTGGAATACCCAGCAGAGATGATAGCTGGCCAGTGGTGAACCACGACTACTTACACGACCTATGAAATGTTCCACGGACCGTGAAAGTGTTCGTGGAATAACCAACGGAGTTGACGACTGGCCAGTGGTGAACCACGACCATTTCCACGAACCGTGAAATGTTCCACGAACCGTGAAAGTGTCTGTGGAAGTCCCGACGAGCTGAACAAGTTCTGGCTATATAAATGTGTTCCCACTTCATTTATTTCATTCCCACACTTTCTATCTCTCTCTCAAGCCTTCTATAAAATTCCACACTCTTCATCCACAAGAACTTAAGGAAGATTGGTGATAAATTTCATCAAACCAACAAGAATCAATCGGAAGAAACACATTAAAGTCCATCCAAGTCAAGGAATTCCTATGGAGGTGAATTAGGGTTTTGGTACAAGAAGAGTATTCCTACTCAAGGCTTATTCCTACACTATCTAAGGTATGTTTTATGATCTTTCCATGTTGATTTAGGAAATGAGAAGTTGAAACACATGGATTGTAGAAGGGGTATAGGAAATGGGTCACAAAGATGAAAGCAATGAAGTTCTTGAGTTGTAGTTGAAATGAATCATGACTATTGAGATGTTGTAGTTATAAGTATGTGTCACGACCCGACTCGGGGCCGCGACGAGCACCCGGTGCTAACCCACCCGAGCACCCTCTTAGCTTACTCTTATACTTACATCTAGGTGAGCCACATAATTATACATGCATTTCAATTCATTCGTCAACTAGTCCCATTTGGACAACAACCCATTTATATCATCGTAGACATTTATGCCACATCAATGTACATGGGCCCACGTGGTCGACAAAATGATATACAAAACATAGGACAACAAGGCCAAACACATCTACCCACACAAACACATGTCTACGAGCCTCTAAGAGTATAACATATCACATTAGCGGGACAGGACCCCGCTATGCCCATAATTATATACATAAAAGAATGAGTACCCAAAAGATATGGCTCCTAAAGAAATGGAGTTTATATGTAATCTCCGAATAGGCAGCTATGGATCAAGTCTGTCTCCCTGTGCACCTGCGGGCATGACGCAGCGTCAACAAACAAAAGGACGTCAGTACGAAGAATGTACTGAGTATGTAAAGCATGAGCAACATCAATAAATAAACATCATGAAAAACATATGAATTAGCATAGGAGGGGGGGGGGGGAGACAATAATATCATCGTCATAGACTTACCTACCTTTCGTAGGACTTTCCATTTTTCATACGTATTTGTACACCTACGTCATCATCCGTATTCCATAGTAGTACTCGTACCATAATTGTGCTCATATTCGTACACATGTCCTTATTCGCATTCGTTTCACATTCATATTCATATTATATAAATAGCCATACACTTATATACATACACAGCGTGCCCGACCATAAGGTTCGGTGTTTCATACGTACTTAGCCAACCAAGGCTCAATGTTATTTCTACCTGGCCCTACCAAGGCTTCAGGGTTATCCGTACCATCTGCAGAGGTGTGGGCGCGTTACGTAATCGTATACATACTTTATACATAATCATATATATATATATACACACACACACACACACACATATATATATATATATATATATATATATATATATATATATATATATATATATATATATATACATCCATATACATATATTCTACCCGGCATTATAAGCTCGGGGTGTCATTATAGCCCTTCATGGGCACATGTGAATATAATAGCCCGTAGGCACCTTTAGCATCATTATTATCATTATCGTCATCACTATCATCATCATTATTGCTACATCCACATCTTAGGCTTACTCGTCATATGAGGGCGTAGTACAATCGTAGTACATGTTAAGGATCGTGAGCTTATGAGCTCGGAGTGTCAATCACTTGAATACAACATACTCATATAGAGGAATTAGAAGTTTGGCCAAGAATCATGCCTTATGAAAGAAGGGTTAGCCTTACATACCTTTTCGTCGGACTATTCTACACTTGCACGTTTCCTTCCAATGCTAGCGCCTATACCTTCATTAATATCATAACAATGGCCATTAGTCATTCACATCATCCACATTATCTAGATTTCTCAATTTGCTTCTAATTCTCCCATATTCATGGTCATAACATCCAACTTCGTCCATTCGTCTAAAGTGTCTAGTTCATGATCTTAGTACCATTTATAATGCATTCCTATCGCAACACAACAACATTCATGATTCAATTCAAACTATTCCTCAAAATGTCACTATTCACCATTCATGACCTAGTTGACCGCATTTTCTACAATCCAAGTATTTTAATTCTCCAATACCTTAAACATCATGTAAAAATCATGAATCTTACCTTAGAAGTTGTAGGAACAAGCTTTGGTTGATAATACTCCTCTTTGAGCAAAACCCTAGTTTTTCTCTATTTGGATTTCTTGACTTGGATGATCCTTGATGATTCCGTTATCCTTGATTCACTTGTCTTAATGTTATTGATGGCTTATAATCCTTGAAAACTCATATAATAAATGTAGAGAGAAGTTTTAGAGAGAAGTGGTGTAATGTTGTAATGAAATAAAACAAGTGTTGGTCCCTTTATTTAATGACTTGTGAAATCTGTGCTGAGATGAACAGTGGTCGTCCATGGAGGTTTACGGTCTGTATTTCAGTTTACGGACCGTCCCTCGTGGTCGTTTTTAAGATTAAGCAGAACCAGAAACTTAAGGCTGCATGCATGGTGATTTACGACCATGGTTTACGGGTCGTAAATCACTTTACGGTCCGTCCACCAGGTCGTATTTAACCATTTCCTCGGCTGGCAGAAAGTTGAAGCCTTGCATGGCAGTTTACGACTGCCAGTTTACGGACCATATTGCACTTTACGGTCCGTATTTTGCAATTTACGACCACTGGGCAGTTGCAATTCTGCAACTTCCCATATTTCTTAGACTTCTCATTTTAATCACCCCCGTCCATGCACATGCATTGCTCACCTTGTATCTCATCTTAACTTAGCCAACTTCCTCGTCTCACATCGGATACTTTCGAAATCTCGCCTAAGGTCACCAAACGTCATTTCTTGCTCATAGACATCATGCACTCATATTCATCACTAGTTTATCCACTTGCGTACCAACGGAAAATTTTCCGAGGTGTAACATTCTCCCCCCCCCCCCTTAAGAACATTCGTCCTCGAATGTTAAAGTGTTCGGGGATTCTAAAAAAATTTCGCCAGAGTTTCCCCTATAATATGGCACTACCAACCTGTCACAACAACCCATAATATCGATGCCTCACAGAGCCTCAACACAATAGCATTTAAAATTTGGCCACACACGACCCAAAAGCATAAAAAGGAAATCATGCATACCTTATGATTTTTGACGTCTCATCTTGGCCCTCGTCCAAAGGCTGAAATAAATGTGGGTATTTGGATTGCATACTCTCTTCTGCTTCCCACGTCATTTTCTCTTGATTGTTGTTCCTCCATAAGACCTTAACTGAGGCCACTTCCTTGTTTCTAAGTCTCCGTACTTGTCTATCTAGTATGGCAATGGGTATCTCTTCATAAGTCAATTTCCCTATCACTTGCACATCATTCACTGGGATGATCCTAGTAGGATCTCCAACACATTTTCGAAGCATCGAAACATGAAATACTGGATGAACTGACTCCAAGTCTGGAGGTAGATTTAACTCATAGGCCACTTTGCCTATCTTGCGTACAATTTCGTGTGGCCCAATATACCGGGGACTGAGCTTCCCCTTTTTGCCAAATCTCATTACGCCCTTCATCGGCGACACTTTCAAGAATACCCAATCTTTCACTTCGAACTCTAAGTCTCTTCGACGATTATCCGCATAGGACTTCTGACGACTTTGAGCCGCTAGCAACCGATCTTGTATGAGCTTAACTTTCTCTATTGATTGTTGGACCAAGTCTGGCCCTATCAACTTAGTTTCTCCAGTTTCAAACCACCCAATTGGGGATCTACACTTTCGCCCATATAGAGCTTCATACGGTGCCATTTGAATGCTAGAATGATAACTGTTATTGTAAGCAAACTCAATGAGTGGCAAATGGTCATCCCAATTTCCTCCAAAATCTATCATACATGCCCGTAACATATCTTCAAGAGTCTGAATAGTACGTTCGGCCTGCCTATCGGTTTGTGGGTGAAACGCCGTGCTAAGGCGCACTTGGGTCCCTAAACCCTCTTGGAAAGACTCCCATAACTTAGCTGTGAACTGAGTCCCTCTATCGGAGATAATAGATATCGGAACGCCATGGAGTCTCACTGTCTCTTAAGATAAAGCCTCGCATAATCTTCTGCCACATAGGTCGTCCTGACCGGTAAGAAATGAGCTGACTTTGTGAGTCTATCCACAATCACCCATATGGAATCATACTTACGCCGAGAATGGGGTAACCCTGTAATGAAATCCATATTAATCACTTCCCACTTCCAAGTTCGGATTTCTATAGCTTGCAATAATCCACCCGGCTTTTGGTGTTCAATCTTCACTTGTTGGCAATTAGGACACTGAGCTACGAATTCCGCTATATATTTCTTCATTCCATTCCACCAGTATATAGACTTAAGATCATGATACATTTTCGTCGCTCCGGGGTGAACGGAGTAACGGGAACAATGAGCTTCCCTCAATATTTGGTGACGTAGACCTACCACATCGGGAACACATAACCTGCCTCGACATCGGAGAACTCCGTCTTCCGAAATATCAAATGATGACTCCTCCTTCTGAGGGAGTGTATCTCTGTACTGCATTAGCATGGGATCCTCATATTATCGCTCTTTTACTCCCGCTACTAGCGATGAAACTGCTGAATTCTAAATAGTGGTCCCCCGGCTACCTGAGTCCATCACTCGGACTCCTAGGCTAGCTAGCTGTTGGAGCTCACGGGTCATTTCTCTCTTCTCTTGTCGCACTTCACATAGACTTCCCATGGATCTGCGGCTAAGAGCATCAGTCACAACGTTGGCCTTTCCGGGGTGATACAAGATATCAACATCGTAATCTTTTAGCAACTCCAACCATCGTCGTTGCCGCAGATTCAACTCTTTCTGCTTGAAAATATACTGGAGACTCTTATGATCTGTATAAATATCCACATGGACACCATATAAATAATGTCTCCATATCCTTAATGCATGGACCACCGCAGCCAATTCTAAATCATGGGTTGGATAGTTCTGTTCATGTTTCTGTAATTGTCTAGAAGCATATGCAATCACCTTACCATTTTGCATCAATACACAACCTAGCCCGACGCCTGAAGCATCACAATAAATAACATATCCTTCCAATCCCTCTGGAAGTGTCAAGACTGGGGCTGAAGTCAATCGGTCCTTCAACTCTTGGAAACTACGCTCGCAAGCATCTGTCCATTGAAACTTAGCTGACTTCTGAGTCAACTTGGTGAGTGGCACAGAAATAGAAGAAAATGCTAAGCCCAATAAGCTACGAACCTCCGTAGGAGTCGTGGGCCTTGGCCAAGTCTTCACGGCCTCGATCTTCTGGCTATCCACTCGAATACCATCAGCTGCAACAATATGGCCCAGAAATGATACCAAGATCAACCAAAACTCACACTTGGAGAATTTTGCAAACAACTCTTGAGCTCGAAGAACTCCAAGGACAATTCGCAAATGATCCGCATGCTCGTCCTCAGATCTAGAATACACTAAGATGTCGTCGATGAATACAATTACAAATAGATCCAGAAAAGGTCTGAATACATTGTTCATTAGGTCCATAAACACTGCCGGGGCATTAGTTAACCCAAACGACATTACTCGAAACTCGAAATGGTCATATCTTGTTCTGAAAGTTGTCTTAGGGATATCTTTCTCCCTAACTCTTACTTGGTGATACCCGGAGCTCAAATCAATCTTTGAAAACCATTTGACACCTTGCAATTGATCAAATAAATCATCAATCCTCGGGAGGGGATACTTGTTCTTAATCGTCACTTTATTCAATTGCCGATAATCGATGCACATTCTCAAGGAACCATCCTTCTTCCGGACGAACAATACGGGTGCTCCCCACGGGGATGAACTAGGCCTAATAAAGCCTTTTTCAAGCAAGTCTTTCAACTCTGCGGGTGCCATTCTATAGGGAGGAATAGATATGGGTTTAGTGTCTGGCAACACATCAATCGCAAAATCGATCTCTCGCTCGGGAGGAAGGCCTGGAAGCTCTTCCGGGAACACATCCGGAAATTCGTTCACTACCGGAACTGACTGAAGAGTCGGCGACTCAGCTTCTACATCTTGAACTCGTGCTAGATGATAAATGCACCCTTTTGTGATCATTTTCCTTGCCTTCAGATAGGAAATAAACCTACCTTTTGGTGATGCCGCATTCCCTTTCCATTCTAAGACTGGTTCTCCCGGAAACTGGAAACGAACCATCTTCATTCGGCAATCAACATTGGCATAACAAGAAGCCAACCAATCCATGCCCATAATAACGTCAAAATCTACCATTTCTATCTCATGCAAATCAATCATGGTACGACGATCACAAATCATAATCACATAATTCCTATATACTCGGCTAGCTATTACCGACTCACCCACGGGTGTAGACACCTCAAAAGGCTTGATAGACTCCGACTCAATTATAAATCGACCCGCAATATATGGAGTAACATATGATAATGTGGAGCCCGGATCAATCAAAGCATATACATCATGAGAGAATACCGATAATATACCTGTGACCACGTCAGGAGAAGACTCAAGATCTTCGCATCCAGCCAAAGCATAAATACGGTGCTGAGAACCGCTAGTACTGGGAGCTCTGCCCCTACCTCTACCATGGCCGACTGGCGCATGTGAACCTGGCCCCGTAGGGCGGACAGATGCCGAAGATCCGGCTACCGACCCTGATGGCTGGGTCCTACCTCTACCATGCACTGAGGGGCAATCACGCATAATATGGCCCGGTCGACCACATGAATAGCAAACATCTGAACCCAATCGGCATTGACCCCAATGCGACTTCCCACACTGGGAACATCGTGGTATAGGTGGCCTTGACTGCCCTGAATCACCTCTAAACTAGGACCCCAAATAATTCTGACTCGGCCCGGTATGAGTAGATCTATCAAGGCTCTGGCCTAAAAACCGTGGAGGTGCATTGGTCATAGAATAGACCGAATGTCTAGGGAACTGTTGCCTGTGTCCGCCTCTGGACTCACTCATTGGGCCCGAAGATCTGGCCCTCTTGCTATGTCCTCTATCCTGTTCACGTTCACTTCTCCGCTGCTGTAGGCTTTCCTCTAAGTTCTGAGCATGTGCCTGAATGCGTGCAATATCCATACCATCCTGAAGGGACGCAGTCAAGCATTTGTCCATCAGATGGGGCCCTAGGCCTTTTACAAATCGGTGTACCCTGTCGCCCATATCTGCTACCATGGCCGAAGCATACCTGGCCAAGGAGTTAAAACGGAGGCTATACTCTAGGGCACTCATACTGCCTTGCCTCAAATTTAAGAATTTATCGGCCCTAGCTCACCGAACTTCTGGGGGCATATAATGACGGAGAAAAGCATCAACAAACGCTTGCCATACCGGGGGAGGTGCATTGGCTCCCCGCGAAGCCATCCATACTGTATACCACTGGATCGAGACATCTCTCAATCTATAGGATGCTAGCTCTACCGACTCGGTGTTTGAAGCATGTATCAACCGGAGTGACCTTAGCATACCATCAATAAAGTCCTGGGGATCCTCCTCCGGTTTTGACCCAAAGAATTCCGGAGGGTTCAAAGTAATGAAATCACAGGCTCTTGCACTAACAGCCCTATCACCATAGCCTGAACTGTGCCTCTGAGCCTGGGCCGCAACCAACTGAGTCAACAAATTAATGGCCTCTTTCACACTTGGCCAGAAGCATTCAGTGGAGGAGCTGGAGGTGCTGGAGCTGGGGTTGAGCCTCCCTCATGCTCCTCAGTAATAGGCACTGTCTGGGAGGACTGAGATCGAGCCGCACACTGGGACTCACTTTCCTCTACTACCGGTGGTGGTGCTCTTTTAGCCCGCTTTTCTGCCACCGTCTTGCCCTTTTGGGCTACTGTAGCCTTTTTCTTTATAGGCATTTCTGAAATACACAACACACGATTAAGGAACAAGAATTTCTTACATCATAGCTCTATCGCACGATTCTTATGAAGTAAGAAGGTCATTCATTCCTAAAATATCCGCAGCTTCTTGTTTATAAGTGTGGCGCGCAACACACCCATAACCAAGACTCTACTAGACACGGCACGTAGACACACCCTAGGACTGAACTGCTCTGATACCACTTTTGTCACGACCCGACTCGGGGCCGCGACGAGCACCCGGTGCTAGCCCACCCGGGCACCCTCTTAGCTTACTCTTATACTTACATCTAGGTGAGCCACATAATTATACATGCATTTCCATTCATTCGTCAACTAGTCTCATTTGGACAACAACCCATTTATATCATCGTAGGCATTTATGCCACATCAATGTACATGGGCCCACGTGGCCGACAAAATGATATAAAAAACATAGGCCAACAAGGCCAAACACATCTACCCACACACACACATGTCTACGAGCCTCTATGAATATAACATATCACATTAGCGGGACAGGACCCCGCTATGCCCATAATTATATACACAAAAGAATGAGTACCCAAAAGAAATGGCTCCGAAGGAAATGGAGCTCTCTATGTAATCTCCGAATAGGCAGCTATGGATCAAGTCTGTCTCCCTGTGCACCTGCAGGCATGACGCAGCGTCCACAAACAAAAGGACGTCAGTACGAAGAATGTACTGAGTATGTAAAGCATGAGCAACATCAATAAATAAGCATCATGAACAACATATGAATTAGCATAGGGGGGGGGGGGGGGGGGGGGGAGGGGGAGACAATAATATCATCGTCATAGACTTACCTACCTTTCGTAGGACTTTCCATTTTTCATACGTATTTGTACACCTACGTCATCATCCGTATTCCATAATAGTACTCGTACCATACTTGTGCTCATATTCGTACACATGTCCTTATTCGCATTCATATACATAGTCTTTTCACATTCATATTCATATTATATACATATCCATACACTTATATACATACATAGCGTGCCCGACCATAAGGTTCGGTGTTTCATACGTACTTAGCCAACCAAGGCTCAATGTTATTTCTACCAGGCCCTACCAAGGCTTAAGGGTTATCTGTACCATCTGCAGAGGTGTGCGCGTGTTACGTAATTGTATACATACTTTATACATAATCATATATATATATATATATATATACATCCATATACATATATTCTACCCGGCATTATAAGCTCGGGGTGTCATTATAGCCCTTCATGGGCACATGTGAATATAATAGCCCGTAGGCACCTTTAGCATCATTATTATCATTATCGTCATCACTATCATCATCATTATTGCTACATACACATATTAGGCTTACTCGTCATATGAGGGCGTAGTACAATCGTAGTACATGTTAAAGATCGTGAGCTTATGAGCTCGGAGTGTCAATCACTTGAATACAACATACTCATATAGAGGAATTAGAAGTTTGGCCAAGAATCATGCCTTATGAAAGAAGGGTTAGCCTTACATACCTTTTCTTCGGACTATTCTACACTTGCACGTTTCCTTCCAATGCTAGCGCCTATACCTTCATTAATATCATAACAATGGCCATTAGTCATTCACATCATCCACATTATCTAGATTTCTCAATTTGCTTCTAATTCTCCCATATTCATGGTCATAACATCCAACTTCGTCCATTCGTCTAAAGTGTCTAGTTAATGATCTTAGTACCATTTATAATGCATTCCTATCGCAACACAACAACATTCATGATTCAATTCAAACTATTCCTCAAAATGTCACTTACTATTCCTCAAAATGTCACTATTCACCATTCATGACCTAGTTGACCGCATTTTCTACAATCCAAGTATTTTAATTCTCCAATACCTTAAACATCATGTAAAAATCATGAATCCTACCTTAGAAGTTGTAGGAACAAGCTTTGGTTGATAATACTCCTCTTTGAGCAAAACCCTAGTTTTTCTCTATTTGGATTTCTTGACTTGGATGATCCTTGATGATTCCCTTATCCTTGATTCACTTGTCTTAATGTTAATGATGGCTTATAATCCTTGAAAACTCATATAATAAATGTAGAGACAAGTTTTAGAGAGAAGTGGTGTAATGTTGTAATGAAATAAAATAAGTGTCGGTCCCTTTATTTAATGACTTGTGAAATCTGTGCTGAGATGAACAGTGGTCGTCCATGGAGGTTTACGGTCCGTATTTTAGTTTACGGACCGTCCCTCGTGGTCATTTTTAAGCTTAAGCAGAACCAGAAACTTAAGGCTGCATGCATGGTGATTTACGACCATGGTTTACGGGTCGTAAATCACTTTACGGTCCGTCCACCAGGTCGTATTTAACCATTTCCTCGGCTGGCAGAAAGTTGAAGCCTTGCATGGCAGTTTACGACTGCCAGTTTACGGACCATATTGCACTTTACAGTCCGTATTTTGCAATTTACGACCACTGGGCAGTTGCAATTCTGCAACTTCCCATATTTCTTAGACTTCTCATTTTAATCACCCCCGTCCATGCACATGCATTGCTCACCTTGTATCTCATCTTAACTTAGCCAACTTCCTCGTCTCACATCGGATACTTTCGAAATCTCGCCTAAGGTCATCAAACGTCGTTTCTTGCTCGTAGACATCATGCACTCATATTCATCACTAGTTTATCCACTTGCGTACCAACGGAAAATTTTCTGAGGTGTAACAGTATGTTATAAATGATATGTAGGACGTGGGTTAAGCATTAAATGTGAGAGAACATAATAGTGAACTATGACTATGATTATGAAGACATCTAAGTGAAATTATGAAATATGGATGAGGTGGATGAATGATGATTGTTCCATATAGTATGGTAAATGTGATAATAGATGTTTGGGAGTTGATACAAGGGAAATGCTGCCCAAATTTTCCTAAAAATAGTAAGCATGTTTAAGTACGACTTCTCTTGAAGGTAGAAATGCGAATATTGAAGAGGAACGTTCGAGCGATAGAGTAACTAGACGACAAGGTATGTAAGACCAATCCTTTCTTTCTAAGGCATGAATCTTTCAAATTTTCCATGATCTTCTTAGACGATAGAGACCATGAGTCCATGAATATACGAAGCTACACACGCACGTGACTAAGAAGGGAAATATGATACGAGCATGATAATTATGACGATGAACATAAGTATGAGAAATCCTAGTATAATAAAGGATGCCCATGAAGCTAATAATCCTAAGTATGTTTTCATCGATGCCTCTCTTTGCGTACACTCACCTTAGATTGTTAGTTCCTTCGAGGTGAGATATGATGTTGATGATTACTCCATAATATGATCGGGGGTTCACGACCTTATGTCACCCCGACATAGCCATAGCTATTTTCAAATCCTAATGTATGTCTTAAGTGATACGTGTATAAAGATGCTAAGTCATGATATGTCTATGAGATGACCGATAATATAAGATTATGTTATGCCTATGAGATGTGTAATAAAGATGAAGCTATGAATGATTGTATGACGATATGATTCCACCGTGCCTAGATGGCCGGGCATGTCACCGCTAATGCGGGCTACTATGATTCCACCGTGCCTAGATGGTCGGGCATGTCACCACTAGTCGGCTATTATGATTACACCGTGCCTAGAGGGTTGGGCATGATACCACTAGTGGGCGGCGTACGATGGTTACCGGACGCGGGTTAACGATGATGATGATGATGTGATATTATATGTGCTATGATAATACATGTTCCATGATTATGTAAATATGCGATATATGTATGAAATGTACTCACCTATAGAAGTCATGCAGGTTTTATCCTTCTCCTATGGTTTATGAATCTTCTACTATGCTTATTTCATTCATGTCTTACATACTCAGTACAATATTCGTACTGACGTCCGTTTTCTTTGGACGCTGTGTTCATGCCCACAGGTAGACAGGGAGGCGATCCAGACTCATAGGAGCTATTAGCCGATTTGAAGAGCACTCCATTTCCCAGAGGTGTCGTTGATTATTCTTTTGGTATATATGTATATGTATATTTTGGACACGACGGGGTCCTGTCCCGTCCTTATGTCTAGCACTCCAGTAGAGGCTCGTAGATACGCAGTGTGGGTCATATGGTCTCACAAGGTCACTACTGTATATATGTATATATGTGTATATTATCATTTTGATAGCCGAGAGGCTTATGTATATAAAAGCATTTATGTTCCAAAATGAAATATGACTTTCGTATGATTTGAGTATAAATTTGATAAAAGAGCGTTAAATGAGTATGATAAGTAATAGGACGAGCGGTGCTCTGTGGTTAGCCCCGGATACCCGTTGCGGCCCTAGCCGGGTCGTGACAAAAGTGGTATCAGAGCAGTTCAGTCCTAAGAAGTGTCTACGAGTCGTGTCTAGTAGTCTTGTTTATGGTGTGTTGTGCGCCACACTAATAAACAGGAGGCTATAGGGCATTTAGGAAAAATGACCATCTTTCTTCTTAAGAGATCGTGTGATAGAGCTGTGTTATAAGATTTTCCCCTCCTAATAGTGTGTTATGATTTCAGAAATGCCGCCAAAGGGAAAGGCTACCGCTGCCCAGAAGGGCAAGACTACGACAAAAAGGCGGGTAGAAAGAGAGCCGCCAATGAATGTGGAAGAGGGCGAATCACATAATGAGGCCCTATCTAATACTTCCTCCACCCCGCCCAATGTAGAAGAACAAGAAGGAGCTTCAGCTCCAATTCCTCCACCGGTTGCTTCGGGTCAACAAGTGACCGAAGCCATTCATCTATTGACGCAGTTGGTTGCCGCCCAGGCACAGCGGCAGAATGTGGGCCCAAGTGATCGGTCAGCTAGTACCTGAGCCCGTGACTTTATGAGCTTGAATCCTCCGAAAGGTTTTGGGTCAAAGCTGGATGAAGACCCGCAAGGCTTTATTGATGAGATGCTGAGGACATTGAAGATTATTCATGCCTCCGAGACTGAATCTGTGGAGTTGGCATCGTATAGACTCCGAGATGTGACGGTATTGTGGTATAATAATTGGATAGCATCGAGAAAAGCGAATGCGCCTCCTCCCGTTTGGCAAGAATTCGTAGATGCTTTCATTCACCATTATTTTCCACCCGAGGTCCGCCGAGCTAGAGCGGATAGATTTCTAAATTTGAAGCAAGGAAATATGAGTGCCCGGGAATATAGCCTTTAATTTAATTCCTTGGCTAGATATGCTCCGGCTATGGTGGCCGACATGGGAGATAGGGTGCATCGTGTTGTGAGTGGCTTGGGGCCACATTTGTTCAAGGATTGTTTGACGGCTTCGTTGCAAGAAGGTATGGATATTTCCCGAATACAAGCCCATGCCTAGAATTTAGAAGGACAACGACATCTGCAAAGGGGTGATCGTGACATTGATAGAAGGCAAAGCAAGAGGGCCAGATCTATGGGGACAGGTAACGATTATAGAGGGGGATCGAGGCAGACTTATTCCCGACATTCCGGCCAGTCAGTGACTAGTGCGCCCCCATGATTTGCATAAAGGAGATTTGATCTCTCCTTTCCTTCAGGAAAAGGTCAGAGTTCGAGAGCTTCGGGTTCTCAGTTTGGGGGTGAGTATAGTCAGAGGAGACCACCAGTTCCACGGTGTAGCCAGTGCAAAAAATTACACTCGGGGCCATGTCGCCAAGGCATAGATGCTTGCTATATTTGCGGACAGACTGGGCATTTGATGCGAGACTGTCCCTCGAGGTATGGTAGAGGTGGGGTTCGGCCCACCGGATCAGCGGCAGGTTCATTTTCAGTGCGCTCGGTAGGGCATACTTCTCAAATTCCAACAAGCCGAGGAGGAGCATCTACTTCAGGTGCCACTCAGCCCCGTGTGTATGCTTTAGCCGGACGACAATATCTGGAGTTCTCCCCAGATGTGGTTACAGGTACATTATGCATATTTTCCCATGATGTGTATGCCTTGATAGATCCGGGTTCTACTTGCTCTTATATTACTCCGTATGTTGCTGGTCATATTGGGGTGAAACCCGAGCCAATCAAACCTTTTGGGGTATCTACTCTGGTTGGTGATCCCGTGATAGCTAGACAAGTGTATAAAAATTGTGTATTTATGATATGTGATCGCCAGACCAAAGCTGATTTAATTGAGTTGGAAATGTTAGATTTCGATGTGATTATGGGTATGGATTGGTTGGCATCGTGTTATGCTAGCGTTGATTGCCGGATGAAAAAAGTTTTGTTCTAATTTTTGGGAGAGCCCGTGCTTGAATGGAAGGGTAAAACAGCGTCTGCAAAAGGGAGGTTTATTTCCTGCCTTAAGGCAAGAAATATGATAGCCAAGGGATATATTTATCACTTAGTCCGAGTTAATGACACCGAAGCAAAGTCACCAACTTTCCAATCTATTTCGGTAGTGAATGAATTTCCGGATGTATTTCCTGATTAACTTCCAGGTCTTCCTTCAGAAAGAGAGATTGATTTCGCCATTGATATGTTGCTGGACACCAAGCCTATTTCTATTCCTCCGTATCGAATGGCTCCGGCAGAATTGAAAGAGTTAAAGGCACAGTTGAAAGATTTGCTTGAGAAGGGGTTTATTAAACCCAGTTCATCACCGTGGGGAGCACCAGTCTTGTTCGTGAAAAAGAAAGATGGTTCCCTACGAATGTGTATCGACTATAGGCAGTTGAACAAGGTGACAATAAAGAACAAATATCCTCTCCCAAGGATTGATGATTTATTTATTCAACTACAGGGTGCCAAGTGGTTTTCAAAAATAGACTTGAGGTCGGGTTATCATCAAGTGAGATTTAGAGAAGCGGATATTCCTAAAACAGCTTTCAGGATGAGATATGGCCACTATGAGTTCCGGGTGATGTTATTTGGGTTGACTAATGCTCCGGCAGTGTTCATGAATTTGATGAATAATGTATTCAGGCCACTCTTGGATCTATTTGTGATAGTATTCATTGATGATATTCTGGTATATTCTCGCACAGAATCAGAACATGCAGATCATTTACGTATCGTTCTTGGAATTCTTCGAGCCCGAGAACTATACGCAAAATTTTCAAAGTGCGAGTTTTGGCTGAATTCTGTAACATTCCTGGACCATGTAATTTCAGATGATGGCATTCGAGTCGACACTCAGAAAATTGAAGCTGTGAAGACTTGGCCAAGGCCGACGACGCCTACAGAAGTTCATAGTTTTCTGGGATTGGCAGGCTACTACAGAAGGTTCGTAGAGGGATTTTCCTCTATTTCAGCCCCATTGACAAAGCTAACCCAGAAGTCAGTCAAGTTTCAATGGAATGATGCTTGTGAACGTAGCTTCCAAGAGCTGAAGGATAGATTATCCTCAGCTCCAGTCCTAACACTTCCAGAAGGGCCAAATGGTTATGTCGTGTATTGTGATGCTTCTGGTGTTGGGCTAGGATGTGTATTGATGCAGCATGGTAGAGTTGTTGCTTATGCTTCGAGACAGCTACCGAAACATGAAAGGAACTACCCAACTCATGATCTCGAATTAGCTGCAGTCATTCATGCACTAAAAATGTGGAGACATTACTTGTATGGCATGCATGTTGATATCTATACAGACCACAAGAGTCTTCAATACATTTTCAAGCAGAAGGAGTTAAATCTGCGGCAGAGGCGGTGGTTAGAGTTACTAAAAGATTACGATGTGAACATCTTTTACCACCCCGGAAAATCAAATGTAGTAGCTGATGCGCTTAGCCGCCGGTCAATGGGCAGTCTATGTGAAGTTCCTTCGGAAAAGAAAGAATTGGTTCATGAACTCCATCAACTAGCTAATCTTAGAGTACGTCTAATCGATTCAGGTAGTGCAAGAGTTAGTGTTAATAATCCCGTAGTTTCGTCTCTGAATATGGAGGTGAAAGAGCGACAATATGAAGATCCTCAGTTGAGCCATTATAGGGACACAGTTCATGAAAAAGATAAGTCTCCATCTGAAATTTCAATGGATGGAATTCTTAGATACCGAGGCAGGCTGTGTGTTCCAAATGTTTCAGAATTAAGTCGCAAAATTCTAGGGGAAGCTCATTATTCTTGGTATTCTATTCACCCAGGTGTTACATCCGACATTTTCGCTTATTCAAAAAATTCAAGATAAATGGACTTGTGATGAATAAGGCCACAATTGGACATTTCTTGGTATGAATGTGTAGGTTATGAATACAATGGTGTGGAATTACGAAAGGAGGCCAAGGGAAAAATTAGAATTTTGGAAATTTGTCCCATGAATTTCAATAATTAGCCAACAATTTTGGGCTAAAAAATTAAGTGAAGTGAGGCCCAACTTTAAGGGGCCCAACCGGCCACAACTCACCCAAGCCCATGGATTAATTAAATTCCATGGGAAATTATTTTATATATGGATAAGTATAAAGAAGGTTCAAGATAAGTCAAGAAGACAAAACAAAAAGAAATCAAGAACAAAGAGAGAGAGAGAGAATTCGGGTGAAAGAAAGAAAAAGAAAGAAAAGAAGGAAAAAATTATTGGAGCCAAATCTTGATTCAAAAAATTCTTTTGTTGTGAGATTAGTACTAAGCTCAAAGCCCTCTACAAGTTGATATAAGTATTGTGGCAAGAAAGCAATTTTATCCTCCAAGTGAAGAACTTGAAGAAAGGTAAGGATTTCATGCTTTTGTTATGTTATAAAAGGTATATGTATGTTGTAGTATGTGTGAATGAATGAAAAATATCGAAATTTTGTGTGTTGGAACTAAGTATGTGTTGGCCGTGGGTATGCATGTATATTGCATGGTTTGGTGACTTGAATTCATGTTAGAATCTAGTATGTTATGGTAAAAATTGTATTAGAAATGAAAGTGAGATGAATTAATGGAAGTTGGAGGATATTGCATGTTGGCCGTGTGGTGCTTATGTGAAAGTGGATGGGTTGAATTGATTTAATGCAATACTTGTGTTGTTATGACTTTGTGGAGTAGATGGAAGGATAATGGTTAAGCTAAAACGAAGAATTTGTTGGTTAAGTTGTTGTCGGAAAGTATGTCGCTTTAGCGTGATTTCTTGAAATTATGATTTATGATAATGAACTTGGAATATGAAAATGTGTTTATGAACTTGTATGTTGAAAGTTAGGAAAAGATTGGAAAAGTAGTGACTTAATGGAAAGTTTGAATGTTTGTGTATCTTATGAATATTATGTGAAAATGGTATGGATGCCTCCGGTGTATGTCGTAATGATTTTGATGGATAATGGATATGAAAATAATAAGTTTGGTTTGGAAATGCAAGTTTGAAACGAAAAATGTTTCGTTATGTCGAAAGATGGCTAATGATGTCTTAGTGTATGTTTAATGTCCATTGATGTTTTGATGTCATTCCTGGGTTGTTGTGTTGATGAATTGAGCCGAGCTAAGTCTCGGGGATGTCGTATATACAGAGGAAATGCTGCCGAAATTTCGGTAGGCAAGTATGTGTAAAGTTGGAATATGGAAAGAATGAAACTAACAAATGGTAAACTTGACCATTTCCAGATTTTGGACGAAATTTGGGTTGACGCCAAGCGAGCGTAAGGCGCTATCGAGGTATGTGAAGCATTCCCCTATGTTCCTAGGCCCTATGTTCTGGATGTGGTAGGCTCGGCCGCGAGCCTTAAGTACGACTCCGTTCCCCGGAATTCGAGACGGAAAACCGCTCCAATTGCCTTTAAAGTGATTTTTTGTACAAAACGTCCCTAAACGGAGTCGGAACACTTCCAAACGACTATGGATGACCTCATAAGGTCTATTATCAATAATCTACGTATGTAGCCTCGAGTTGGTCCGAGGCGGGCCCACAAGGCCCGATACTTTCTGTAAAATTTTAAATACTTCCGTTTTGGTCCGATTTTCTCTAAAAAATTCTGGACTATTATTTTGTGTATGATATGGCTATTTTTGTGTAATTTATACAAAATGATTT
This sequence comes from Lycium barbarum, assembly GCF_019175385.1. Lineage (NCBI taxonomy): Eukaryota > Viridiplantae > Streptophyta > Magnoliopsida > Solanales > Solanaceae > Lycium > Lycium barbarum. The sequence goes on along the minus strand of NC_083337.1, from coordinate 80,065,763 downwards.
CTGAACATCTGAGAATCCGATTCTGATAATAATTTGTCGTGCCTTCCCAACTAGGATATAGGCGCGTATTATGCATACTATCTGGATATTCTGATTTTGACTCGCCATTTGGCACCCTTCAGGTTGATCTAGTCTATATGTTGAGTCTGTATGTAAGTAGTTTCTCATTTATCGGTTCGTGTCTGTCTCAATGCATTCTTTCACTGCGACCCGGGCCAGGTTCTATTATCGTGCATATTTCTCTGCATTGTTCACCGCGTCCCTCGGCGTACGGGCCGGGATCTGTATGTCTGTATGATATTATGATTTGTGTATGGGGATGGCGGCCAGGATGGCATATGATCTGATCTGATTCTGTCTGTCCACCGCGTCCCGTACTAAGAGGGTCGGGTTCTGTTACCGCGCCCCCAGACAGGGCCGGGATCTGTATGAATGTATGCGTGTGCCATCTATATTTATATAAGCACATGCCTCTGTATGATTCTGTATGACTCTGTACTACTCTGCATGCATAATTCTGTCCGACATACTTCTGTCTGTCCGTCTGAATTACGACTATGTCTGTATGTCCGTATGGATTCTGATTCTGCTCATCTGTCCGTATTATGATTCTGTCTGTCTGTCCGAACCATGATTCTGTTTATCTGTAAAGAACACGATTCTGTATGTCTGTCTGGATCATGACTCTGTCCGTCAGTCTGATTTATGGTTCTGTTCGTTATATTTCTGTGACTCCGGTTCGGACTATGTTTATATCTGTTATGTTCTGCTTTACATACTCGGTATATTTTTCGTACTGGCCCCCGTTCTTCGGGGGCTGCGCTACATGCCCGCAGGTACCGACGCACCAGGTGATACGCTGCCAGCGTAGGTTTCTGATTCAGATGTTTTGAAGAGCTCCTTTGATCCGGAGCGTATATTTTTGGTATATATCTCCTGTCTTCTGTATACTCTGTATGTATGGATATTCTGGGTACGGCGGGGCCCTGTCCCGTCATATGATTCTGTATGTCTGTAGAGGCCTGTAGATAGATGTGTGGGTTACGGGTTTCGTCTGTATGTTAGCCTTATCGGCTTATCTGTAAATGTCTGTATGTTCAGGTATATATATATATATATATATATGTTTGCGCGCGTGCCGTATTTGCATCGGCCTACTTTTGTAACTTCTGTTTTAAAAAGGAAAAAAAAATTCCGTATGATTCGAAATTCGGTCGGGTAGGTATGTACGGGCACCCAGTTAGGGTACCAGTCGCGGCCCACGGGGTTGGGTCGTGACACCAGGAACGACAAAGATATATCATGATCTCAAGATGATGTATTGGTGGGATGGCATGAAGAGAGACATAGCAGAATTTGTAGGCCAATGTCCAAATTGCCAACAAGTGAAAATCGAGCATCAAAAGCCAGGAGGATTATTGCAAGCGATGGAAATCCTTACTTGGAAATGGGAAGTGATCAACGTGGATTTCATTGTGGGGTTACCTCATTCTTGAGAAAAATATGATTCTATATGGGTGATCGTGGACTGAGTCACGAAAGCAACTCATTTTCTTCCAGTTAGGACCGCATACTCAGCAGAAGATTATGCAAAGTTGTATCTCAAAGAAATTGTGCGGCTCCATGGTATTCCACTATCCATTATCACAGATAGAGGAGCCCAATTTACAGCCAAGTTCTAGAAGTCTTTTCAAGAAGGTCTAGGTACCCAAGTGAAGCTTAGCACGGCGTTTCATCCGCAAACCGACGGACAAGCCGAACGTACTATTCAGACTTTGGAAGATATGCTACGGGCTTGTGTACTAGACTTTGGTGGTAGCTGGGATGATCATTTACCTTTGATTGAGTTCGCATATAACAACAGCTACCATTCCAGTATCCAAATGGCTCCATATGAAGCGTTACATGGAAGGAAGTGCAGATCTCCGATTGGATGGTTTGAAACAGGAGAAGTACAGCTAATAGGCCCTGAATTGATTCAGCAAGCAGTAGAGAAAGTCAAAGTGATCCGAGATCGATTGTTGACAGCCCAAAGTCGCCAAAAATCTTATGCGGACAATCGCCGGCGAGACTTGGAACTTCAAGTTGATGACTGGCTATTTTTGAAAGTGTCACCAATGAAAGGAGTGATGAGATTTGGAAAGAAAGGAAAGTTGAGTCCACGATACGTTGGACCTTATAAAATTATCCGTATGGTGGGTCATGTAGCCTATGAATAGGACTTGCCTTTATAGCTGGAATCAGTCCACCCAGTTTTCCATGTTTCGATGCTCCGCAAGTGTGTTGGAGATCCCACAAAAATTATTCCAATTGATGATGTTCAACTGACGAAAAATCCAACCTATGAAGAAGTGTCTATTGCAATATTAGACAGACAAGTACGGAGACTTCGAAGTAAGGAGGTAGCCTCAGTCAAATATTGTGGCGAAACAACAACCGAGAATAAATGACTTGGGAAGCGGAAGAAAGTATGAGATTTAAGCACCCACACTTATTCCAACCTCGAGGAGAGATTCAAGACGAAACATCAACATTATGAGGTATGTATGCTTACTTTTCATGCTTTTGGTCGCGTGTGGCCAATTTATAGTTCTATTGTGTTGTGGCCCTGTGAGTCACTATTATTGTGGGTTGTTATGACAGGATGGTAGCGCCATATTACAGGGGAAACTCTGGCGAAATTTTCGTAGGATTCCCGAGTGTTTAACATTCGAGGACGAATGTTCCAAAAAGGGGGGAGAATGTTACACCTTGAAAATTTCATGTCGTCGCGTAGTGAATGAACCAACGCGAGCTTAAGGATAATAGGAAGTTCTTAAGATTATAAGATGGATAATTAGAGGTTTTAGAATGCATACATTAAGATCTTGAAGTTATATGAAATGATGAGATAAGAATTGGTAAGGACAAGTGGAGTATAAGTGAGGTCTGGGAAAGGTTCCATAAATTTTGTGTTAAGGAATGTTTGGTAAGGTTTTGAGGACGAGTTATAGGGACGTTTAGATCATTAAGGAAGTATTAAACAAGTGTTAAGAGGGTTGTATAAGGATTGAAGATCAAACAAAACGACGAGAACAACTTCGGAGAAGCTGTGAGTTCCACGGCCATGTTTCACGGCCCGTGAAACATTCCACGGACCGTAAAATGGTCCGTCGAATACCCAGCAGAGATGATGGCTGGCCAATGCTGAACCACGACCACTTCCACGACCCGTGAAATGTTCCACGGACTGTGAAAGTGTCCGTGGAATACCCAGCAGAGTTGATGACTGGCCAGTGGTGAACCACGACCAGTTCCACGAACCGTGAAGTGTTCCACGGACTGTGAAAGTGTCCATGGAAGTCCCGACAAGCTGAACAAGTTCTGGCTATATAAATGTGTTCCCACTTCATTTATTTAATTCCCACACTTTTTTATCTCTCTCTCAAGACTTCTAGAGAATTCCACACTCTTCATCCACAAGAACTCAAGGAAGATTGGTGATCGATTTCATCAAACCAACAAGAATCAAGCGGAAGAAACACATTAAAGTCCATCCAAGTCAAGGAATTCCTATGGAGGTGAATTAGGGTTTGGGTGCAAGAAGAGTATTCCTACTCAAGACTTATTCCTACACTATCTAAGGTATGTTTTATGATCTTTCCATGTTGATTAAGGAAATGAGAAGTTGAAACACATGGATTGTAGAAGGGGTATAGGAAATGGGTCACAAAGATGAAAGCAATGAAGTTCTTGAGTTGTAGTTGAAATGAATCATGACTATTGAGATGTTGTAGTTATAAGTATGTTATAAATGACATGTAGGACGTGGGTTAAGCACTAAATGTGAGAGAACATAATAGTGAACTATGACTACGATTATGAAGACATCTAAGTGAAATTGTGAAATATGGATGAGGTGGATGAATGATGATTGTTCCTTATAGTATGGTGAATGTGATTATAGATGTTTGGGAGTGATATAAGGGAAATTCTGCCCAAATTTTCCTAAAAATAGTAAGCATGTTTAAGTAATCGATTGGCTAACGTTCGTACGACTTCTCTTGAAGGTAGAAACGCGAATATTGAAGAGGAACGTTCGAGCGATGAGTAACTAGCCGAAAAGGTATGTAAGACCAATCCTTTCTTTCTAAGGCATGAATCTTTCAAATTTTCCATGATCTTCTTAGACGATAGAGACCATGAGTCCATGAATATACGAAGCTACACACGCACGTGACTAAGAAAGTAAATATGATACGAGCATGATAATGATGATGATGAACATAAGTATGAGAAATCCTAGTAAAATAAAGGATGTCCATGAAGCTAATAATCCTAAGTATGTTTTCATCGATGCCTCTCTTTGCATACACTCACCTTAGATTGTTAGTTCCTTCGAGGTAAGATATGATGTTGATGATTACTCTATAATATGATCGGGGGTTCACGACCTTATGTCACCCCGACATAGCCATAGCTATTTTCAAATACTAATGTATGTCTTAAGTGATAAGTGTATAACGATGCTAAGTCATGATATGTCTATGAGATGATCGATAATATAAGATTATGTTATGCCTATGAGATGTGTAATAAAGATGAAGCTATGAATGATTGTATGACGATATGATTCCACCGTGCCTAGATGGTCGTGCATGTCACCGCTAATGCGGGCTGCTATGATTCCACCGTTCCTAGATGGCCGGGCATGTCACCACTAGTGGGCTGCTGTGATTACACCGTTCCTAGAGCGCCGGGCATGACACCACTAGTGGGCGGCATACGATGGTTACCCGGACGCGAGTTAACGATGATGATGATGATGTGATGTTATATGTGCTATGATAATACATGTTCCATGATTATGTAAATATGCGATATATGTATGAAATGTACTCACCTATAGAACTCATTCAGGTTTTATCCTTCTCCTATGGTTTATGAATCTTCTACTATGCTTATTTCATTCATGTCTTACATACTCAGTACAATGTTCGTACTGACGTCCGTTTTCTTTGGATGCTGTGTTCATGCCCACAGGTAGACAGGGAGGCGATCCAGACTCGTAGGAGCTATTAGCCGATTTGAAGAGCACTTCATTTTTCGGATGTGCCGTTGATTATTCTTTTGGTATATATGTATATGTATATTTTGGGCACGACGGGGTCCTGTCCCGTCCTTATCTCAAGCATTCCAGTAGAGGCTCGTAGATACGTAGTGTGGGTCATATGGTCTCACAAGGTCACTACTGTATATATGTATATATGTGTATATTATCATTTTGATAGCCGAGAGGCTTATGTATATAAAAGCATTTATGTTCCAAAAAGATTATGACTTTCTTATGATTTGAGTATAAATTTGATAAAAGAGCGTTAAATGAGTATGATAAGTAATAGGATGAGCGGTGCTCGGTGGTTAACCCCGGGTACCCGTCGCGGCCCCTAGCCGGGTCGTGACAGTGCCTACATGACCGGGCAGTATAACACCGTGCCGTCGAATAGGCGGCCGGGCAGACACACCACTGCAGTGGGCAGTTTATGATTACCCCGGACGCAGGTGGCCTGGACGCGGGCTAATGATTATCACACCGTGCCTAAATGGTCGGGCAGTATTACACCGTACCTATATGGTCGGGCAGTTTACTTGTAAATATTTATATGTTGTTTCAAAAGGTAAGGTTAGCATGCATGATATCCGCCTTAAGAGGTAAACAGAGGTACAGGTTATTTCCTTACTCTATACTGTTCTGTGCTTTACGTCTCTTACTATGATCTTATAGTATTATTCAATTCTGTCTTACATACTCGGTATATTGTTCGTACTGACGCCCCTTTGCCTGGGGCCGCTGTGTTTCATGCCACGCACGTGTATACAGATGAGTAGAAGACATTGGCTATAGGATGTTCCCAGGCTATCAGCTGGATTGGTGAGCTCCATCTCAGTTCGGAGTGTTGCCGAGTCAAGTTACTTATGTTAAGGTATTGTGTATATGTTAGAGACTTTGCAGCCAGTGTCATGTGGATAGTGCGACGAGGGGTCGACAATTGTGTAAAGCGACCGTATAGGTCGATGTGTTTTCAAGCTTTATTCTCAAGGATTTTATTTGTGACTAAAGGTTCTGTTGAATTAACGATAAGGGAGAAGTCCCTGATTTGACAAAAGAGTTTTATTGAAAAGTTTTTTGTACCTGACGGAAGCGTCATTTCATATATTAAAGGTTCACAAAAAGTGTGACTCATGGATGGAATGGTAGTATGGAACTCAGCCAAGTAGAGTCTTGGGTGTCAGTCGCGGCCCTCCGGTTTGGGTCGTGACAGATTGACTTATGAAGAAGTACCCAATGTCATACTAGATAGGCAAGTACGGAGACTTAGAAACAACGAAGTGGCCTCAGTTAAGGTTTTATGGAGAAACGACAACCGAGAAGAAATGACTTGGGAGGCGGAAGGAAATATGAAGTCGAAGTACCCCCACCCATTTCAGTCCCCGGAAAAGATCCAAGATAAAGCATCATGATTATGAGGTATGTATGCTTCCTTTCATGCTCTTCGTCGTGTTTGGCCATATCTATATTGTTAGTGTGTTGTGGCCCTGTGAGGCATGTTTATTGTGGGATATTGTGACAGGGTGATAGCGCCATTTTACAAGGGAAACTCTGGCAAAATTTCTGTGAAATTCCCGAGGACTTAACATTCGAGGACGAATGTTTTTAAAGGGGAAAAGAATGTTACACCTCCCGTTTTAGTGCAAGGAGATTTTGGCTAAATTGGTTGCATACACCTTTGGTACGGTAATACGCACCAGAGCTTTAGTCGCAAGACATTTTACCTTGCACGTGTACAGGAGTATAAGTATGTATTTTTGACATCATGAAGGAATTAGAAGTGAAATGAATTAAAGGGCGGAGCAGTTCAGAAAACTGCTGAAACCAGTCCACATCGACGGCCCAAGGGACGGACCGTCGACACGTCGACGAGCCGTTGCCTGGCACCGTCGACGAGGTTTTACAATCAGACATCTCAGGCGGATAGACCATGGCGCATGTCGACGGGCCATCGACACGTCGACGAGCCGTCGACCCTGCACGTCGACCCGCCGATCTAGAAGTTTCCAACCGTGGGTATAAATATAAGTTCCCACGATTTTATTTCATTATTTCTCCAAAAACAGACTTTATACCCCTCTAAAACCCTCTCTCTATTTCTACAACAATTTATACCAAGAAATTAAGATCAAAAGCCAAGATCTAAGAGATTCATATACTAAAAAGCTTATTAGGGTTTGTGGAGAGCAAGAATTCCTTTGGTATGCAAGTGGAGGATTTCATTCTAATGGAGTAGAGTGACTCAAGGCTTGTTCCCAAGTGCTTAAGGTGAGTTTTATGTTTATTTCCTATTATTGAGAATATTGAAGGGTTGAAGACTTAGATTATGGAGGAAAATAGAATATGGAGCTTAAATATAGAATCAATGGTATTACTGAATAGTAGTTGACATGAATCATGCCTCTTGATGTATTATAAGTAGAATCTTGTTATAAATGATATTAAGAATATGGGAGAAACATTATAGGAGGATGAATGCAATATTGCATTATGACCATGGTTATGGATGCCCTTGTGTCACGACCCAACCCCGTGGGCCGCGACTGGTGCCCTACTTAGGCACCCCAAACAGACTCACAACCCAGATCATCATATTAAGACTCATTCAGACTTAACATACGTTGTTCAAACTGAAAACTAATAGCAGACGTCACACAAACATTGATCGAACACTTATCTTAAGCGGTCGCCCGTGCAGAACAGTCATATCAAAATCAGAAAGGTGGCGGAATATACATCGCCCAAATGCACACACACACACGTACGAACTCATGGGCCGTCTTGGCCATAGTAGCATACGGGCCGCTTAAGAACGCAAAACAGATCCACATACAAACACACCGGACCCACGACCCACAAATATGACTACAGGCCTCTAAAACAAAACAGAGCATACGAACATATGACGGGACAGGGCCCCGCTGTACCCACACAGCCACAAATGTACAGAATCCACACACAGCAAAAGGTATGTACCAAAAGTTAAGCTCCGGATCAAGGGGAACTCTCCAAAATAGCAGAATAGGTAGCCTAAACCGGAGGATCACCCAAACGAGCTTCTGTACCTGCGGGCATGAAACGCAGCCCCCGAAGAACAGGGGGTCAGTACGGGAGAAGTACTGAGTATGTAAAGCGGAAGGTACAGAAATCCCAATCATAACTGGAGTTAGAAGGAACAAACACAACATCAAACCTGTGCGGAAGATAATGTACAAATGCAAATAAAATCATGTATAGGGCTTAGGGACGTGGTCACCCCTGACGCTGGTGCCACAACACATCATACTCCAGAAGTTTTTCAAATCTCCGTACAATCTCCAGACAAATTGTATCACACACATATCATATCATCAGAACATATCAAATGCCATATCACATCATAACTCCATAGACGGTAACCGACCCTATGGCGAGGCCTAGGAAACCGTAACACATCATACTTCCGAAAATGGTATAGCGCGCACGATCACAAAGCCGGCCCGGGTACCGACGAACGAAATCATAGCGAATGGCATGAACGGAGTAGTGCAGAGACCAAATGCATATTAAAAGTAAATTATAGGACTCGACATATAATTACATATAGGCACATACCGACGCCAATAGGCTCGGAGTAGGAGTCAGGTCGATCAAAATTAATGTATAGAAGTTACGAAGTTTCAAACTGCAAAACCTTTGAAAAGCAACTCACAGATCATTTTCCGAAAATCTAGTATCATTCATAGTACAAAACGTTCCATAATGGTGTATGAGATTTCAAACGGACCTTTGAGTCATAGGCAAACAATTACTTTTCATATCGGACGGAAGTGAGTCAAATAAATCAAATAAGGGAAGCCTCGGGGCTTACGGGCCCACCTCGAGTCTAGTCGAGGCGGCGGACACAAATCACAGACTTTCGGCTCCATAAAGCCATCTACAAAAGTTTCGGAGAGATTCGGACACAGCAGCAAAAGTTATGAAGGTTTGGGCATTCTTTTGACCAAATAGAAGGATTAGGTTTCAATTGCGCTGAATGAATAGTGCCCAAACTTGCACTTGGATTTCCAAGAGTAGAATTATCCCCGAGGGTCCGATCTTAACCTAGTATGACTAGGACATGCCAAAAGAAGGAAAGGTAGGCTTTACATACCTGGATTGCGCCTTACGCTCGTTAAATCTCAATTCCCGTTTCGTCCAAAAACTGCAAATGGTCACTTTTACCAGTTACTATTCATGAAAGTTAACATCTTAATCTTTGGGCTATACTTGGCTACCGAAATTTCGGCAGCATTTCCCCTATAAATCTAACACCCCCGAGACTTAGCTCGGCTCAAAATACATCAAGAACAACAACCCAAACGTCATCAAACAACATAAACCACAATCAAGTCATTCTAACTTTAAAGTTCTACCTTACTACACAAGTTGACAACTTTCATTCAAACTTCACAATTCCAAACTTATGCCCACATTATTGTATTCATTCACCCATTCAAGATTATTCAAACCCATCCCAATTACACTCCAAACAATATACAAAATTTCCCGAAGTTCATTACTTTCCATATTTCATCCAAAACATCAAAAACTTACGGCGAACATTCTAACTCTGGGTCCCGCCGACCAGTCAAAGCGTATATGCGGTTCGAGGGACCGCTAGAATCTGAGCCCCCACCACGGCCTCTACCACAGCCCGCTGGGGCTGGCATACCTCGCCCCGTGGAGCGCGTGGCCGAAGGGGTAGATGGCGAACCAGCAACGGATCTCGTCGGCTGTGCTGCGCTACCAGAACTGCCTGCCCACGGATAGTCTCGCATGATATGGCCTTGGCGGCCGCAAGCAAAACAGTCCCCTGTGGCCCTGAAGCACTCAGTTGGGTGCGATCTTCCACAATACGAACACGGGGGCATAGGTGGCCTAGTCTGACCGGGACCCCTGCTCGCCTGAGGACCTGGGGCTCTGGAACTCTGGTCTGCCCTGGACGGTCCTGCGCCATCAAATCGCTTACTAGCAGACTGGGTGACCCGGCCTAACCGAGGGAAGTACCCACTGGACTGATACTGAGGCTGCCCGCCCCGAGAATCTCCAGAATACCCCGCTGATCTGGCCCTCTTGGGCCGTCTCCCATCATACTCTCTGCTGGGCCGATCTGCTCGGTGCCGGTTCTACATCCCCTGGGCGTAGGCCTGTAGACGGGCAATGTCCATATCTGTCTGCAATGACACCGCCATACAGCCGTCGATCAAGTAACGATCCAGCCCCATAACATATCTATGCATCCGATCAGACATATCTGCTACCACGGCAGGTGCATACCGGGCCAGGGAATCAAACTCCAAATTATATTCACGAACGCTTCGACCCCTCTGCTGCAGATGTAAAAACCGATCAGCTCGCTCCCGTCGTAACTCTGGGGGCAGAAAGTGGCGGGTGAAAGCAGTCACAAACTCGTCCCAAGTGGCTAAAGGAGCACCCTCACCCCTGGATAGCTCCCAAGTCTCATACCAGTGAGCGGCAACATCCCGAAGTCTATGCGAGGCCAGCTCAACCGACTCGGTCTCTGAAGCCTTGACCAAGTCTAATGCACGCCGCATCCCCCGAATAAAGTCATGGGGGTCCTCGTCGGGCTTGGACCCGAAAAACTCTGGAGGGCCACATAATAAGAACTCCCGAACTCTCAGGCTGTCCCGCCTGTCATCATCATCATCGTCCCTCCGCCCGCCTCTGCGAGCCTGTCCCGCTACTATTGTGGTCAACAACTGTACAGCCTCCCTCAGGGTCCTATCCTCCGCCCCTGGCTGAGGAGCTGGAGTCTCAGGAGCGGGTACACGGACCTCTGGAGCTGCTGAAGGTCCTGCTCCAGGCTGTACTAGTGGGGGTGTAGCAGACCCCTCAGAATGAGGCACAACCTCAGGCAAATCATAAACACGAGCCCGGGTAGCTCGCTGTGCCTGACTAGTCTCTCCCATCCTCGCTTTGCCCTTCTGGGCCGCCGTTGCCTTCTTCGGAGGCATCACTGCAAACACAATAGCGGGTCAGATCAGAATCACCCTAATAGCACAGCTCTATCGCACGATCTAAGATTCCAAAGAAGAGTAACACCCTAAATGCCCTGTAGCTTCCTGTTTATAGATGTGGTGCACAACACATCGATAAACAAGACTCTACGAGACACGGCCTGTAGACATTCCGAGGACAAACCGCTTTGATACCACTTCTGTCACGACCCAACCCCGTGGGCCGCGACTGGTGCCCTACTTAGGCACCCCAAACAGACTCACAACCCAGATCATCATATTAAGACTCATTCAGACTTAACATACGTTGTTCAAACTGAAAACTAATAGCAGACGTCACACAAACATTGATCGAACACTTATCTTAAGCGGTCGCCCGTGCAGAACAGTCATATCAAAATCAGAAAGGTGGCGGAATATACATCGCCCAAATGCACACACACACACGTACGAACTCATGGGCCGTCTTGGCCATAGTAGCATACGGGCCGCTTAAGAAAGCAAAACAGATCCACATACAAACACACCGGACCCACGACCCACAAATATGACTACAGGCCTCTAAAACAAAACAGGATATACGAACATATGACGGGACAGGGCCCCGCCGTACCCACACAGCCACAAATGTACAGAATCCACACACAGCAAAAGGTATGTACCAAAAGTTAAGCTCCGGATCAAGGGGAGCTCTCCAAAATAGCAGAATAGGTAGCCTAAACCGGAGGATCACCCAAACGAGCTTCTGTACCTGCGGGCATGAAACGCATCCCCCGAAGAACAGGGGGTCAGTACGGGAGGAGTACTGAGTATGTAAAGCGGAAGGTACAGAAATCCCAATCATAACTGGAGTCAGAAGGAACAAACACAACATCAAAGTAGCGAATCAAACCTGTGCGGAAGATAATGTACAAATGCAAATAAAATCATGTATAGGGCTTAGGGATGTGGTCACCCCCGACGCTGGTGCCACAACACATCATACTCCAGAAGTTTTTCAAATCTCCGTACAGTCTCCAGAAAAATCGTATCACACACATATCACATCATCAGAACATATCAAATGCCATATCACATCATATCTCCATAGACGGTAACCGGCCCTATGGCGAGGCCTAGGAAACCGTAACACATCATACTTCCGAATATGGTATAGCGCGCACGATCACAAAGCCGGCCCGGGTACCGACGAACGAAATCATAGCGAATGGCACGAACGGAGTAGTGCAGAGACCAAATGCATATTAAAAGTAAATTACAGGACTCGACATATAATTACATATAGGCACATACCGACGCCAAAAGGCTCGGAGTAGGAGTCAGGTCGATCAAAATTAATGTATAGAAGTTACGAAGTTCCAAACTGCAAAACCTTTGAAAAGCAACTCACAGATCATTTTCCGAAAATCTAGTATCATTCATAGTGCAAAACGTTCCATAATAGTGTAGGAGATTTCAAACGGACCTTTGAGTCATAGGCAAACAATTACTTTTCATATCGGACGGAAGTGAGTCAAACAAATCAAATAAGGGAAGCCTCGGGGCTTACGGGCCCACCTCGAGTCTAGTCGAGGCGGCGGACACAAATCACAGACTTTCGGCTCCATAAAGCCATCTAAAAAAGTTTCGGAGAGATTCGGACACAGCAGCAAAAGTTATGAAGGTTTGGGCATTCTTTTGATCAAATAGAAGGATTAGGTTTCAATTGCGCTGAATGAATAGTGCCCAAACTTGCACTTGGATTTCCAAGAGTAGAATTATCCCCGAGGGTCCGATCTTAACCTAGTATGACTAGGACATGCCAAAAGAAGGAAAGGTAGGCTTTACATACCTGGATTGCCCCTTACGCTCGTCAAATCTCAATTCTCGTTTCGTCCAAAAACTGCAAATGGTCACTTTTACCAGTTACTATTCATGAAAGTTAACATCTTAATCTTTGGGCTATACTGGGCTACCGAAATTTCGGCAGCATTTCCCCTATAAATCTAACACCCCCGAGACTTAGCTCGGCTCAAAATACATCAACAACAACAACCCAAACGTCATCAAACAACATAAACCACAATCATGTCATTCTAACTTTAAAGTTCTACCTTACTACACAAGTTGACAACTTTCATTCAAACTTCACAATTCCAAACTTATGCCCACATTATTGTATTCATTCACCCATTCAAGATTATTCAAACCCATCCCAGTTACACTCCAAACAATATACAAAATTTCCCGAAGTTCATTACTTTCCATATTTCATCCAAAACATCAAAAACTTACGGCGAACATTCTAACTCTCATTGTTTCATTCCAAATTCATTAACATCAACCATAAGTCACATTTAAAGTCTTTTAGTATCATAGATATACAGTGATATACACAAATATGCCAAAGGTATATACTTTCCGATAATGTTCCGAAATCATTTTTCAACACCAATTCAATTCGTTAAACGATCATTTACGTCATAAATGTCACAACGACGCAATAAACAAACTAAACAAGATCAAATTCACACTTCTTTCTCCTTCTTAGGCACACGGCCACAACACCTTATACACACACACCCACGGTTTTCTACACACACCAAAACTACGGGATTCTCGTCTATTCTCAATCCTTAACACATTCATACCAATTCCATAACATTTGAGGGGCAAAATTCTTACCTTTTCTTGAATTTCCGACTTGCCGCAAACGCGCACCTTTCGCCAAATTAATTATACCCCGTTGAAGAGGGTCTTGAGTACTTTACAAATATGGGAGAATCAAGATACTTGGATTAGAATCAAAGGCTTGGGAATTTTTTATTTTTTTTTGGAAAGGGGTTCGGCCGAAGGGCTCCTAGAGCTCAAAGTTGGAGTTGCAATTTTTTCTTGATAATTTCCAAGTATTACATTGATATATATCCATATAGAGGTCATGTGCATAGCACATGACTTTTAAAAGTGGGCTTGGCCCATGCCTAGTGGCCGGCCACCCCACCTCTTTGGGCCCAATTTTTTTTTTCAATTTCCTTGGCCCAATTCATTAAAAGTCCCGTTTTGTAATTCTCGAAACTAATTTCCGAAATTCCAAATTTACCCTCGGCCTTCGCCGATGTCTTAACATTAATGATTTCATAACCAACATAGTCACATCAACTAGAATCAAAATATTCCCTCATAACACACAAGTCTTAATCATTTCTCGATTTCCAATTATACGAAAACACGGGACATAACACCTTGAAATGGGAGTAGGAGAATTGAATGATGTATGGTTGACGAAGATTGTGGATGTTACACCTTGGAAATTTCTCCGTGAACATACAACGAGTAGACCAACGAAGTGTATAAGTGTGTGGTGTTTTACTAAGAAGGGAATGACTATTTATGAATTTTGGAAATGAGAAAGTTACAGATCTGCACTTTGACCCAGTTGGTCGTAAAATAGAATACGGCCCGTAAAGTAGTTTACGAACCGTAAACTACCATCATCCTCAAACATTCCAAAAACTTCAACTTTCTGCCAAATGATGAAATGGTTAAATACGACTCAGAATACAGACCGTAAAGTGAAATACGGCCCGTAAACTGTGACCGTAAACCACCATAACTCCAGCAAACCTTTCTGTTTCTGATATGCTTAAATACGGTCGTGAAGGACAGACCGTAAACCAGAATACGGCCCGTAAACTGGGTTTACGACCACTGTGCAACCCGACTACTGTTCATAAAAAACAGATTTTGTGATTAACATAAGGGACCCTTTTCATTCATTTTCATTTCATTTCTCATCTACACAACTCTAGAGAACTCTAGAACATTCCAAACATTTCACCCACAAGAATTTAAGGGAAATTAGTGGTCAACTACATGAAATCCATGGAACCAAGGGTGTGAAGCTCATCAAAGTTCATCTACACCAAGAAATTGCAAAGGAAGTGAAATAAGGTTTTTGGCATAAAAGAGTATTGTTGCTCAAGGATTGTTCCAACACTACCCAAGGTAAGTTTGATGACCTTCTCATGATTATTGAAGCATTAATACATTGAAACACTTGGATTATAGAATAATCTAGTAAAATGGGGCATAAGATGTGAATAGTGCCATAGTTGAATGATAGTTGGATTGCATTAGGATTGTTGATGAGTTGGGAGTGTAAATATGTTATAAATGACGTGTAGACCATGAAATAGGTGTGATGTATGAGAAAATGTGATGATGAGCTAAAACCCATAAATGTGGAGAAATTGGAGAAAAATGGTGGAATGTGGTAAATGTAGATAAATGATGATTGTTGAATACAATATTGTGAACGTTGTTGTGAGCGTTAGGCAGTCAATATAGAATATGGGAAAAGTAGTATAAACAAAGGAAGTGCCGCCCAATTTTCCCTAGAAATAGTAGCGCGTTCTTATAGTCGATTAACTAACGTAAATGCGAATTTTCTTTTGAAGGTAGAAACGCGATATCAAAGGCGAACAAGCGAACGATGGCTTAGTTAAATGTCAAAGGTATGTGAGGATAGTCCCTTCTTTCTAATGGCATGAATCTCATAGAATAATTTTCCTCCTCTTCATGAGTTCCTATATTCCGGAAAGCTAAAAGCCTATATCCATGAATGGTAATGTAAGATGAGAGATATGATATGATCTTAAAATGGCATGATGTTATTTATTTCTCACACTCACCTTATATGTTAGTTCCTTCAAGGTGAGGCAGGATGTCGATAATTGCTCCATAATGAAATCGGGGGATCACGACCTTACGTCACTCCGATAAAGTAAAGTTGTTCATAAGCCTTATGCATGTATTATGATAAGTATGTTACGATAAGAATATTATGATGAGCATGTATGTTGATGATATAACACCACGCCTAGTTGTCCGGGCAGTCACCGCTGAGGCGGGCAGCTATACGATACACCATAGCCAAATGGCATGGGCAGACACCACTAGTGGGCGGCATGAGATGATACCCCGGACGCGGGAGGCCTGGACGCAGGCTCATGTTATGATTATCACACCAATCCGATATGGACGGGCTGCTTATACTTTACTATACCGCACCTATATGAGCGGGTAGCTTATACATTATGCATACATGATATGGTGATGAGTATGAGTAAGACATCATGGCTTAATTCTTTTATATATGATAGTTAGATATAGATGTTCCATATTGATATTTCCTTTATGTCGTTGTTCTATTTCATTGTTTATGCCTCTCATACTCAGTACAATATTTGTACTGACGTCTGTTTTATTTGGACGCTGTGATCATGCCTACAGGTAGACGGGGAGGAGAGCTTGACCCAGACCAGCAATAGCTGTCAGCTGATTGAAAGCACTCCCTTGTTCGGAGGTGCCTATGACGATTCTTTTATGTATATTCATGTATATGTATCTTTGGGCATGACGGGGTCTTGTCTCGTCCTCATGTATAGTACTCCAGTAGAGGCTCGTAGATGCGCAGTGTGGGTTAGATGGTCTCATGAGATGCTATTATATGTATATATTATTTTGATGGCCGAGAGGCAAATGTATTCAAAAAGTATTTATGTTTCCATATAAAATATGATTTTTCTACAATTTGAGTATAAAGCTGATAAAAGACCATTAAATGAGCAAGATGAGTAGTAGCACGAGTAGTAGCATGGCTAGCCCCGGGTACCCGTCATGGCCCCTAGCTGGGTCGTTACAAAAGTGGTATCAGAGCGGTTCAGTCCTAGGAAGTGTCTACGAGCCGTGTCTAGTAGAGTCTTGTGTATGGTGTGTTGCGCGCCATATCAATAAACAAGAGGCTATAGGGCATTTAGGAAAAATGACCATCCTTCTTCTTATGAAATCATGCGATAGAGCCATGTATAAGACTTTATCCTCCCTAATAGTGTGTTGTGATTTCAGAATGCCGCCAAAGGGAAAGGCAACAGCTGTCCAGAAGGGCAAGACTACGATAAAGAGGCGGGTAGAAAGAGAGCCCCCGATGAATATAGAAGAAGACAAATCACATAATGAGGCCTTGTCTAATACTTCTTCTACCCCGTCTAATGTGGAAGAGCAAGGAGGAGCTCCAGCTCCAATTCCTCCACCGGTCGCTTCGGGTCAACAAATGACTAAGGCCATTCAATTATTGACGCAATTGGTTGCCGCACAGGCACAACGACAAAATGCGGGCCCAAGTGATCGGGGAGCAAGCACCAAAGCCCGTGATTTTATGAGCCTAAATCCTTTGGAGTTTTTCGAGTCAAAGCCGGATGAAGACCCGCAAGGTTTCATAGATGAGGTGTTGAGGACATTGAAGATTGTCCATGCCTCCGAAACTGAATCCGTGGAGTTGGCATCTTGTAGACTCCGGGATGTGGCTGTTTTGTGGTACAACAACTGGGTATTATCAAGAGGAGAGAGTGCGCCTCCTCCGGTTTGGCAAGAATTCGTGGATGCATTTATTCGTCCCTATTTGCCACCCGAGGTCCACCGAGCTAGAGCGGATAAATTTCTAAATCTAAGGCAAGGAAATATGAGTGTCCGGGAGTATAGCATGCAATTTAATTCTTTGGCTAGATATGCCCCGGCTATTGTGGCCGACATGGGAGATCGGGTACATAGATTTGTAAGTGGCCTAGGGCCACATTTATTCAGAGATTGTTTGACGGCTTCCTTGCAAGACGGGATGGATATTGCCCGAATATAGGCCCATGCTCAGAATTAAGAGGGGCGACAACAACCACCAAGAAGTGACCGCTATAACGAAAGAAGGCAAGGCAAGAAGGCTAGATCTATGGGAGCAGGTAGTGGTTATAGAGGGGGATCAAGGCAGACATATTCTGGTTACTAAGGCCAGTCGGTGACCAGTGCACCTCCTCGATTTGCAGGTAGGAGATTTGATCACTCCTTCCGTTCAGGACAGGGCCAGAGTTCGAGGGCCCCAGATTCCCAAATCAGGGAAGATTATAGCCAGAGGAGACCCCCAGTACCGCAATACAGCCAGTGCGGTAGATTGTATTCCAGATAGTGTCGCCAGGGTTTGGACGCTTGTTATACTTGCGGCCAAGTTTGGCACATGATGAGAGATTGCCCGTCGATGAGTGGTAGAGTTGGAGTTCAGCTCACAGGTTCAGCAGCTGGTTCTTCCTCAGCACGCCCGGCAGGACAGACTCCCCAGATGTCAGCAAGCCGAGGTAGAGGCAGAGGGGCAGCATCTACTTCAGGTGCCACTCAGCCCCGTGTATGTGCTTTAGCCGGACAGTAAGATCTCGAGTCCTCCCCGGATGTGGTTACAGGTATATTGTCTATATTCTCCCGTGATGTGTACGTATTGATAGATCCCGGTTCTACTCTTTCTTATATAACTCCATAAGTTGCTGGTTGTATTGGGGTGAGACCTGACTCAATTAAACCTTTTGAGGTACTCACTCCGGTTGGTGATCCCGTGATAGCAAGGCAAGTGTGCAAAAATTGTGTCATTATGATATCTGATCGTCAGACCAAAGCTGATTTGATTGAGCTGAAAATGATAGATTTCGATGTAATCATGGGTATGGATTGGTTGGCCTCGTGCTACGCTAATGTTGATTGCCGAACGAAAGTGGTTCGATTCCATTTTCCGAGAGAGCCCGTGCTTGAATGGAAGGGTAATACAGCATCTCCGAAGGGTAGGTTTATTTCCTACCTTAAAGCGAGGAAGATGATAGCCAAGGGATATATTTATCATTTAGTTCGGGTTCATGACACCGAGGCAAAGCCGCCAACTTTCCAATCAGTTCCGGTCGTGAACGAATTCCCAGATGTATTTCCTGATGAGCTTCCAAGCCTTCCTCCAGAAAGAGAAATAGATTTTACTATTGACGTGTTGCCGGACACCAAGCCTATTTCTATTCCTCCTTATTGAATGGCTCCTGCGGAATTAAAAGAGCTAAAGGCGCAGTTGAAAGACTTGCTGGAAAAAGGGTTTATTAGGCCCAGTTCATCGCCGTGGGGAGCACCGGTCTTGTTTGGAAGAAAGAAAGAAGGATCTCTACGAATGTGTATCGACTACAGGCAATTGAATAAAGTGACGATAAAAAACATATATCCTCTTCCGAGGATTGATGATTTATTTGATTAGCTACAGGGTGACAAATGGTTTTTAAAAATAAATTTGAGATCGGGTTATCATCAAGTGAGAGTTAGAGAAGTGGATATTCCCAAGATGGCCTTCAGAACGAGATATGGTCACTATGAATTCCGAGTGATGTCGTTTGGGTTGACTAATGCTCCGGCCGTGTTTATGAAATTGATGAATAATGTGTTCAGGCCACTCTTGGATTTATTTGTAATAGTATTTATTGATGATATTCTGGTATATTCTCGCACTGAATCAGAACATGCAGATCATTTACGAATTGTTCTTGGCATTCTTCGAGCCCGGGAATTATATGCAAAATTTTCAAAGTGTGAGTTTTGGCTGAATTCTGTAACATTTCTGGGCCATGTCATTTCAAATGATGGCATTCGAGTCGACACTCAGAAAATTGAAGCTGTGAAGACTTGGCCAAGGCCTACGACGCCTATAGAAGTTCGTAGTTTTCAGGGTTTTGCAGGATACTATAGAAGATTCGTAGAGGGCTTTTCATCTATTTCAGCCCCATTGACGAAGCTAACCCAGAAGTCAGCCACATTTCAATGGAAAGATGCTTGTGAGCGCAGCTTCCAAGAGTTGAAAGACAGATTGACCTCGGCTCCGATCTTAACACTTCCCGAAGGGTCGGATGGCTATGTGGTGTATTGTGATGCTTCCGGTGTTGGACTAGGATGCGTATTGATGCAGCATGGGAAAGTTATTGCATATGCTTCGAGACAATTATGGAAACATGAAGGGAATTATCCGACTCATCATCTCGAATTGGATGCAGATATTCATGCCTTAATGATATGGAGGCATTATTTGTATGGTGTGCATGTTGATATCTATACAGATCACAAAAGCCTTCAGTACATTTTCAAGCAGAAGGAGTTGAACCTGCGGCAGAGGCGGTGGTTAGAACTATTGAAGGATTATGATGTGGACATTTTATATCACCCCGGAAAAGCAAATGTAGTAGCCGATGCGCTTAGCCGCCGATCAATGGGCAGTTTATGTGAAGCCCCTCCGGAAAAGAAAGAAATGGTTCATGAACTCCACCAATTAGCTAATCTTGGAGTGCGGGTGATTGATTCGGGTAATGCAGGGATTGGCATCAATGACCCCACAACTTCGTCCTTGGATGTAGAAGTGAAAGAACGACAATATGAAGATCCTGAATTGCGTCACTACAGAGACACATCTTATGGAAAAGAGAAGTCTTCATTTGAAGTTTCTATAGATGGAATTCTTAGGTACCGAGGTAGATTATGTGTGCCGAATGTAGCAAAATTACGCAGACGAATTCTTGAAGAAGCACATTGTTCTCGGTATTCTATTCATCCAGGTGCAACTAAAATGTATCATGATCTCAAGATGATGTATTAGTGGGATGGCATGAAGAGAGACATAGCCGAATTTGTAGCGCAGTGTCCAAATTGCCAACAAGTAAAGATTGAACATCAGAAGCCAGGAGGCTTATTGCAAGCAATAGAAATCCCTACTTGGAAATGGGAAGTGATCAGCATGGATTTCATCGTGGGATGACCTCATTCCCGCGGCAAGTATGATTCCATATAGGTGATCGTGGATAGACTGACGAAAGCAGCCCATTTTCTCCCAGTTAAGACTACATACTCAGCAGAAGATTATGCAATGTTGTATCTCAAAGAAATTGTGCGCCTTCATGGTATTCCATTATCTATTATCACATACAGGGGAGCACAGTTTACAGCTAAGTTCTGGAAGTCCTTCCAAGAAGCTCTAGGCACTAAAGTGAAGCTCAGCACGACATTTCATCCGCAGACCGATGGACAAGCCGAGTGCACTATTCAGACCTTGGAAGATATGCTACGAGCATGTGTGCTGGATTTCGGTGGTAGTTGGGATGACCATTTGCCACTAATCGAATTCGCATACAACAATAGCTATCATTCCAGTATTCAAATGGCTCCATATGAAGCTTTATATGGGAGGAAATGTAAATCCCTAATCGGATGGTTTGAAATAGGAGAAGTACAGCTAGTAGGCCCCGAATTGATTCAGGAAGTGGTGCAAAAAGTTAAGGTAATCCGAGATCGATTGCTGATAGCCCAAAGTCGCCAAAAGTCTTATGCGGACAATCGCCGACGAGACTTGGAATTCAAGGTTGATAATTGGGTATTTTTGAAAGTGTCGCCAATGAAAGGGGTGATGAGATTCGGCAAGAGAGGGAAGTTAAGTCCTAGATAAATTGGACCCTATAAAATTATTCGCAAGGCGGGTCATGTAGCCTATGAACTGGATTTGCCTTCGGAGCTTGAATCAGTCCATCCAGTCTTCCACGTTTCGATGCTCCGCAAGTGTATTAGAGATCCCACAAAGATTGTCCCGATAGATGATGTGCAAGTGATAGAAAATCTAACCTATGAAGAGGTTCCTATCGCTATTTTAGACAGGCCAGTACGAAGACTCCGAAATAAAGAGGTAGCTTCAGTCAAAGTCTTATGGCGAAACAACAATCGGGAAGAAATGACTTGGGAAGCAGAAGAGAATATGAAGTATAAGTATCCGCATTTATTTCGACCCCCAGGAGAGGTTCGAGATGAAGCGCCAACGATATAAGGTATGTATGTTTATTTTCATGCTTTTGGTCGCGTGTGGCCATAGATATGTCGATGTTGTGATGTAGCCTTGTGAGGCGATGATATTATGGGTTGTTGTGACAGGTTGGTAGTGCCAAATTACAGGGGAAACTCTGGCAAAATTTTCGTAGAATCCCGAGTGTTTAACATTCGAGGACGAATGTTCCAAAAGGGGGGAAGAATGTTACACCTTGGAAATTTCTCCGTGAACGTACAACGAGTAGACCAACGAAGTGTATGAGTGTGTGATGTTTTACTAAGAAGGGAATGACTATTTATGAATTTTGGAAATGAGAAAGTTACAGATCTGCACTTTGACCCAGTTGGTCGTAAAATAGAATACGGCCCGTAAAATAGTTTACGGACCGCAAACTGCCATCGTCCTCCAACATTCCAAAAACTTCAACTTTCTGCCAAATGACGAAATGGTTAAATACGACTCAGAATACGGACCGTAAAGTGAAATACGGCCCGTAAACTTTGACCGTAAACCACCATAACTCCAGCAAACCTTTCTGATTCTGATATGCTTAAATACGGTCGTAAAGGACGGACCGTAAACCAGAATACGGCCCGTAAACTGGGTTTACGACCACTGTGCATAAAAATCAGATTTTGTGATTAACATAAGGGACCCTTTTCATTCATTTTCATTTCATTTCTCATCTACACAACTCAAGAGAACTCTAGAACATTCCAAACATTTCACCCACAAGAATTTCAGGGAAATTAGCGGTCAACTACATGAAATCCATGGAACCAAGGGTGTGAAGATCATCAAAGTTCATCTACACCAACAAATTGCAAAGGAAGTGAAATAGGGTTTTTGGCATAAAAGAGTATTATTGCTCAAGGCTTGTTCCAACACTACCCAAGGTAAGTTTGATGACCTTCTCATGATGATTGAAGCATTAATACATTGAAACACTTGGATTATAGAATAATGTAGTAAAATGGGTCATAAGATGTGAATAGTGCCATAGTTGAATGATAGTTGGATTGCATTAGGATTGTTGATGAGTTGGGAGTGTAAATATGTTATAAATGACGTGTAGACCATGAAATAGGTGTGATGTATGAGAAAATGTGATGATGAGCTAAAACCCATAAATGTGGAGAAATTGGAGAAAAATGGTGGAATGTGGTAAATGTAGATAAATGATGATTGTTGAATACAATATTATGAACGTTGTTGTGAGCGTTTGGCAGTCAATATAGAATATGGGAAAAGTAGTATAAACAAAGGAAGTGCCGCCCAATTTTCCCTACAATTGTAGCACGTTCTTATAGTCGATTAACTAACGTAAATGCGAATTTTCTTTTGAAGGTAGAAACGCGATATCAAAGGAGAACAAGAGAACGATAGCTTAGTTAAACGTCAAAGGTATGTGAGGCTAGTCCCTTCTTTCTAATGGCATGAATCTCATAGCATAATTTTCCTCCTCTTCATGAGTTCCTATATTCCGGAAAGCTAAAAGCCTATATCCATGAATGGTAATGTAAGATGAGAGATATGATATGATGATCTTAAAATGGCATGATGTTATTTATTGCTCACACTCACCTTATATGTTAGTTCCTTCAAGGTGAGGCATGATGTTGATAATTGCTCCATAATGAAATCGGGGGATCACGACCTTACGTCACCCCGATAAAGTAAAGTTGTTCATAAGCCTTATGCATGTATTATGATAAGTATGTTACGATAAGCATATTATAATGAGCATGTATGTTGATGATATAACACTGCGCCTAGTTGGCCGGGCAGTCACCGCTGAGGCGGGCAGCTATACGATACACCATAGCCAAATGGCATGGGCAGACACCACTAGTGGGCAGCATAAGATGATACCCCGGACGCGGGAGGCCTGGACGCAGGCTCATGTTATGATTATCACACCGATCTGATATGGACGGGCATCTTATACATTACTATACCGCAGCTATATGAGCGGGCAGCTTATACATTATGCATACATGATATGGTGATCAGTGTGAGTATGACAGCATGGCTTAATTCTTTTATATATGATAGTTAGATATAGATGTTCCATATTGATATTTCCTTTATGTCGTTGTTCTATTTCATTGTTTATGCCTCTCATACTCAGTACAATATTCGTACTAACGTCCGTTTTCTTTGGACGCTGTGATCTTGCCCACAGGTAGACGGGGAGGAGAGCTCGACCTAGACCAGCAGTAGCTGCCAACTGATTGAAAGCACTCCCTTGTTCGGAGGTGCCTATGACGATTCTTTTGTGTATATTCTTGTATATGTATCTTTGGGCATGACGGGGTCTTGTCCCGTCCTCATGTATAGTACTCCAGTAGAGGCTCGTAGATGTGCAGTATGGGTTAGATAGTCTCACGAGATGCTATTATATGTATATATTATTTTGATGGCCGAGAGGCAAATGTATTCAAAAAGTATTTATGTTTCAATAAAATATGATTTTCCTACAATTTGAGTATAAAGCTAATAAAAGACCATTAAATGAGCAAGATGAGTAGTAGCACGAGTGGTGCTCGGTGGCTAGCCCCGGGTACCCGTCACGGCCCCTAGCTGGGTCGTGACAGTGGATTATGAGATTATGAAAGTTCTTATATATGTTGGGAGTTGTTAAATGATATGGAGAAAGTTTTAGAAACTAAGGAGATATTGCCTAATTTTCATTAGCTTTAGTTCAAATATACTTATGTTATCGATTATCTAATGCTAGTATGAATTCCATTGAAGGTAGAATTGCGAGTTAGAGAGGCACGCAAGTAGACGATAGAGTTGGAGAGATACAAGGTATGTAAGGCTAATCCCTTCTTTTCTAAGGCATGATCCGTATGACATGAATTCCCCTATTCCTCCATGACTTCCTTATATTCCATGAACTATGAGTCTATGTTGATAAAGAGCTCCTTATGTGTTAAAAATAAGAGATATGTTATGAGTACGAATACGATAAAGGTAATGATGAACCTAAGCCTAGAGATTCTAAAGCCTATGATACGATATTCTCACGATGTTCATGCTATGAATACGATATGACTTTTTACGAGGCTAATGATCATTATACAATTCCTTGATGTATTCATTGTTGCTAAACCCACCTTATAATGTTAGTTCTTTCAAGGTGGGGTATGATGATTACGATTACCCCATAATGGAATCGGGGGTTCTCGACCTTACGTCACCCCGATATGGTTATAGATTATCTTTGAATTCTAATGTGTGCTTTATGATAAGTTTATAATAAGTATGTGATGATGACGATTCCACCGTGCCTGGATGGTTCGACATGTCACCGCTAATGCGGGTTGCTTATGATTACACCGTGCCTAGATGGCTGGACATGTCACCGCAACGGCAGGCTGCTTGTGATTCCACCGTGCCTAGAAGGCTGGACATGTCACCGCAACGGCGGGCTGCTTGTGATTCCACCGCGCCTAGAAGGCCGGACATGACCACCACTAGTGCGCGGCGCATGATGGTTACCCGGACGTGGGTCAACGACGATGGTATATATGTACGATATATATGCATGTGTGTTCTTTTAAAGGTTAAGTAGGTTATACCCCCAGCTCATATTTCATTGTTTCATTATTAGGATATTATTATCCATGCCTTACATACTCAGTACAATGCTCGTACTGACGTCTTTTTCCTTTGGACACTATGTTCATGCCCACAGGTAGACAGGGAGGTGATCCAGAGTCGTAGGAGCTACCAGCAGACTTTGAGAGCACTCCATTATTCCGGAGGTGCCACTGATTACTATTTTGTGTATATATATATTTTGGACACAACGGGGTCCTGTCCCGTCTTATGTCTAGTACTCTAATAGAGGCTCGTAGATACATACGTGTGGGTTGATGGTGTCCCATGACGATGTCAGTGTACATTTTGTATATATCATTTTTGGTAACTGTACAGGCTTATGTTTATCTATGTGTAGCCTCGGGGTATATATATATGTGTGTGTGTGTGTGTGTGTGTGTGTTCAAGTTGAGTATGATGACTACTGATATGAGCGGTGCTCGGTAGTTAGCTCCAGGTACCCGTCATGGCCCGTAGTCAAGTCGTGACAATATTGATCTTTGATTTGCCTTGGATTTATGTTAGTGAAATGTGTGAATATTCTAGAGGTTTAGAGAGAAGTGGAGAAGTTGGAAGAATGAGAAATTAGAAGTGGGAACATGTTTTTATACTTGGAAAATACTTAGCCCGTCGGGTGTTATACGGACCCTTATACAGTCCGTATAACATTATACGGTCCATATAACATTATACGATCTGTATAAGTGGTCGTTTTTCACCATCAGGGAAATTCCCTTTTCAGTAAGGTTATACGGACCCCTTATACGGACCGTATAAAGTTATACGGACTGTATAAGTGGTCGTATAACTCCATTTTTCTGAAGTTAATCTCGTCGCTTCCTCTAATCCTCAATCCTTGTGGAACCTTCTTAGCACTTGTCTAACACTTTATTAACAATCTAAGGAGCTTTACAACTCTTCCTCAAGAAATTATTAAGTCATCATTAGTTCGGTACTTTACAAAACCCTTCCAAACACAACTTGTACCGTATATTCTTCATCGAACTTTGTTCTCTTGCCTCAAATGTGTTACACCTTGGAAAATTTCCCCTTGGTACGCAAGTAAATGAACTAGTGATGTGTGCGAGGAGTGCGAGTGTATAATGTTTCATGAGCATTGTGCGTAAATGGACGAGAATGATTAGAATGAAAAGTCGAGAAATGTGAAAAGTTGAAAGTTGGCAAAACTGCCCAGTGGTCGTAAAGTGCAAAATACGGACCGTAAAATGGAATACGGTCCGTAAACTGGCAGTCGTAAATTGGCATGCAACAACTTCAACTTTCTGCCAGTCGAGTAAATGGTTAAAAACGACCTGGTGGACGGACCGTAAAATGATTTACGGCCCGTAAACCATGGTCGTAAATCACCAAGCATGCAGCCAAAGTTTCTGGTTCTACTTAGGGTTAAAGACGACCACGAGGGATGGCCCGTAAACTGGAATACGGACCGTAAACCTCCATGGACGACCACTGTTCACCTCAGCACAGATTTTCAATTCATTAAATATGAGGACCAAGACTTGTTTTATTTCATTTCTACATTACACTACTTCTCTCTAGAATCATCTCTCTACATTTATTTTATAAGTTTTCAAGGATTATAAGTCACCAACAACATAAACAAGTGAATCAAGTGTAAGCAAGCCATTAAATACCATTCAAGTCAAGAAATGCAAATGGAGAAAAACTAGGGTTTTGCTCAAAGTGAAGTACTATCAACCAAAGCTTGTCCCTACATCATCTAAGGTAAGATTCATGATATTTATATGTTGGTTAACATATTGGGGAGTTGAAATACTTGGATGGTAGAAGTATATACTAAAATTGTCAATGGAGGGTAAAATGAGGAATGTGGGTAATGTGAATGACTAATGGCTATTGTTATTATATTAATGAAGGTAGAAACTTGAGCATCGAAGGAGTACACGCAAGTGTAGAATAGTTCGACGAAGAGGTATGTAAGGCTAACCCTTCTTTCATAAGGCATGGTTCCTTGGCCAAACTCTTAAATCCTCTATATGAGTATGTTGTATTCAAACGATTGACACTTCGAGCTCATAAGCTCACGATCCTTGATGAGTACCATGATTATACAACGTTCCTCGTATGACGAGTAAGCCTATAATGTAGGTGTAACGATAATGATGAAGATAGTAATGATGATGAGAGTAAAATGAGATTAGAGATGCTTACGAGCTATTATAGTCCCTGTCTCCAAGTGTGTGATCCACCGATTCACTGAGTGACTTTTTCTTACCGCTTATGTATATGTGTGCCTATGAAGGGCTATGATAAAACCCCCGAGCTTATGACGCCGGGTAGGATATATGTATATGAATATGTATAAAGTATGTATACGATTACGAAACGCGCGCACACCTCTGCAGATGGTACGGATAACCCTGACGCCTTGGTAGGGCTAGGTATGTATGATCTTGAGCCTTGGTTGGCCAAGTATGTATGAAACACCGATCCTATGAGGTCGGGTATGCTATGTATATGAAATGAATATGTATATAATATGAATATGAATGTGATAAGACTATGTATAAGAATACGAATAAGGACATGTATACGAATATGAGCACAAGTATGGTACGAGTACTATTACAGAATGCGGATGATGATGTAGGTGTACTAATACGTATGAAAAGTGGAAAATCCTACGAAAGGCAGGTAAGTACTATGACGATGATACTGTTGTCTCCCCTCCTATGCTATTTCATATGTTGTTCACGATGCTTATTCATTGATGTTGCTCATGCTTTACATACTCAGTACCTTCTTCGTACTGACGTCCTTTTGTTTGTGGATGTTGCGTCATGCCCGCAGGTGCAGGGAGACAGACTTGATCCATAGCCGCTTATTCAGAGATTGCATAGCAGAGCTCCATTTCTTTCGGAGCCGTAGCTTTTGGGTACTTATTCTTTTGTGTACATAGTTATGGGCATAGCGGGGTCCTGTCCCGCTCATGTGATATGTTATACTCATCTTAGAGGCTCGTAGTCACGTGTATATGGTTAGACATGTCCGGCCTTGTCGGCCTATGTTTTGTATATCATTTTGTTGGCCACGTTGGCCCATGTACATTGATGTGGCATAGATGCCTATGATGATATAAATGTGTTGTTGTCCAAATGGGACTAGTTGACGAATGAATGGAAATGCATGTATAATTATGTGGCTCACCTAGATGTAAGTATAAGAGTAAGCTAAGAGGGTGCCCGGGTGGGCTAGCACCGGGTGCTCGTCGCGGCCCCGAGTCGGGTCGTGACAAAAGTGGTATCAGAGCAGTTCAGTCCTAGGGTGTGTCTACGAGCCGTGTCTAGTAGAGTCTTGGTTATGGGTGTGTTGCGCGCCACACTTATAAACAAGAAGCTGCGGACATTTTAGGAATGAATGACCTTCTTTCTTCATAAGAATCGTGCGATAGAGCTATGATGTAAGAAATTCTTGTTCCTTAATCGTGTGTTGTGTATTTCAGAAATGCCTATAAAGAAAAAGGTTACAGCAGCCCAAAAGGGCAAGACGGTGGCAGAAAAGCGGGCTGAAAGAGCACCGCCACCGGTAGTAGAGGAAAGTGAGTCCCAGAGTGCGGCTCGATCTCAGTCCTCCCAGACAGTGCCTATTACTGAGGAGCATGAGGGAGCCTCAGCCCCAGCTCCAGCTCCTCCACCGAATGCTTCTGGCCATGTGTGAAAGAGGCCATTAATTTGTTGACTCAGTTGGTTGCGGCCCAGGCTCAGAGGCAAAGTTCAGGGCATGGTGATAAGGTTGTTAGTGCAAGGGCCTGTGATTTCATTACTTTGAACCCTCCGAAATTCTTTGGGTCAAAACCGGAGGAGGATCCTCAGGATTTTATTGATGGTATGCTAAGGACGCTACGATTGATGCATGCTTCAGACACCGAGTCGGTGGAACTAGCGTCATATAGATTGAGGGATGTCTCGATTCAGTGGTATACAGTATGGATGGCTTCACGGGGAGCAAATGCACCTCCCTCGGTATGGCAAGAATTTGTTGATACTTTTCTCCGTCATTATATGCCCCCAGAAGTTCGGCGAGCTAGGGCCGATAAATTATTAAATTTGAGGCAAGGCAGTATGAGTGCCCTAGAGTATAACCTCCATTTTAACTCCTTGGCCAGGTATGCTTCGGCCATGGTAGCAGATATGGACGATAGGGTTCACCGATTTGTAAAGGGCCTAGGGCCCCATCTGATGGACAAATGCTTGACTGCGTTCCTTTAGGACGGTATGGATATTGCCCGCATTCAGGAACATGCTCAGAACTTAGAGAAAGCCTACAGCAGTGGAGAAGTGAACGTGAACAGGATAGGGGACTTAGCAAGAGGGCCAGATCTTCGGGCCCAATGAGCGAGTCCAGAGGCGGACACAGGCAACAGTTCCCTAGACATTCAGGCTATTCTATGACCAGTGCACCTCCACGGTTTTCAGGCCAGGGCCTTGATAGATCTGCTCGTTCAGGGCCGAGTCCGAGTTATTCAGGACCCCAGTTCAGAGATGATTTAGGCCAGTCAAGGCCACCCGTACCACAGTGTTCCCAGTGTGGGAAGATGCATTGGGGTCGATGCCGATTTGGTTCAGATGATTTCTATTCATGTGGTCGGCCAGGCCATATTATGCGTGAGTGCCCCTCGGTACATGGTAGAGGTAGGACCCAGCCATCAGGGTCGGTAGCCGGATCTTCGGCATCAATATGCCCTACGGGGCCAGGTCCACATGCGCCAGTCGGCCATGGTAGAGGCAGAGGGAGAGCTCCCAGTGCTAGCGGTCCTCACTACCGTATTTATGCTTTGGCTGGACGCCAAGACCTTGAGTCTTCCCCTGACGTGGTCACAGGTATATTGTCGGTATTCTCTCATGATGTATATGCTTTGATTGATCCGGGCTCCACATTATCATATGTTACTCCATATATTGCGGGTCGATTTATAATTGAGCCGGAGTCTATCAAACCTTTTGAGGTGTCTACACCCGTGGGTGAATCGGTAATAGCTAGCCGAGTATATAGGAATTGTGTGATTGTGATTTGTGATCGTCGTACTATGATTGATTTGCATGAGCTAGAGATGGTAGATTTTGATGTTATTATGGGCATGGATTGGTTGGCTTCTTGTTATGCCAATGTTGATTGCCGAATGAAGATGGTTCGTTTCCAGTTTCCGGGACAGCAAGTCTTAGAATGGAAAGGGAATGCGGCATCACCAAAAGGTAGGTTTATTTCCTATCTAAATGCAAGGAAAATGATCACAAAAGGGTGCATTTATCATCTAATACGAGTCCAAGATATAGAAGCTGAGTCGCCGACTCTTCAGTCAGTTCCCGTAGTGAACGAATTCCCCGATGTGTTCCTGGAAGAGCTTTCAGGCCTTCCTCCTGAGCGGGAGATCAATTTTGCTATTGATGTGTTGCCAGACACTAAGCCCATATCTATTCCTCCCTATAGAATGGCACCCGCCGAATTGAAGGAATTGAAGGAGAAATTGAAAGACTTACTCGAAAAGGGCTTCATTAGGCCTAGTTCATCCCCGCGGGGAGCACCCGTATTGTTCGTCCGAAAGAAAGATGGCTCCTTGAGAATGTGCATTGATTATCGGCAATTGAATAAAGTGACAATTAAAAACAAGTATCCTCTTCCGAGGATCGATGATTTATTTGATCAATTGCAAGGTGCCAAATGGTTTTCAAAGATTGATTTGAGGTCCGGGTACCACCAAGTAAGAGTTAGGGAGAAAGATATCCCTAAGACAGCTTTCAGAACAAGATATGGCCATTTCGAGTTTCGAGTAATGTCGTTTGGGTTAACTAATGCGCCGACAGCGTTTATGGACTTAATGAATAATGTATTCAGACCTTTTCTGGATCTATTTGTGATTGTATTCATCGACGATATCCTGGTGTATTCTAGATCTGAGGCAGATCATGCGGAGCATCTACGTATAGTCCTTAGAGTTCTGCGAGCTCGAGAGTTGTTTGCAAAATTCTCCAAGTGTGAGTTTTGGTTGAACTCGGTATCATTTCTGGGTCATATTGTTGCGGCTGATGGTATTCGGGTGGATAGCCAAAAGATTGAGGCCGTGAAGACTTGGCCAAGGCCCACGACTCCTACGGAGGTTCGTAGCTTTTTGGGCTTAGCAGGTTATTACAGAAGATTTGTTGAGGGTTTATCTTCTATTTCTGCACCGCTTACAAAGTTGACGCAGAAGTCAGCTAAGTTTCAATGGACAGATGCCTGCAAGCGTAGCTTCCAAGAGTTGAAAGATAGATTGACTTCTGCCCCAGTCTTGACACTTCCAGAGGGATTGGAAGGGTATGTTGTTTATTGTGATGCTTCAGGCGTCGGGCTAGGTTGTGTACTGATGCAACACGGTAAGGTGATTGCGTACGCTTCTAGGCAATTGCGGAAACATGAACAGAATTACCCGACCCATGATTTAGAATTAACCGCGGTGGTCCATGCATTAAAGATATGGAGACATTATTTATATGGTGTCCATGTGGATGTTTATACAGATCATAAGAGCCTTCAGTATATCTTCAAGCAGAAAGAGTTGAATTTGCGGCAACGACGATGGTTGGAGTTGCTAAAGGATTATGATGTTGATATCTTGTATCACCCCGGAAAGGCTAACGTTGTGGCTGACGCTCTTAGCCGCAGATCCATGGGAAGTCTATGTGGAGTACGACAAGGAAAGAGAGAAATGACTCGTGAGCTCCAGCAGCTAGCTAGCCTAGGAGTCCGAGTGATGGACTCAGGCAGCAGGGGAACTACTATTTAGAATTCTGCAGTCTCGTCGCTAGTAGCAGAGGTGAAGGAGCGACAATATGAGGATCCCATGCTAATGCAGTACAGAGATACGCTCGCTCAGAAAGAGGAGTCATCATTTGATATTTCGGGAGACGGAGTTCTCCGATGTCGAGGCAGGTTATGTGTTCCCGATGTGGTAGGCCTACGTCACCAAATATTGAGGGAAGCCCATTGTTCCCGTTATTCTGTCCACCCCGGAGCGATGAAAATGTATCATGATCTTAAGTCTATATACTGGTGGAATGGAATGAAGAAAGATATAGCGGAATTCGTAGCTCAGTGTCCTAATTGCCAACAAGTGAATATTGAACACCAAAAGTCGGGTGGATTGTTGCAAGCTATGGAAATCTCAACGTGGAAGTGGGAAGTGATTAACATGGATTTCATTACAGGCTTATCCCGTACTCGACGTAAGTATGATTCTATATGGGTGATCGTTGATAGACTCACAAAGTCATCCCATTTCTTACCTGTCAGAACGACCTATGTGGCAGTAGATTATGCAAGGCTTTATCTTAAGGAGATAGTAAGACTCCATGGTGTTCCAGTATCGATTATCTCAGACAGAGGGACTCAGTTCATGGCTAATTTCTGGACGTCTTTCCAAGAGAGTTTGGGGACCCGAGTGAGCCTTAGCACGGCATTTCATCCACAGACGAATGGGCAAGCTGAACGCACCATTCAGACTCTTGAAGATATGTTGCGGGCATGTATGATAGATTTTGGAGGTAGTTGGGATGACCATTTGCCACTCATTGAGTTTGCTTACAATAACAGTTATCATTCTAGCATTCAAATGGCACCGTATGAGGCTTTATATGGGCAAAAGTGTAGATCCCCAATTGGGTGGTTTGAAACCGGAGAGACTAAATTGATAGGACCAGACTTGGTCCAGCAAGCTATAGAGAAAGTTAAGCTCATACAAGATCGGTTGTTAACAGCCCAGAGTCGTCAAAAATCCTATGCGGATAATCGTCGAAGGGACTTAGTGTTCGAAGTGAAAGATTGGGTATTCTTGAAAGTGTCGCCAATGAAGGGTGTGATGAGATTTGGCAAGAAGGGAAGCTTAGTCCCCGGTATATAGGGCCTTATGAGATTATGCGAAAAATAGGCAAGGTGGCCTATGAGTTAGATTTACCTCCCGATCTGGAGTCAGTTCATTCAGTTTTCCATGTCTCGATGCTTCGGAAGTGTGTTGGAGATCCTACGAGGATCGTCCCAGTAAATGATGTTCAAGTGACAGAAAGGTTAACTTATGATGAAATACCCATTGCCATATTAGATAGGCAAGTACGGAGGCTTAGAAACAAAGAGGTGGCCTCGGTTAAGGTTCTATGGAGAAGCAGTAAACGAGAGGAGATGACATGGGAAGCGGAAGAGAATATGCGATCCAAGTACCCACATTTATTTCAGCCTTTGGACGAGGGCCAAGATGAGACGTCAAGATCACAAGGTATGTATGATTCTTTTTTATGCATTTAGGTCGTGTGTGGCCAAATTTCTATTGCTATTGTGTTATTGCCCTGTGAGGCATTGTTATTGTGGGTTGTTGTGACAGGATGGTAATGCCACATTACAAAGGAAACTCTGGCGAAATTTTTGTAGAATTCCCCGAGACTTTAACATTCGAGGACGAATGTTCCTAAGGGGGGAAGAATGTTACACCTCGGAAAATTTCCCGTTGGTACGCACGTAAACGAACTAGTGATGTGTGCGAGGAGTGCGAGTGTATAATGCTTCATGAGAAATGTGCGTAAATGGACGAGAATGATTAGAATGAAAAGTCGAGAAATGTGAAAAGTTGAAAGTTGGCAAAACTGCCCAGTGGTCGTAAAGTGTAAAATACGGACCGTAAAATGGAATACGGTCTGTAAACTGGCAGTCGTAAATTGGCATGCAAAAACTTCAACTTTCTGCCAGTCGAGTAAATGGTTAAAAACGACCTGGTGGACGGACCGTAAAGTGATTTACGGCCCGTAAACCATGGTCGTAAATCACCATGCATGCAGCCAAAGTTTTTGGTTCTGCTTAGGGTTAAAGACGACTACGAGGGACGGTCCGTAAACTGGAATACGGACCGTAAACCTCCATGGACGACCACTGTTCACCTCAGCACAGATTTTCAATTCATTAAATATGAGGACCAAGACTTATTTTATTTCATTTCTACATTACACCACTTCTCTCTAGAATCATCTCTCTACATTTGTTTCATAAGTTTTCAAGGATTATAAGTCACCAACAACATAAACAAGGGAATCAAGTGTAAGCAAGCCACTAAATACTATTCAAGTCAAGAAATGCAAATGGAGAAAAACTAGAGTTTTGCTCAAAGTGAAGTATTATCAACCAAAGCTTGTCCCTACATCATCTAAGGTAAGATTCATGATATTTATATGCTGGTTAACATATTGGGGAGTTGAAATACTTGGATGGTAGAAGTATATACTAAAATGGTCACTGGAGGGTAAAATGAGGAATGTGGGTAATGTGAATGACTAATGGCTATTGTTATTATATTAATGAAGGTAGAAACTTGAGCATCGAAGGAGTACGCGCAAGTGTAGAATAGTTCGACGAAGAGGTATGTAATGCTAACCCTTCTTTTATAAGGCATGGTTCCTTGGCCAAACTCTTAAATCCTCTATATGAGTATGTTGTATTCAAACGATTGACACTCTGAGCTCATAAGCTCACGATCCTTGATGAGTACCATGATTATACAACGTTCCTCGTATGACGAGTAAGCCTATAATGTAGGTGTAACGATAATGATGAAGATAGTAATGATGATGAGAGTAAAATGAGATTAGAGATGCTTACGAGGTATTATATATGTATATGTGTGCCTATGAAGGGCTATGATAAAACCCCCGAGCTTATAATGCCGGGTAGGATATATGTATATGAATATTTATAAAGTATGTATACGATTACGAAACGCGCGCACACCTCTGCAGATGGTACGGATAACCCTGACGCCTTGGTAGGGCCAGGTATGTATGATCTTGAGCCTTGGTTGGCCAAGTATGTATGAAACACCGATCCTATGAGGTCGGGTATGCTATGTAAATGCTATGTATATGAAATGACTATGTATATAATATGAATATGAATGTGATAAGACTATGTATAAGAATACGAATAAGGACATGTATACGATTATGAGCACAAGTATGGTACGAGTACTATTATGGAATACGGATGATGACGTAGGTGTACTAATACGTATGAAAAGTGGAAAATCCTACGAAAGGCAGGTAAGTACTATGACGATGATACTGTTGTCTCCCCTCCTATGCTATTTCATATGTTGTTCACGATGCTTATTCATTGATGTTGCTCATGCTTTACATACTCAGTTCATTCTTCGTACTGACGTCCTTTTGTTTGTGGATGCTGCGTCATGCCCGCAGGTGCAGGGAGACAGACTTGATCCATAGCCGCTTATTCAGAGATTGCATAGCAGAGCTCCATTTCTTTCGGAGTCGTAGCTTTTGGGTACTTATTCTTTTGTGTACATAGTTATGGGCATAGCGGGGTCCTATCCCGCTCATGTGATATGTTATACTCATCTTAGAGGCTCGTAGTCACGTGTATATGGTTAGACATGTCCGGCCTTGTCGGCCTATGTTTTGTATATCATTTTGTCGGCCACGTTGGCCCATGTACATTGATGTGGCATAGATGCCTATGATGATATAAATGTGATGTTGTCCAAATGGGACTAGTTGACGAATGAATGGAAATGCATGTATAATTATGTGGCTTAACTACATGTAAGTATAAGAGTAAGCTAAGAGGGTGCCCGAGTGGGCTAGCACCGGGTGCTCGTCGCGGCCCCGAGTCGGGTCGTGACAAAAGTGGTATCAGAGCAGTTCAGTCCTAGGGTATGTCTACGAGCCGTGTCTAGTAGAGTCTTGGTTATGGGTGTGTTGCGCGCCACACTTATAAACAAGAAGCTGCAGACATTTTAGGAATGAATGACCTTCTTTCTTCATAAGAATCGTGCGATAGAGCTATGATGTAAGAAATTTTTGTTCCTTAATCGTGTGTTGTGTATTTCAGAAATGCCTATAAAGAAAAAGGCTACAGCAGCCCAAAAAGGCAAGACGGTGGCAGAAAAGCGGGCTGAAAGAGCACCGCCACCAGTAGTAGAGGAAAGTGAGTCCCAGAGTGCGGCTCGATCTCAGTCCTCCCAGACAGTGCCTATAACTGAGGAGCATGAGGGAGCCTCAGCCCTAGCTCCAGCACCTCCAGCTCCTCCACCGAATTCTTCTGGCCAAGATGTGAAAGAGGCCATTAATTTGTTGACTCGGTTGGTTGCGGCCCAGGATCAGAGGCAAAGTTCAGGGCATGGTGATAGGGCTGTTAGTGCAAGGGCCCGTGATTTCATTACTTTGAACCCTCCGGAATTCTTTGGGTCAAAACCGGAGGAGGATCCTCAGGATTTTATTGATGGTATGCTAAGGACGCTACGATTGATGCATGCTTCAGACACCGAGTCGGTGGAACTATCGTCATATAGATTGAGGGATGTCTCGATTCAGTGGTATACGGTATGGATGGCTTCACGGGGAGCAAATGCACCTCCCCCGGTATGGCAAGAATTTGTTGATACTTTTCTCCGTCATTATATTCCCCCAGAAGTTCGGCGAGCTAGGGCCGATGAATTCTTAAATTTGAGGCTAGGCAGTATGAGTGCCCTAGAGTATAGCCTCTGTTTTAACTCCTTGGACAGGTAT
Organism: Lycium barbarum; assembly: GCF_019175385.1. Lineage (NCBI taxonomy): Eukaryota > Viridiplantae > Streptophyta > Magnoliopsida > Solanales > Solanaceae > Lycium > Lycium barbarum. The sequence continues at coordinate 80,028,806 of NC_083337.1, read as the reverse complement.
GCTTCGGCCATGGTAGCAGATATGGGCGATAGGGTACACCGATTTGTAAAGGACCTAGGGCCCCATCTGATGGACAAATACTTGACTGCGTCCCTTCAGGACGGTATGGATATTGCCCGCATTCAGGCACATGCTCAGAACTTAGAGGAAAGCCTACAGCAGCGGGTCGTGACAAAATGTCTTTGGAATCTTAATTAGAACCGTTAAGTAACCTTTTTTACTTGTAGAAACATCATATACTTCTTACCCTGCATCAGTCTATCTACCATACGACCACATGTAATTTTCCGAGGTGTAACACTCTTCCCCCCTTTAAAAACATTCGTCCTCGAATGTTAAATTCTCGGGAATCCTACAGAAAGTTCGCCAGAGTTTCCTTTGTATCATGGCGCTACCATCTTGTCACAACAGCCCACAATAACATCGTCTCCCAAGTCATTTCCTCTCGATTATGGTTTCACCACAAGATCTTAACTGAGGCTATGTCTTTATTTCTAAGTTTCCGCACTTGCCTATCTAGTATAGAAATAGGTACCTCTTCATAAGCCAACCTTTCCGTAACTTGAACATCATCTACAGGCATGATTCTAGTAGGATCTCTGACACACCTACAGAGCATTGATACATGGAAAACTAGATGGACAGATTCAAGTTCTGGGGGTAAGTCCAGTTCATAAGCTACTTGGCCTATCTTGCAAACAATCTTATAAGGTCCAATGTATCGAGGACTAAATTTTACCTTTTTATCAAATCTCATCACGCCCTTCATCGGTAATACCTTTAGGAATACCCAGTCATCAATTTGGAATTCTAAGTCTCGCCGACGGTTGTCCGCATAAGATTTCCGGCGACTTTAGGCCGTCAATAATTGATCTCGGATAACCTCGATCTTTTCCACTGCTTGTTGAATCAACTCCGGACCTATTAGTTGTATCTCTCCTACTTCAAACCACCCAATTGGGGATCTACACTTTCTTCCGTATAGAGCTAGCTGCATATGGGGTCATCTGAATACTGGAATGATAGCAATTGTTGTATGCAAACTCAATAAGAGGAAAGTGACCATCCCAACTATCTCCGAAATCTAGCACACATGCCCGTAACATATCTTTCAAGGTCTGAATGGTGCGTTCAGCTTGTCCATCTGTCTGGAGGTGGAATGTTGTGCTAAGCCTCACCTGAGTACCCAAACCCTCTTGGAAAGATTTCCAAAATTTAGCAGTAAATTGTGCCCCTCTATCTGTGATAATAGATGCTGGAATACCATGAAGTTGCACCATCTCCTTAAGATACAACCTTTCATAATCTTCTGTTGAATATGTAGTTTTGACCGGAAGAAAATGGGATGATTTCATCAGTCTGTCCACGATCACCGATATGGAGTCATATTTGCGTCATGAACGAGGAAACCCTACAAAAAAATCCATGTTGATCACTTCCCATTTCCAAGTTGGAATTTCCACGGCTTGTAACAATTCTCCTGGCTTTTGATGCTCAATTTTCACTTGTTGGCAATTTGGACATTGAGCTACAAATTTTGCTATGTCTTTCTTCATTCCATCCCACCAATACATTAAATTGAGATTGTGATATATCTTTGTCGCTCCCGGGTGAATAGAATACCGAGAGTAATAAGCTTCTTCTAGAATATGACGACGTAGTCCTGCAACATTTGGAACACATAGCCTGTGTCTGTACCTAAGAACTCCATCTGTAGAAACTTCAAATGGCGACTTCTCTTTCTCATGAAATGTATCTCTATAGTGACTCAACTGGGAGTCTTCATATTGGCGCTCTCTCACCTCCATATCTAAGTACGAAATAGCTGGGTTATGAATACCAATTCCTGCATTGCCTGAATCAATTAAACGAACTCCAAGGCTGGATAGCTAGTGAAGCTCACGGATTAATTCTTTCTTCTCCGGAGGAACCTCACATAGACTACCCATTGATTTGCGTCTATGTGCATCAGCTACTACATTCGCCTTTCCAGGGTGGTATAAAATACTCACATCATAATCTTTTAGTAGTTCTAACCACCGCCTCTGTCGTAGATTCAACTCCTTCTGTTTGAAAATATATTGGAGACTTTTGTGATCTGTATAAATATCAACATGAACGCCATACAAATAGTGTCTCCACATCTTTAGTGCATGAATAACCGCATCCAATTCGAGATCATGGGTCGGATAGTTCTTTTCATGTTTCCGCAACTGTCGGGAAGCGTAGGCAATGACTTTACCGTGCTGCATCAACACACAGCCTAACCCAACACCAGAGGCATCACAATACACAACATAACCGTCTGGTCCTTTTGGAAGTGTCAGGACTGGGGTTGCAGTTAGTTTATTCTTCAATTCCTGGAAACTGTGTTCACAGGCATCAGTCCACTGGAATTTTGCTGATTTCTGAGTTAGCTTCATTAATGGTGCTGAAATAGAAAAGAATCCTTTTACAAATCTTCTATAATAGCGTGCTAATCCCAAGAAGCTACGGACCTCTGTCGGTGTTGTGGGCCTTGGACAAGTCTTCACAGCCTCTATTTTCTGGACATCTACTCGAATGCCATCAGCTGAAATAATATGGCCTAAGAAAGCCACAGAATTTAGCAAAAACCCGCATTTCGAAAACTTAGCATACAACTCGCGAGCCCAAAGAATACCAAGGACAATACGCAAATGGTCTGCCTGCTCCGCTTCTGTCCGAGAGTATACTAGAATATCATCAATGAACACAATCACAAATAGATCTAAAAGAGGCTTGAATACATTATTCATCAAATTCATAAACATTGTCGGGGCATTAGTCAACCCAAATGACATTACCCGAAATTCATAGTGGCCATATCTCGTTCTGAAAGCTGTTTTGGGAATATCTTCTTCTCTAACTCTCACTTGATGATACCCTGATCATAGATCAATTTTGGAAAATCATTTGGCACCCTATAATTGGTAGAACAAATCATCGATTCTTGGAAGCGGATATCTGTTCTTTATCGTCACCTTGTTCAGCTGCCTATAGTCAATGCACATCCGTAGGGAACCATCTTTCTTTCTCACAAATAGGACTGGTGCTCCCCACGGTGACGAACTGGGCCTAATGTATCCCTTCTCGAGCAAATCCTTCAGTTGTGCCTTTAGTTCTCTCAATTCCGCAGGATCCATTCTGTAAGAAGGAATAGAGATTGGTCTAGTATCCGGTAATACATCAATCGTAAAATCAATCTGTTACACCTCAGAAATTTCCCCCGTGAACGTACAATCAATAAACTAACGGAGAATACGAGTATACGATGTTTTAATCAGAAGGGAATGACATTTGACGACCCTAAGCAAGATTTCAAAGGCAATGGGAATAAGAGATAGGTTATGTTTCACAATGACTAATTATAGGTTCTGAAGACGTGAAAGTTGCAGATTTGCTGTTATGTCCCGTGTTTCGTATAAGTGGAAATCGAGAAATAATTACGACTTGTGTGTTATAAGGAAATATTTCTGATTTTGGTGAATATGACTATGTTGGTTATGGAATCATTAATGTCAAGACCTCGGGGAAGGCCGAGGGTAAATTTGGAATTTCGAAAATTAGTTTCGGGAATTACAAAATGGGACGTTTTATGAATTGGGCCAAGAAAAATACTACACAAAAATTGAGGCCCAAGACTTTAAAGTGGCCGGCCAAGAGGCAAGTCCAAGCCCATTCCTTGCAAGTCATGTGCTATGCACATGACATTAAGTGGATATATATCACTTTTATCTCTTTGAATTATCAAGTCTTACATAGCAAAACAAAAGTTGAAGAACACCACAAAAAAAAAAAAAAAAACACCTCTCGGCCGAGAATGGAAAAAAGAGAGAAAAAAATTTGGCAAGCTTGGTTCTAGCATTAAAAATCTTGGTTTCTACATAATTGTGAAGTGCTCAAGACGCTCTCCGTTGTAGTACAATTAGTTTGACGAAAGGGCGACGTTTGCGGCAAATCGGGATTTCAAGAAAAAGGTGAGATTTCTATGCTTTTATGTTATGGAATGGACATATATGTGTTAGTAATTGGAGTAACGTGAGGATTATGGAATTGTGTTGTGGGTGAAGTAGCCGTGCATGTGTGAAAAGTTGTGTGTGGCCGTGTTCAATATAAGGTGGGGAAAGAGTCGTCTAAAGTTTATTTAAATTGGTTAGTTGTATTGTAGTGATCCCTTGTGATGCAAATGAATGTTTGATGAATTGATTTGGTGTTAGAAAATGATTTCGGATATTATCGGAAAGCGTATACCTTCGGTATCATTGTATATTTAGGGTGCTAGAGACTTTAAATATGAATTTCTAATGATGTTAATGAATTCGGAATGAAACGACGCAAGTTAGAATGTTCGTCGCGACTTTTGATGTTTTGAATGAAATATGGAAAATAATGAATCTCGGGAACTTTCGTATATGGTTTGGAGTATATTTGGGATGTGATTGAAAGGATCTTGAATGAGTAAATGAATATAAGGATGTGGATATAGATTTGGAATTTTGGAAGTATGAATGAAAGTTGCCAACTTAAGTAATAAAGTTGAACTTTGAACCTAGAGTGGTTTGGTTATTGTTTGTGTTGTTTGTTGATGTGTGGGCTGTTGTTATTGATATATTTTGAGCCGAGCTAAGTCTCGGGGATGTTAGATTTATAGGGGAAATGCTGCCGAAATTTCGGTAGGCAAAAATGGAGTTAAAGGCATTTTTAAGCCTAAGAATCTCAATTGGTAACTTTGACCATTTGCAGATTTTAGACGAAACGGGACTGGACTTTTGGGAGAGCATGCGACGTCTGAAAGGTATGTAAAGTCCCCTACTCCTTCATTTGGCATGTCTTAGTATCCTAGGCGAATATTGGAACTTCCGGAGCATTCCTGCTCCTCGAAACCCGATCCACAGAAAAGTTACTATTCATTCAATTCAATTGAAGCCTAAGGGCTCTATTTTGGCTAGAATGCCACCATTCGTTCGAAACCTATTGAAATGTGGTCGGGTAACTTACAAATGATTATGTATGACCCTTTGGCCTATAAATGTTCGAAAAATATGTTCGCCGCCTCAATTTGCCTCGAGGTGGGCCCGTTAACCCCGAGACGCCCTATTTGACTTATTGGGCTGTCCTTTTGAATAAAGTTTGAAATGATGCTTTCGATTTTGGAACTTCCTCCTATGGGATATATTTTGAATATTACGATGCGCTAAGTTATGTTTTGAGCCATATGCACTATTTTGGAAACGTTTTGTGAAAGGAAACCTTATATCGACTAAGTATTCGATTATTTTGTACTAAAGAACGATTTGTGAAACTATTATGTTTTGAAAGACTATTTTGAAGTATGATTTGCATTTGTTTGCTCACGACTCCGCTCGTGCCTTATTATGATTTCGTTCACCGGTTACCGGGCCGGTTTTGATTCGTGCGCCTTATGACAAATTCGGCCGTATGCTGTGTTACGGTTCCCGAGGCTTCGCCATAGGGCCGGGTTCCGTTGGAGTTATGCTGTGATATGGCTCGTGATGCGATACGCTCACCTATGATTATGTTTGTGTTCGGGGATGTACGGAGATTTGAAACCTTCTGGTGTTATGCTGTGTGTGGCGCCAGCGTCGGAGTGGCGACCACGTTCTTGAGCTTTGCATGATTTTCGCCTGCATTATGTATATGTATATGACTTGATATGGATTTTGACACTCCGGTTTGTTCTCTACTTTGTCTTTTGATTTGCTTTCAGTTTGGTCCATATATCTGTACTCCGTGCTTTACATACTCAGTACATATTTCGTACTGACCCCCTCTCTTCGGGGGGCTGCGTTTCATGCCCGCAGGTACAGAAGCTCGTTTGGGAGATCCTCCGGTTTAGGCTACTCATTCTGCTGTGTTAAAGAGCTCCCCTTGATCTGGAGCCTAACTTTTGGTACATACCCCCTGTTGTGTGTGCATTCTGTACATTTGACTATTTGGGTACGGCGGGGCCCTGTCTCGCCATCTGTCGTTGTTTTGAGTTCGTAGAGGCCTGTAGTCATATATGTGGGGCGAGGGTCCTATGTATGTTTGTTCGATTTTGTTTTCTGGTCTTAAAGCGGTCCGTTTGTTATGATGGCCCTAAATGGCCCTTATGCTTCTATTTGCACTTTTGACCGGCGATGGCTATTCCGCCGCTCAGTTTGTATTTGATATGACACTCTGATTTGTGCGACCGCTTAAGACATATCTTGATATAACCTGTGTTTGATATGATTTTGTAAAATTCTGAAATAAGTTTGGATGTGCTATCGAATATGCGATTTGGTCTGGGTACCCAGGTAGGGTGCCAGTCGCGGCCACGGGGCTGGGTCGTGACAAAAGTGGTATCAGAGCAGTTTGTCCTCGGAATGTCTACAGGCCGTGTCTCGTAGAGTCTTGTTTATCGATGTGTTGTGCACCACATCTATAAACAGGAAGCTACAGGGCATTTAGGATGTTACTCTTCTTTGGAATCTTAGATTGTGCGATAGAGCCAGCTGTAGGAAGTGAATTCCCTTTTTTTCTCTAACCCTTGATTGCAGCTGGAGAGTGGTGTCGATGTATGACAATGACTGCTGATATTGGAAGCTATACAAAATCTGGTAAGAAATGTTACGAAAGACGTATGTTGGGTAAGGTATTCTGAAGTACGATTAAAACATAAAGTCGAGCAGCGAAAAGAGAAATAAATATGAAAAGTGTAGCTGGCGCAGTCGAGTTGGGCATGTGAGGTAAGCCTCGGCATATTTATATTTTTGTTTGTAATTGTTAGCCCGTGTGGCTATGAGGTGATATGATGTGATATGTATGTATGTATATGTGGTGGCCCTGTGAGGCCCGGTTGGTATTTCCTGTGTACAGGTTTTGGGATAGTAAGAAATATAGAGGAACCTCTGCCCAAATTTTTCTAGGAATACGAAAAGGGAAATGGGATATAAATTCTTAACCTTTCTTGAAGATCGATACCATTATGATAAACCTATTATGGTGGATTAAAAGATACCCTTCGTGTTATTTGTAAGGAGCATTACCTTTACCGGGAAAATTTTATCTCAAGTAAATATATACGAGTAGTAGATTCGCAATTCATTTGGAGAGACCAGAAATATGTTTTAACCCCATTTTGTTTTAGCACAACCCATGTGAAGGGCAAAAAGTCCGACGATCAAGGTTTCTCAAACTGGAAGAATACAAAACGTATGATAAGCAGTTGAGAATTTAGCGGTTCGCTCTCGGCATAAGTATATAGATATGTATAACCGTGGGGATAATTATGTGAATTAGGCATTTGATGATTTCGCGAAGTTCGTCGGACTCTAGTCTTCTTGTGCTGATGGTTGGAAGATACCTTACAGTAACATTCTGTCAGTTTCCCTCGACTATTTGGAGACGGAATTTGTAGAATACGAATTTAGACTTGTGGGCTGTTTGAAAGTACATATGTATGCATGGAGGTAAATGTTGAGAATTTACAAGTGACGACACGGTAATCACCAAGTCAGAAAAGTAATAGAATTCTCGTAGGCCGGGGTGGGGCCCACTACGAGGACGTTTTGAAAAGTTGTTAAGACCCCGATTTGTCTTAAATTATGTGACAAAGGTCGTGAGTGGCGATCGACGAAATTATATTAGTTCTAACGCGTCAAATTGCGTGAAGGTTTCGGGGTTAAGCGTGCTCAAGCCAGAGCAATTCTGGGATGGGTGACCCCCCTGGGAAGTAATGTAACACTTTTGCACAAGTGTAAGCATGCTAGATATAGATGAAAGTTTGGGGTAATTTAAAGGAAAAGAGAATGTGTGGAGTAATTAGTGCCCTTGCAGGAGTCGCGCAGGACGAGGCGGACTAAATGGGCAAAAAGAAAAGGTACAACACCGCTTGGGAAATTGAGCGAATTTGAATAACAGTCAGAGACGTTCGTCAGTAAAGTATGAGTAAATATATCCATATGTGTGTATGTGTATGTGTATGTGTGTGGGTGTATGATTTTCGTTTGGTGCCCATGTGGGATAAGAGCCGAGTCCCGGCAACCAAGGTTGTGGTAGACGAAAGGTTTTACTACACCGAATACGTGAAGCGAAGCGGGGGCGACTATCCGAATGTTGTCAAGGGATAGAAAAGCCCCATTTACATTACAACTTAGTTTGGAATGACGCTGTTTGAAAGAGAAAATGAGTATGGAGGGTAGGAAAGATGAAAGATAAGCAGTGTGAATAAGTGGAATCTTTGAAAGAGTTGATACGCGAGATGCAAGACAATTTGTATGACGGCTTGGCGAATAAGTTTACAAATAAAAGGAAATTTTTCATGAATCATTGGAACCTTAATAAGAGTGATTTGATCCTAATTCGGATTTTATCTGCTATACTTCTGCACTCCCGATTTTGATAAGGCTCTGTCTATTACGCCTCTATGCTTCTGGCCTCGATTGTGTTCCCATTTGATACACCTTGCTACATCTGGTTCTGAATTTGATTTTGGTTGAAATACCTCTGCATGATTAGTTCTGATTGCGAATCCGTCTGACACATCTCTGTATGTCTGACTCTGGATGCGAACCTGTCTGATATGCCTCTGTACGTCTGATTTTGATCACGCGTTTGTCTAATACATCTCGGTATGTCTGATTCTGATTACGACTCTGTCCGATACATTCCTGCCTGTCTGACTTTGGTCACGATTCTGTGTGATATAGTTCTGTACGTCTGATTCCGGTTTCGAATCTGCCCGATCTGATTCCGTACGTCTGACCCCGATTGTGAATCTGTCTGATAAATCTCCGGTATGTTCGTATGTGGATCTGTTTTGCCTTCTTAAGCGGCCCGTATGCTACTATGGCCAAGATGGCCCATGAGGTTGTACGTGTGTGTGCATTTGGGCGATGTATATTCCGCCACCTTTATGATTTTGATATGACTGTTCTGCACGGGCGACCGCTTAAGATAAGTGTTCGATAAGTGTTTGTGTGACGTCTGTTGTTAATTTTCAGCTCGAGCAACGTATGTTGAGTCTGAATGAGTTCGAATACGATGATCTGGTTGTGAGTACGTTTGGGGTGACAGAATATTTCCGTGTGTTTGATTCTGATTACGAATTCGTCTGATACGCCTTGGTACGTCTGACTCCGATCTCAGATTTGTCTGACATACTTTTGTACCTCTAATTTTGACTATGAGCCCGTCTGCCATAGTCTAGTATGTCTGCCTCCGATTACGAGTTCGTTCGATATGCTGCTAGGCGTCCGGTCCTAGTTCTGAATCTGTTGATGTGAAGTGTTTGGTATGATTCTGAATTCGTTGGTGTGAACTGTCTGGTATGAAGTGATTTTGAATCCGTTGGTGTGAAGTGTCCGGTATGAAGTGGGATTACGATAATGTGGTAGAGAACGCAGTAGTGTGATAAGGAATGATATTGGCTATGATGTCTGGAAAATGTTTGTCCGTTACAAGAACATAGCGTGTGGCTCTTAATGAAACAAAGACTCAGTTTGAAATCTCGCCGAAGGTGCATTATTGTACGACGACAGATTCTGTGTACCGGACGTTGCGGGCTTACGGCTTTAGATTATGGGCTTCATTGTTGGGTTACCGTGTGCTCTACGCAGGTACGACTCTATTTGGGTTATTGTGGACAGGCTGACGAAATCAACCCATTTCCTTCCGGTCCGGATTACTTATTCGGCTGAGGACTATGCCAGATTATATATCAGAGACATAGTCAGACTTCACGGAGTCCCTGTATCTATTATTACTGACCGAGGTGCCAAGTTTACAGCAAATTTCTGGAGGTCATTTCAGGAGGGATTAGGGACTCAGGTGAGCCTCAGTACAGCTTTTCATCCTCAGGCCGATGGGCAGGCCGAGCGCGCTATTCAGACGCTCGAGGATATGTTGCGGGCCTGCGTTATTGATTTCAGGGGCAGCTGGGATGATCATTTGCCGCTTATAGAGTTTTCCTATAATAACAGTTATCACTCCAACATTCAGATGGCCCCGTACGAGGCCCTTTATGGCAGGAGATGCAGATCTCCTATTGGCTAGTTTGACGTGGGCGAGACTAAGTTGATTGGGCCAGAGGTGATCCAGGAAGCTGTAGATAAGGTGAAGCTTATTCGGGAGCGACTATTGGCTGCTCAGAGTCGACATAAAGCTTATGCTGATAGACGACGTCGACCGTTGGAGTTCCAGATTGGCGACTGGGTATTCCTGAAGGTGTCGCCCATGAAGGGCGTTATGAGGTTTGGCAAGAAGGGTAAGTTGAGTCCGCGGTACATCGGGCCATACCAGGTTGTTCGGAGGGTAGGCGCAGTCGCCTACGAGCTAGACTTGCCATCCGATTTGGAGTCCATGCACCCGGTGTTTCATGTGTCTATGCTGCGGAAGTGTATTGGTGACCCTTCCAGGATATTCCAAGTAGATGATCTTCAGGTAATGGAGCAGTTTTCTTATGACGAGCAACCTGTATCTATTCTGGACCGACAGGTAAGGAGATTGCGCACTAAGGAAGTGCCTTCTGTCAAAGTTCTGTGGCGCAACAGTAACCGGGAAGAGATGACTTGGGAGGCGGAGGATGAGATGAAGAAGATATTCCCCCATTTATTCCCTACGCCTCTTGTAATCTAAACTTTTGAATTTGTTGTATTAATGAACGGATGGACCATGTGTGCTATGAATAAAAATGGTTTTCCCGTTACGTTTATGAACCTTCAAAAGATTTATTTAACATTCGGGGACGAATGTTCTTAAGGGGGGGAGAATGTTATGTCCCGTGTTTCGTATAAGTGGAAATCGAGAAATAATTACGACTTGTGTGTTATAAGGAAATATTTCTGATTTTGGTGAATATGACTATGTTGGTTATGGAATCATTAATGTCAAGACCTCGGGGAAGGCCGAGGGTAAATTTGGAATTTCGAAAATTAGTTTCGGGAATTACAAAATGGGACGTTTTATGAATTGGGCCAAGACAAATACTACACAAAAATTGAGGCCCAAGACTTTAAAGTGGCCGGCCAAGAGGCAAGTCCAAGCCCATTCCTTGCAAGTCATGTGCTATGCACATGACATTAAGTGGATATATATCACTTTTATCTCTTTGAATTATCAAGTCTTACATAGCAAAACAAAAGTTGAAGAACACCACAAAAAAAAAAACACCTCTCGGCCGAGAATGGAAAAAAGAGAGAAAAAAATTTGGCAAGCTTGGTTCTAACATTAAAAATCTTGGTTTCTACATAATTGTGAAGTGCTCAAGACGCTCTCCGTTGTAGTACAATTAGTTTGACGAAAGGGCGACGTTTGCGGCAAATCGGGATTTCAAGAAAAAGGTGAGATTTCTATGCTTTTATGTTATGGAATGGACATATATGTGTTAGTAATTGGAGTAACGTGAGGATTATGGAATTGTGTTGTGGGTGAAGTAGCCGTGCATGTGTGAAAAGTTGTGTGTGGCCGTGTTCAATATAAGGAGGGGAAAGAATCGTCTAAAGTTTATTTAAATTGGTTAGTTGTATTGTAGTTATCCCTTGTGATGCAAATGAATGTTTGATGAATTGATTTGGTGTTAGAAAATGATTTCGGATATTACCGGAAAGCGTATACCTTCGGTATCATTGTATATTTATGGTGCTAGAGACTTTAAATATGAATTTCTAATGATGTTAATGAATTCGGAATGAAACGACGCAAGTTAGAATGTTCGTCGTGACTTTTGATGTTTTGAATGAAATATGGAAAATAATGAATCTCGGGAACTTTCGTATATGGTTTGGAGTATATTTGGGATGTGATTGAAAGGATCTTGAATGAGTAAATGAATATAAGGATGTGGATATAGATTTGGAATTTTGGAAGTATGAATGAAAGTTGCCAACTTAAGTAATAAAGTTGAACTTTGAACCTAGAGTGGTTTGGTTATTGTTTGTGTTGTTTGTTGATGTGTGGGCTGTTGTTATTGATATATTTTGAGCCGAGCTAAGTCTCGGGGATGTTAGATTTATAGGGGAAATGCTGCCGAAATTTCGGTAGGCAAAAATGGAGTTAAAGGCATTTTTAAGCCTAAGAATCTCAATTGGTAACTTTGACCATTTGCAGATTTTAGACGAAACGGGACTGGACTTTTGGGAGAGCATGCGACGTCTGAAAGGTATGTAAAGTCCCCTACTCCTTCATTTGGCATGTCTTAGTATCCTAGGCGAATATTGGAACTTCCGGAGCATTCCTGCTCCTCGAAACCCGATCCACAGAAAAGTTACTATTCATTCAATTCAATTGAAGCCTAAGGGCTCTATTTTGGCTAGAATGCCACCATTCGTTCGAAACCTATTGAAATGTGGTCGGGTAACTTAGAAATGATTATGTATGACCCTTTGGCCTATAAATGTTCGAAAAATATGTTCGCCGCCTCAATTTGCCTCGAGGTGGGCCCGTTAACCCCGAGACGCCCTATTTGACTTATTGGGCTGTCCTTTTGAATAATGTTTGAAATGATGCTTTCGATTTTGGAACTTCCTCCTATGGGATATATTTTGAATATTACGATGCGCTAAGTTATGTTTTGAGCCATATGCACTATTTTGGAAACGTTTTGTGAAAGGAAACCTTATATCGACTAAGTATTCGATTATTTTGTACTAAAGAACGATTTGTGAAACTATTATGTTTTGAAAGACTATTTTGAAGTATGATTTGCATTTGTTTGCTCACGACTCCGCTCGTGCCTTATTATGATTTCGTTCACCGGTTCCCAGGCCGGTTTTGATTCGTGCGCCTTATGACAAATTCGGTCGTATGCTGTGTTACGGTTCCCGAGGCTTCGCCATAGGGCCGGGTTCCGTTGGAGTTATGCTGTGATATGGCTCGTGATGCGATACGCTCACCTATGATTATGTTTGTGTTCGGGGATGTACGGAGATTTGAAACCTTCTGGTGTTATGCTGTGTGTGGCGCCAGCGTCGGAGTGGCGACCACGTTCTTGAGCTTTGCATGATTTTCGCCTGCATTATGTATATGTATATGACTTGATATGGATTTTGACACTCCGGTTTGTTCTCTACTTTGTCTTTTGATTTGCTTTCAGTTTGGTCCATATATCTGTACTCCGTGCTTTACATACTCAGTACATATTTCGTACTGACCCCCTCTCTTCGGGGGGCTGCGTTTCATGCCCGCAGGTACAGAAGCTCGTTTGGGAGATCCTCCGGTTTAGGCTACTCATTCTGCTGTGTTAAAGAGCTCCCCTTGATCTGGAGCCTAACTTTTGGTACATACCCCCTGTTGTGTGTGCATTCTGTACATTTGACTATTTGGGTACGGCGGGGCCCTGTCTCGCCATCTGTCGTTGTTTTGAGTTCGTAGAGGCCTGTAGTCATATATGTGGGGCGAGGGTCCTATGTATGTTTGTTCGATTTTGTTTTCTGGTCTTAAAGCGGTCCGTTTGTTATGATGGCCCTAAATGGCCCTTATGCTTCTATTTGCACTTTTGACCGGCGATGGCTATTCCGCCGCTCAGTTTGTATTTGATATGACACTCTGATTTGTGCGACCGCTTAAGACATATCTTGATATAACCTGTGTTTGATATGATTTTGTAAAATTCTGAAATAAGTTTGGATGTGCTATCGAATATGCGATTTGGTCTGGGTACCCAGGTAGGGTGCCAGTCGCGGCCACGGGGCTGGGTCGTGACATTTGCACTTTGGCCTAGTCGATCGTAAAATGAAATACGGACCGTAAAGTGATTTACGGCCCCGTAAACTACCATTTCGTATTTCAACTTACAAAACTTCAACTTTCTGCCAAAGACTTGAATGGTTAAAAACGACTTGAAATACGGACCGTAAAGTGAAATACGGCCCGGAAAACGAGTCGTAAACCACCATGTCCTCAGCCTGACTTTCTGGTTCTGTTATGCTTTAATACGTCAACAGAATATGGGCCATAAACTGGAATACCGACCGTAAACTGGGTTTACAACCACTGTGCACTTCAACTACTGTTCATTTCGGATCAGATTTTAAGTCATTAAAAAGGAGACCCAAGCTCATTAATTCATTTCATTTCCACGATACTCCTCTCTAGAAACCTCTAGAATATTCTCCACTCTTCATCTACAAGAAAAAAAAGGAAATCAAAGATCAATATCATCTACAAGAAAACAAAGGAAATCAAAGATCAATATCAAGAATCCAAGTGAATCAAGTGTGTGGAACTCATCAAAGTTCATCCAAGTTAAGAAATTTCAAGAGAAGCAAACTAGGGTTTTGGTGCAAGAAGAGTAATACCGCTCAAGGGTTGTTCCTACAACATCCAAGGTACGTTCTATGGCATTTACATGTTATTTAGGGTATGGGAGAGTTGAAACCCTTGGACTATAGAAGGATATAAGAAACGGGTCATAAAAGTGTGAATAGTAGCAATATTGAGTAAAGGTTTGAATTGAGCCATGATCATTGATACTTTGTGATAATAAAAATGTTATGAATGACATTTAGAACATGGAATAAGTATCCTATGTGAGAAAAATGCAATAATGAACCATGGCCATGATTATGGAGAAATTGAAGACAAATTGTGAAATGCGGATATTGTAAATGAATGATAAGTGTTGTCTATCATATTGAGAATGTTGTTATGAACGTTTGAGAGTTGATATAGAATATGGGAAGAGTTGCATAAACGAAAGGAAATGTTGTCCAATTTTCTCTAGCGTTAGTAGGGTGTTTTTATAATCGCTAGCTAATGTCGATACAAATTCTCTTGAAGGTAGAACGTACGCACTAAAGGAGAACAAGCAAGCGATAGATTAGTAAACGACAAAGGTATGTGAGGCTAGTCCTTTCTTTCTAATGGCATGAATCCTATAGCACGACTTTCTTTCCTCTTCATGAATTCCTACATTCCGGAAAGCTAAAAGTCTATGTCCATGAATAGCTACACAAGATAAGGGATATGCTATGAGTCCTATAATGATGATGATGATTTAAAGTATGGAGATTCTAAAATGTAGGATATGATGATCTTATGATGTTAATGATGTTATTTATTGCGTACACTCACCTTATATGCTAATTCCTTCAAGGTGAGGCAGAAAATCAATGAATGCTCCATAATGAAATTGAGGGATCACGACCTTACGTCACCCCGATAAAGTATAGTTGTCCTTGAGCCTTATGCATGTACTATGATAAACATATTATGATGAGTATAGTATGATGAGCATGTTATAATGATGATATACACCGCGCCTATATGGCCGGGCAGTCACCGCTAAGGCGGGCAGCGTATACACCATGGCCAGATGGCATGGGCAGACACCACTAGTGGGCGGCATGAGATGGTACCCCGGACGCGGGAGGCCTGGACGTAGGCTACTATTATGATTATCACACCGATCCGATATGGACGGGCAGTTTATACACTATCACACCGTACCTATATGGGCGAGCAGCTTATACAATTATGCATATATGATATGACGATGAGTATGAGTAAGACAGTATGCATTACTTCTTTTATATTTGACAGTCAGATACAGATGTTTCATATTGACATTTCCTTTGTATTAATGTCCTATTTCATTGTTTATGCCTCTCATACTCAGTACAATGTTCCTACTGACATCTGTTTTCTTTGGACGTTGTGTTCATGCCCACAGGTAGACAGGGAGGTGAGCTTGATCCTGATTCGTAGAAGCTAGTAGCTGATTGAGAGCACTCCATTGTTCGGAGGTGCTTATGATGATTCTTTTGTGTATATTCGTGTATATGTATTTTGGGCATGATGGGGTCTTGTCCCGTCCTTATGTTTAGCATTCCAGTAGAGGCTCGTAGATACGCAGTGTGGGTTAGATGGTCTCACGAGATTGTTATTATGTGTATATATTATTTTTATGGCCAAGAGGCATATGTATATAAAAGTGTTTATGTTTCCATATGAAATAGGATTTTGCTACAAGCTGAGTAGTAGGGAAAAGCTACAGCCGCCCAGAAGGGCAAGACTACGACAAAGAGGCGGGTAGAAAGAGAGCCTCCGATGAATATTGAAGAGGGTGAATCGCATAATGAGGCCTTATCTAATACTTCCTCCACCCCGCCTAATGTGGAAGAACAAGGAGGAGCTCCAGTTCCAATTCCTCCACCGGGTGCTTCAGGTCAACAAGTGACCGAAGCCATTTAGTTATTAACACAGTTGGTTGCGCCCAAGCACAGCGGCAAAATGCGGGCCTAAGTGATCGGTCAGCCAGTACTAGAGCCAGTGATTTCATGACTTTAAATCCTCCAGAGTTCTTTGGGTCGAAGCCGGATGAATATCCGCAAGGCTTTATTGATGAGATGTTGAGGACCCTAAAGATTATTCATGCCTCTGAAACTGAATCCGTGGAGTTGGCCTCTTATAGGCTTCGAGATGTGGTGATATTGTGGTATAACAATTGGACAGCATCGAGATAAGATAATGCGCCTCCACCTGTATGGCAAGAATTTGTAGATGCTTTTATCCGTCACTATTTGCCACCCGAGGTCCGCCGAGCTAGAGCGGATATATTTCTAAATTTGAGGCAAGGCAATATGAGTGCCCGGGAATATAGTCTTCAATTTAATTATTTGGCTAGGTATGCCCCGACTATGGTGGCCGACATGGGAGACCAAGTACATAGATTCGTGAGTGGCTTAGGGCCACATTTATTCAAAGATTGCTTGACAGCTTCACTACAAGATAGGATGGATAATTCCCGGATACAGGCTCATGCTCAGAACTTAGAGGGACGACAGCAACCACAAAGGAATGATCGCGACATTGATAGGAGGCAAAGCAAAAGG
Organism: Lycium barbarum; assembly: GCF_019175385.1. Lineage (NCBI taxonomy): Eukaryota > Viridiplantae > Streptophyta > Magnoliopsida > Solanales > Solanaceae > Lycium > Lycium barbarum. The sequence goes on along the minus strand of NC_083337.1, from coordinate 80,011,971 downwards.
GCTAGATCTATGGGAGTAGGCGGTGATCATAGAGGGGGTTCAAGACAGACATATTCTAGGTACTCAGGCCAGTCGGTGACTAATGCACCTCCTCGATTCGTAGGTAGGAGATTTGATCGTTCCTTCCGTTCAGGACAGGGCCAGAGTTCGAGGGCCTCAGATTCCCAGTTCAGGGAAGATTATAGCCAGAGGAGACCCCCAGTACGGCGATGCAGCCAGTGCGGTAGATTACATTTCGGACAGTGTCGCCAGGGTTCGGATGCTTGTTATACTTGTGGCCAGGTTGGGCACATGATGAGAGATTGCTCGTCGATGAGTGGTAGAGTTGGGGTTCAGCCTACAAGTTCAGCAGCTGGTTCTTTCTCAGAGTGCCCGGTAGGGCAGACTCCTCAGATGTCAGTAGGTCGAGGTAGAGGTAAAGGGGCAGCATCTACTTCAGGTGCCACTCAGCCACGTGTGTATGCTTTAGCCGGGCGGCAGGATCTTGAGTCCTCCCCGAATGTGGTTACAGGTAGATTGTCTATATTTTCTCGTGATGTGTATGCATTGATAGATCCAGGTTCTACATTCTCTTATATTACTCCATATGTTGCTAGTTGTATTGGGGTGAAACTTGAGTCAATCAAACCTTTTGAGGTATCTACTCCGGTTGGTGATCCCGTGATAGCAAGACAAGTGTATAAAAATTATGTAATTGTGATATGTGATCGCCAGACCAAAGCTTATTTGATTGAATTGGAATGTTAGATTTCGATGTAATTATGGGTATGAATTGGTTGGCATCATGTTATGCTAATGTCGATTGCCGAACGAAAGTGGTTCGATTCCAATTTCTGGGAGAGCCCGTGCTTGAATGGAAAGGTAATGTAGCATCTCCAAGAGGTAGGTTCATTTCCTACCTTAAGGCAAGGAAGATGATAGCCAAGGGCTATATTTATCACTTAGTTCGGGTTCATGACACCGAGGCAAAGTCGTTGTTACACCTCGAAAAATCTTCTATTGGTACGCAAGTGAATGAACTAGTGAGGAGTACGAGTATACGATATTTCCATAAGTAAGAAACAACGTTTGATGACCCTAAGTGAGATTTCCAGGGCATCCGATGTTAGACGAGAAAGTTGGCTAAGATGAGGCAAGGCATACAATAGGTATCGGAAAGGGAATACGAGTAACGAGTTAGCAAGGCCTTATTGATGACTTGGAGAAGAGTGATAACGTCCCTTAGATTGGTATTGAGGTGTTGAACAAGTGTTAAGAAGGTTCCATAAGGATTGGAGATCAAACGAATCAACGAAACGAACTTCGAAACCACTGGGGGTTATACGGCCAAACATACGGGCCGTATAAATTATACGGTCCGTATGTTTGAGACCGTATAATCAGCCCAGAAAGGTAAAAGTTTCTGGACCAAATATACGGCCAGACATACGGCCCGTATAAATTATACGGACCGTATGTTGGGCCGTATATACGGTCAGGCAGAATTTTGATTCATTAAATAAAGGGACCAAGGTTATTTCATTTCACTTCCACTTCACACCCCTTCTCTCTAAAACATCTCTCTACATACATTCCACAAGAATTCAAGGATATTTGGTGATCAACAACATAAACCAAGTGAATCAAGTGTAAGAAAACCATCAAAGATCATTCGAAGTCAAGAAATCTCATGGAGGTAAACTAGGGTTTTTGCTCAAGTGGAGTATTATCAACCAAGGCTCGTTCCTACAACATCTAAGGTAAGATTCATGATATTTATATGTTTTTTAAGGTATTTAAGAGTTGAAATACTTGGATGGTAGAAGGGTATGGTAAAATGGGTCATGAATGTGGAATAGTGTCATTTTGAGAAATAGTTTGGATTGAATTATGAGTCTTGATGTATTGTGATGTAAATGTTTTATAAATGATGTTGAGAACATGAGATGAGCAATGTACGTGAATGGGTATAGTCGTGTGTTATAGCCATAGATATGAGTGATCGAAAGCAAATTGAGAAATGTGGATAATGTAGATGAATAATGACTATTGTTATGGTATTGTGAATGTATCGTTGACGTTTGGGAGTTGATATACGTTATGGAGGAATGTAGTATAAATAAAGGAGATGCTGTCCGATTTTCTCTAGCTTTAGTCATATATGCTAGCTATCGATTCTAATGATAGTATGACTTCAATGAAGGTAGAAACGCTAGCATTGGAGGAGAACGTGCAAGTGTAGAGTAGTTGAACAGAAAAGGTATGTAAGGCTAACCCTTCTTTCATAAGGCATGTTTCTTTGGCCGAACGTCTAAATCTTCTATAAGTCTATGATGTCTTTCAAATGATTTGATCTTCCGAGCTAGTAAGCTCACGATTCTTGATACGCTACGATCGTACTAGTTCCTCGTATAACGAGTAAGCCTATAAAGACAGATGTGACGAATGACGATAACAGTGATAATGATATCGATGACGATAATGATGACGATGATGATAATGATGCTTATGAGCTAGTATGAGTATGTATCTATGTATGACTATTATGGAACCCCGAGCTTATGAGGCCGGGTATGATATGTAAATAAGTATGTATACGATTACGAAACATGCGCACACCTCTGCAGATGGTACGGACAACCCTGACGCCTTGGTAGGGCCAGGTAGATGTAACCCTGAAGCCCTGGCAGGGCCAGGTATGAGTAACCTTGTGCCTTGGTTGGCCAAGTATGTATGAAACACCGATCCTACGTGGTTGGGTATGCTATGTAAATACTATATATATATGATATGATTATGTATATGATATGAATACGAATATGATATGACTATGTATATGAATGTAAATAAGGGGCATGTATACGAATACGAGCACAAATATGGTACGGGTACTATTATGAATACGGATAATGATGTATGTACACAAACACGTATTAGAAATGGAAAGTTCCTAAGAAAGGAAAGTAAGTGCATATGACGATGATATTGCCATCTCCCATTCTATGCTATTTCTTATGTTGCAATCTATGCTTCTATATTGATATTGATCATGCTTTACATACTCAGTACATTCTTCGTACTGACGTTCTTTTGTTTGTGGACGCTGCGTCATGCTCGCAGGTGCACAGGGAGACAGGCTTGATCCATAGCTGCTTTCTCAGAGATTACATAGCAGAGCTCCATTTCATTCGGAGCCATATCTTTTGGGTACTTATTCTTTTGTGTATATAATTATAGCCATAGCGGGGTCCTGTCCCGCCCATGTGATATGTTATACTCTTCTTAGAGGCTCGTAGTCACGTGTATATGGTTAGATATGTCTGGCCTTGTCATCCTATATTTTGTATGTCATTTTGGATAGCCTTGTTGGCTCATGTACGTTGACGTGGCATAGGTACCAATTATGATATAAAGGCATTGTCGTCCAATGGGACTAGCATGATGAATGAGTAGAATTATGTGTTTAATTATGTGGCTCACCTAGATGTAAGCTTAAGTGTAAGTTAAGGGGTGCCCGGGTGGGCTAGCACCGAGCGCTCATCGCGGCCCTCTAGACGGGTCGTGACAGTTGTCAACTTTCCGATCAGTTCCGGTAGTGAATAAATTTCTGGATGTGTTCCCAGATGAACTTCCAGGACTTCCTCCAGAAAGAGAGATTGATTTTGCTATTGATGTGTTGCCGGACACCAAACCTATTTCTCTTCCTCCGTATCGAATGGCTCCGACAGAATTGAAAGAGCTAAAGGCACAGCTGAAAGATTTGCTTGAAAAGGGGTTTATTAAACCCAGTTCATCACCGTGGGGAGCCCCAGTCTTGGTCGTGAAAAATAAAGACGGATCTCTACGAATGTGTATCGACTATAGGAAATTGAACAAAGTGACGGTAAAGAACAAATATCCTCTCCCAAGGATAGATGATTTTTTTGATCAACTACAGGGTGCCAAGTGGTTTTCAAAAATAGACTTGAGGTCGGGCTATCATCAAGTGAGAGTTAGAGAAGAAGATATTCCCAAAACAGCCTTCAGAACGAGATATGGCCACTATGAGTTCCGAGTAATGTCGTTTGAATTAACTAATGCTCCAGCCGTGTTTATGAATTTGATGAATAATGTATTCAGGCCACTCTTGGATTTATTCGTGGTAGTATTTATCGACGATATCTTGGTATACTCTCGCATAGAATCAGAACATGCAGATCATTTACGTATCGTTCTTGGCATTCTTCGAGCCCGGGAGTTATATGCAAAATTTTCAAAGTGCGAGTTTTGGCTAAATTCTGTAACATTTCTGGGCCATGTTATTTCAGATGATGGCATTCGAGTCGACACTCAGAAAATTGAAGTTGTGAAGACTTGGCCAAGGCCTACGACGCCTACAGAAGTTCGTAGTTTTCTGAGGTTGGTAGGTTATTATAGAAGATTCGTAGAGGGATTTTCATCTATTTCAGCCTCATTGACGAAGCTAACCCAGAAGTCGGCAAAATTCCAATGGAATGATGCTTGTGAGCGCAGCTTCCAATAGTTGAAAGACAGATTGACCTCAGCTCCGGTCTTAACACTTCCAGAAGGGTCAGATGGCTATGTTGTGTATTGTGACGCTTTCGGTGTTGGATTAGGGTGTGTCTTAATGCAGCACGGTAGAGTTATTGCGTATGCTTCAAGACAATTGCGGAAACATGAAAAGAACTATCCAACTCATGACCTCGAATTGGCTGCGGTTATTCATGCCTTAAAAATGTGGAGACATTACTTGTATGGTGTGCATGTTGACATTTACACCGATCACAAAAGTCTTCAACATATTTTCAAGCAAAAGGAGTTGAACCTGCGGTAAAGGCGGTGGTTAGAATTGTTGAAAGATTATGATGTGAATATTTTGTACCACCCCGGAAAAGCGAATGTAGTAGCCGATGCGCTTAGCCACCGATCAATGGGCAGTTTATGCGAAGTTCCTCTGGAAAAGAAAGAGATAGTTCATGAGCTCCGTCAACTAGCTAATCTTGGAGTACATGTAATTGATTCGGGTAATACAGGAATTAGTATAAATGATCCCACAGTCTCATCCTTGAACATGGAAGTGAAAGAGCACCAGTATGAGGATCCTAAACTGTGCCATTACAGAGACATATCTCATGGAAAAGAGAAGTCTCCATTTGAAGTTTCTATGGATGGAATTCTTAAATACCAAAGCAGGCTATGTGTGCCGAATGTGGCAGAATTACACCGACAAATTCTAGAGGAAGCCCATTGTTCTCGGTATTCTATTCACCCAGGTGCAACCAAAATGTATCATGATCTCAAGATGATGTATTGGTGGGATGGCATGAAGCGAGACATAGCGGAATTTGTAGCACAGTGTCCAAATTGCCAACAGGTAAATATTGAACATCAAAAGCCAGGAGGCTTATTGCAAGCAATGGAAATCCCTACTTGGAAATGGGAAGTGATCAACATGGATTTTATTGTGGGGTTACCTCGTTCCAGTGGCAAGTATGATCCTATATGGGTGATCGTGGATAGGTTGTCGAAAGCAGGCCATTTTCTTCCAGTTAGAACCACATACTCAGCAGAAGACTATGCGAGGTTGTATCTCAAAGAAATTGTGCGACTCCATATTATACCATTATCTATTATCACAGATAGAGGAGCACAGTTTACAGCCAAGTTCTGGAAGTCCTTCCAAGAAGGTCTAGGCACTCAAGTGAAGCTTAGCACGACATTTCATCCACAGATCGATGGACAAGCCAAGCGTACTATTCAGACCTTGGAAGATATGCTACGAGCATGTGTGCTGGATTTCGGTGGTAGTTGGGATGACCATTTTCCACTAATCGAATTCGCACACAACAATAGCTATCATTCCAGTATTCAAATGGCTCCATATGAAGCTTTATATGGGAGGAAATGTAAATCCTTAATCGGATGGTTTGAAATAGGAGAAGTACAGCTAGTAGGCCCCGAATTGATTCAGGAAGTGGTGGAAAAAGTTAAGGTAATCCGAGATCGATTGCTGACAGCCCAAAGTCGCCAAAAGTCTTATGCGGACAATCGCCGACGAGACTTGGAATTCAAGGTTGATAATTGGGTATTTTTGAAAGTGTCGCCAATGAAAGGGGTGATGAGATTCGGCAAGAGAGGGAAGTTAAGTCCTAGATAAATTGGACCCTATAAAATTATCCGCAAGGTGGGTCATGTCGCCTATGAATTGGAATTGCCTTCGGAGCTTGAATCAGTCCATCCAGTCTTCCACGTTTCGATGCTCCGCAAGTGTATTGGAAATCCCACAAAGATTTTCCCGGTAGATGATGTGCAAGTGACAGAAAAGCTAACCTATGAAGAAGTGCCTATTGCTATTCTAGACAGGCAAGTGCGGAGACCTCAAAATAAAGGAGTAGCTTCACTCAAAGTCTTGTGGCGAAACAACAACCGAGAAGAAATGACTTGGGAAGCGGAAGAGAGTATGAAGTCCAAGTACCCGCATTTATTTCAACCCCCAGGAGAGATTCAAGATGAAACACCAACGATATAAGGTATATATGTTTACTTTTCATGCTTTTGGTCGTGTGTGGCCATAGATATGTTGATATTGTGATGTAGCCCTGTGAGGCAATGATATTATGGGTTGACATGACAGGATGGTAGTGTCACATTACAGGGGAAACTCTGGCAAAAAATTTCTAGAATCCCCGATGACTTAACATTCGAGGACGAATGTTCCAAAAGGGAGGAAGAATGTTACACCTCTGAAATTTCCCCCGTGAACGTACAATGAATAGACTAACGAAGAATACGAGTATATGATGTTTTAATCAGAAGGGAATGACGTTTGACGACCCTAAGCAAGATTTCAAAGGCAATGGGAATAAGAGATAGGTTATGCTCCACAATGACTAATTATAGGTTCTGAAGACGTGAAAGTTGCAGATTTGCACTTTGGCCCGGTCGATCGTAAAATGAAATACGGACCGTAAAGTGATATACGGCCCGTAAACTGCCATGTCGAATTTCAACTTACAAAACTATAACTTTCTGTAAAAGACTTTAATGGTTAAAACGACTTGAAATACGGACTGTAAACTGATATACGGCCCGTAAACTGAGTCGTAAACCACCATGTCCTCAGCCTGACTTTCTGGTTCTGTTATGCTTTAATACGTCCACAGAATACGGCCGTAAACTGGAATACGGACCGTAAACTGGGTTTACAACCACTGTGCACTTCAACTACTGTTCATTTCGGATCAGATTTTAAGTCATTAAAAAGGATACCCAAGCTCATTAATTCATTTCATTTCCACGATACTCTTTTCTAAAAACCTGTAGAATATTCTCCACTCTTCATCTACAAGAAAACAAAGGAAATCAAAGATCAATATCAAGAATCCAAGTGAATCAAGTGTGTGGAACTCATCAAAGTTCATCCAAGTTAAGAAATTTCAAGAGAAGCAAACTAGGGTTTTGGTGCAAAAAGAGTAATACCACTCAAGGCTTGTTCCTACAACATCCAAGGTAAGTTTTATGGCATTTACATGTTATTTAGGGTATGGGAGAGTTGAAACCCTTGGATTATAGAAGGATGTAAGAAATGGGTCATAAAAGTGTGAATAGTAGCAATGTTAAGTAAAGGTTTAAATTGAGCCATGATCATTGATAATTTGTGATTATAAAAATGTTATGAATGACATTTAGAACATGGAATAAGTATCCTATGTGAGAAAAATGCAACAATGAACCATGGCCATGATTATGGAGAAATTGAAGACAAATTGTGAAATGCGGATATTGTAAATGAATGATAAGTGTTGTCTACCATATTGAGAATGTTGTTATGAACGTTTGAGAGTTGATATAGAATATGGGAAGAGTTGCATAAATGAAAGGAAATATTGTCCAATTTTCTCTAGCGTTAGTAAGCTGTTTTTATAATCGCTAGCTAATGTCGATACAAATTCTCTTGAAGGTAGAACGTACGCACTAAAGGAGAACAAGCAAGCGATAGATTAGTAAACGACAAAGGTATGTGAGGCTAGTCCTTTCTTTCTAATGGCATGAATCCTATAGCATGACTTTCTTTCCTCTTCATGAATTCCTACATTTCGGAAAGCTAAAAGTCTATGTCCATGAATAGCTACACAAGATAAGAGATATGCTATGAGTCCTATAATGATGATGATGAGTTAAAGTATGGAGATTCTAAAATGTAGGATATGATGATCTTATGATGTTAATGATGTTATTTATTGCGTACACTCACCTTATATGCTAATTCCTTCAAGGTGAGGCAAAATATCAATGAATGCTCCATAATGAAATCGGGGGATCACGACCTTACGTCACCCCGATAAAGTATAGTTGTCCTTGAGCCTTATGCATGTACTATGATAAACATATTATGATGAGTATAGTATGATGAGCATGTTATAATGATGATATACACCGCGCCTATATGGTCGTGCAGTCACCGTGTAACATCCCGTACCATTAACCTAAGCTTTGACCATGATCCTAGACTTAGAAAATCAGATAAAGAATGTAGAAATTGGAAATTCCCTGTACAGTTGTAAGATGGTGGTTAACGCCCATGAACAGTGATCGTATTTCAGTTTACGGCCCGTATTTCAAGTCGTAAACTAAAACCAAGGATTTCTGAGCATTCTGGAATTTGGCATTTGGATGTCAAATGGTTAAATACATACCGTATTTCAAAATACGGCCCGTAGTTCAAAACGTATTTGGAATTTGGGAAACTTCCTTCATGAAAGTTGTAGATCTTTGAAATACCTTTCCAACGGTATATTATGGGGGTCAAACGGACATCTTTGCAAAGCGTTATGGCCATTTTACTGAAGAGACACAGTGTAGTCCGTATTTCAAAATACGGCCAGTATTTCAAAATATGGCCCGTATTATGAAATACGGCCAGTATTTAACTGGGCCAAAATTTTAATTTTTCCAGAACAGTATATATTCGTCCGTATCAGTTCAAATCATTATTTTTCATTCCTTCAAGCTCTAGAACAACCTCCTACCCTCCTCCATCATTAAGAACACCAAGGTAAGCCTACTCTAATTATTCCAAATCAATTCTAATACCTATCCTTGTAATCTAAACAAGAAATTATCATTCCTAAACTAGGGTTTTCAAGAAAACCCATCTCAAGGTTCAAGAATCCAAGATTTTGGAAACCTTTTTCAAAGCTCAAGTCTTTAATTCAAGTTTTAGAGCGACTAAGGTATGTAGAACTTCCATCCACATGTGGGAATCTCTACGTTCTTCCCCATGCTCCGTTTCTTGATATCCATGAAGTTCAAACCCTAGGGCATTAAACCCAACATATTGGTAGCCCGTATTTATGTATCTATGTACATGAATTTTGTATCTATATTCGTTATTGTATTCCTAATCTTTCATTACGGTTATTAGGAACCCTAGCTTAATCCATGAATCATGAATTCTTCCTCATATGTTCTCATTATGTTTATATGAAACTTTATTATTTTATGTAGCAAGTTACAAGCATGTTTTCAAGTCAATTATATATATATAATTATGAACTATTGCTATTACTCATGAATCAAGAACATGTTTGCAAGACTATGACAAGTTATCTCATGAAACCATATTACAAGATATTTCATGAAACCATGTTACAAGTTATTTCGTGAAATCATGATTACAAGTTATTTACAAGTTATTTCACGAAAATCATGGGCTTCTTAGCCAACTATATTATGTTCATGTTTTGGGAATTGCTTAGTTAACCGAGAAGGCTCAGATAGCCTGAAACTACGTAGCCACCGTAGGATAAGGATTGTCAGCAAGGAGGCAACACCTTCATTATGCAGTTTGGATCCTTACATGCTTATTATTACTTAAATCTCATATCCCTGGCAAGTTTGGAGTGTTCTGCTGGTAGGACGCAAGTACCAGACCATGTTGTCGGTTATACTATAGCATTCCCCACGTTACAAGTAGTTTTACATACAAGTATTTCTATTGATTTACTATTTTAAGACTTTACTCACGTTTCATGCTCATGTTCAAGTTACATTCAGTTTCAGTTCATGTCCGATATCTATGTTGTGCCATGTTCTTCATTTTAGCAGGTTTTACATACTAGTACTATTCACCATGTACTAACGTCCCGTTTGCCCGGGGCCTGCACTTCACGGTGCAGATACCGGTTTTTCAGGAGCATACATTTGCGCAGTAGGATCACCTCAGTTATCAGCTTATTAATGAGCCGCACTCCTCTCGAGGTTCAACATGGAGTCTGCATTAGTATTCAGCTTATGGTAGTCCAGGGCCATGTCCTAGTAGTTAGTATTCAGACATGTTTTAGAGGTTTCATAGATAGATGTTAGTTCACAAAGTCAGTTATGTTTTCATGCGTGCATACTATTACGTTTTCATGATTTTTCATGCTATGAGATAACTTCAAGACTTTATTCCGCAAATTACATTTTCATGATTCATTTAAATTGCATCATATAGATTATATTGTTTTGATGCCCATGTTGACAAGCAAGCCATGAGGTTTGCTTGGACACATGTAAGCAAGGCCCGAGTGTTGTGTTACGCCCAGGCCATGGTTCGGGGCGTGACAAAGCTTGGTATCAGAGCCATAGGTTCAAGTGTCTTAGGGAGTCTATGAAACCGTGTCCAGTGGGGTCACTTTTATATGTGTGTGGCGCCCACACATATAAACAGTTGACCACCAAGACATTTAAGATTGTCTCACTTCTTTCAACTCTAGATCGTGCAATAGAGCTATGTTCTCAGAAATCACTCGGACTCGTGTGTTGTTTCCCATTCTATCGAATACACCACGTCTCAATGGATGAGAAAGATATAAATCTAATCATTATCGATGTGTTTCTTTCAGATGGGGTCATCGTGAATTATTCTAACTCGTGCCATGAAGCTTAGAGCAGTAAGTAATATTCTTTTTCCATCGAATTATGAACGTATCAAATGTGTAAGCGGTAAGAAGAAAATTTGAGGCTCAAGACTAGCTAAATACTTCATGGTGTGTTTATCAGGTGATAGTACCATTTGAAAGGCAAGTTTCGATATGGTAGTACACATAGGTTATATACCTTATAGAATAAGTTTATTTGGATTATCTGACCATGGAGCTACGATATAAGGATGATAGTTCAGATTTAAGACCCTACAGAGTAACATGTTATGAAATTAGCTGCAGCAATCATAAATTATCCACGGTAGTTTTAAGCAGGAAATAGCCTAAGAGTCAACCACCTGTAATACTATAAAGTCTCAACTTTTTCAAGGATATATATATATATATGTTTTCCATATGATCTATGCACATTACTAGGAAGGGACTGATGCGATAAGAAAATCATGAGCAGACGATATTGAATTTTTAGGGATAATTTTAAATTATTTAAGCTTATCCAGATCATACCTAGAGAGTATGATGTTAGTGAGTTACTACAAGAAACAAATATTACTATGAGATAAAAGATATGACAATTCCCTCTTAGGTTATGTGATTAAGTATTTATCCCTGATGTGTATAGAATGATATAATTTTGAAAGTGTATAGGGAGTTTGGGGTTAGTTGTTCCAATTACTTATTTGAGACAGATGAAATTTTCCCTAAGTGTGATCCATGTCTACAGTTCAGAAAGATAGTATACGACCTCAGAATAGAGTCAGATAAGGAGGAAAAGTTAGAAATACCCTTATGCTTCACTTTAGTACTCAGAGAAGAATTAGAGATTGTGATGTTAGTAAGTGGTTAACAGAAGCATAGTAAGTAAGTTTGAATAGATACAGTGAATTAGAAATTTTGAGCAAAGTTAGTAGAAGTACGATTTGAGTTACTTAGTCAAGTTAGCACTACTAAGTGGGTAACTGTCTGAATACACCAAAGGCGTGTTAGAACCCAAAGGGTTTAAGCTAAATTTGGGGTATAGAAATTGGTGAAAGAAAAAGAAAACCATCTAAGCAGTAAGAGAGCAAGCTACAGAAAAAGAGCCTTTAAGAGTTATTAGAAAAGAGTTTTCCCCAAAGACTGACAAAGCTAGTATGCTAGTTATGTACATTAGAAACCCGTTTATTTAAGTAATCCAATTTTCCCAGTAAGTAAGACTTGCTTGAAGTAAGCAGAAAAAATGAGTCGTCAGTATTTTAGAGGAAATTAGTAGAGCCACTAGATGACCACTTATCGCTAACTCGAGAGATCCATAGGCTTTAAATGTCAGATTTTGAACTAAGGGAGAGATCATGCAATAAGGTGCTGATATAGATTATGTGTTTCGTAAGTTGATAGGTGTTAAGGGGATTATGTCAGAGGATCACAGTTTCATATAGCCAAGATAAGGTGCGTAGAATGTGATTTTTATCATGCTGTTGAGATCAAATACTAGGTACTTATGTCATGAGATAAAGTTCTAGATCGAATAGCGGGTTTTAAGGGCATAACGGTTCCAATTTCAGAGTAATTCATGTACTATGTGGTACTAATGCCCAGACGTACTCTACTTGTGCCTTTCGTACCCATATCATGCCCATGTTAGAGCTTTACACTCCACATTTAAGATACAAGAATTAAGACTTCATACGATAGTAAGCTATGCAAGGGAATGTCCTTTCATGTTTCGTACATCAGGTTTGCTCATGTCTAAAGGTAAAAGCCGCATTCAGGTCTCACGTATCTATCATGCTTTTATACTCATGTTTATGTTCTAGCATCTAAGTGCTTTTCAAATCTGATGATGATCTTGACCCCTATGGTTGTGTTATCCATGTTACCACATACTCGTGCCCCAATTCATTTCGCTATGTATTCCACTTATAGTGGTATCGTAATAATGATTTTGTGAGATAATAATGAAGTTGAACCAAGATGGATGTCCTATCCATGATTCGATGTAATTCGTGCTTACATTCCTTTAGCTAATGTTTTACGATTATGATGACATGATTCCTTTTTCCTTTTGCTAAGTATCTAGGCCTCATTATGTTCAAGGTGACTTTCTACCCATGTGTTAGATGCTCGAGAAATGAATTATTCTGCCTATAATCCATTCCTTCATGAGCCTTATTTATAACAAGGGCATTTACTTACAGTGATAAGAGTAAGCTGTGTTGAACCATGTCCTATTCTTTCAGTATATCTAAGTTCTAAAAGTAATACTTTATCCATGCCTTACGTCTATGAGTACCCAAGAGTTAGCCTACAATTGTACTCCATGCAAGTCACACGTATGCCTTAGTCTTACTTCAATGTTCATGAACTCAAATCTATACGCCATGGTATGCAGATACTTATGTGAACACCATGTTTTTCATGTACCGATGTCCCATGTCATTCTATTCATGTTTCATGCCATATGAATCACGTTCCCATGTATGCATGTTCCACCTTACGTCCTCCATGTACAATGAACCATGTCATGTCTGTTCTCTAAAGCAAAGTATCTCATGTGAATGTACCAATAATTCCTTTTCTCTCAGTCCTCTAAAATTCGCTCACGAGAATGAGCAAGATGAGCTAAGGTATTCATAATCATGATTAACAGCTAACAAGATAATCAGAAGTAAGGTGCATTCCTATATTCAAATAGATATCTTTTCATGTACCCTATGGTACTTATCTCGGGAGTATTCTACTTAGATTCGACGTATTCATGTCATGCCTATGCTAGAGATTTATGAACACGTATTTTAGGATCATATTCTTGTTATATGACTCAAGTCTGTCGCATTCACATCGAGTTGTACTTACATTCAAAGCCGAAGTCATACTCCTATCTCATATTACTATGGTGACATACGGACGTTTATAATTAAGTCTCTAAGTAGCCAAATCCTACTCGCGCTTAGTATTAAACCCTCATGTTGTAACAATCATGTTTTCAATATTCAGATCCCATGTTACGATATCCATGTTTACACGTATTCATACCTCATGAAAGTTTAGCACTCATGTATTCATGTCATCCAATCTTCATGAATTTATGTCCCACGTCATACGTCTCACGCCTAGGTAATCATGTCATGTTCATACCTATTTCCAGTACTCATGTCATTCGTGCCTACACATTTCTTCCAAACCCCATGTATAGTAATCATGTAATCATTCAGCCAATATCCGTGTGTTCAAGCCAGCTCAGTATTTAAGTTTTATACATTCAAGATTCAGTAATCACGTTATGTCACATCATGCGTATTAAGATGCTATGTGGGTTGTGTGTCGGTACTTTAGTTAGTTGGCAGGCATTTGAGAAATGTCGTGAGGGCCCAAATTATGAAGGAAGTCCTGCCATAAATTTTTGTAGATTCCAGGGTTTGTAGCGATTCTTAACCACTAGTCACAAATCGAGGACAAATGTTTCTTGATTCTCATTCATGTAGGTGCTACTCAATTTCATGTTGCCCATGTACATGTTTCCATGTAAGCACGTATTCAGTTCTCATGATCCATGACCATGTTCCCACGTAACCATGTCAAGCTCTTATGTTCTACGTCATGTTTCTTTCATGTTCATGTATTCAAGCCATGTCCAGCCATGTTCTTAACCATGACCCATCATTCGAGGACGAATGATTCCAAGGGGGAGATATTGTAACACCCCGTACCTTTAACCTAAGTTTTGACCATGATCCTAGACTTAGAAAATCAGATAAAGAATGTAGAAATTGGAAATTCCCTGTACAGTTGTAAGATGGTGGTTTACGCCCATGAACAGTGATCGTATTTCAGTTTACGGCCCGTATTTCAAATCGTAAACTAAAACCAAGGATTTCTGAGCATTCTGGAATTTGGCATTTGGATGTCAAATGGTTAAATACATATCGTATTTCAAAATACGGCCCGTCGTTCAAAACTTATTTGGAATTTGGAAACATTTCCTTCATGAAAGTTGTAGATCATTCAAATACCTTTCCAACGGTATATTATGGGGGTCAAACGGACATCTTTGCAAAGCGTTATGGCCATTTTACTGAAGCGACACAGTGCAGTCCGTATTTCAAAATACGGCCCGTATTTTGAAATACGGCCAGTATTTAACTGGGCCGAAATTTTAATTTTCCAGAACAGTATATATTCGTCCGTATCAGTTCAAATCATTATTTTTCATTCCTTCAAGCTCTAGAACGACCTCCTACCCTCCTCCATCATTAAGAACACCAAGGTAAGTCTACTCTAATTATTCCAAATCAATTCTAATACCTATCCTTGTAATCTAAACAAGAAATTATCATTCCTAAACTAGGGTTTTCAAGAAAACCCATCTCAAGGTTCAAGAATCCAAGATTTTGGAAACCTTCTTCAAA
Source organism: Lycium barbarum (assembly GCF_019175385.1). NCBI lineage: Eukaryota > Viridiplantae > Streptophyta > Magnoliopsida > Solanales > Solanaceae > Lycium > Lycium barbarum. The sequence continues at coordinate 79,996,679 of NC_083337.1, read as the reverse complement.
GCTCAAGTCTTTAATTCAAGTTTTGGAGCGACTAAGGTATGTAGAACTTCCATCCACATGTGGGAATCTCTACGTTCTTCCCCATGCTCCATTTCTTGATATCCATGAAGTTCAAACCCTAGGGCATTAAACCCAACATATTGGTAGCCCGTATTTATGTATCTATGTACATGAATTTTGTATCTATATTCGTTATTGTATTCCTAATCTTTCATTACGGTTATTAGGAACCCTAGCTTAATCCATGAATCATGAATTCTTCCTCATGTGTTCTCATTATGTTTATATGAAACTTTATGATTTTATGTAGCAAGTTACAAGCATGTTTTCAAGTCAATTATATATATATAATTATGAACTATTGCTATTACTCATGAATCAAGAACATGTTTGCAAGACTATGACAAGTTATCACATGAAACCATATTACAAGATATTTCATGAAACCATGTTACAAGTTATTTCGTGAAATCATGATTACAAGTTATTTCACGAAAATCATGGGCTTCTTAGCCAGCTATATTATGTTCATGTTTTGGGAATTGCTTAGTTAACCGAGAAGGCTCAGATAGCCTGAAACTACGTAGCCACCGTAGGATAAGGGTTGTCAGCAAAGAGGCAACACCTTCATTATGTAGTTTGGATCCTTACATGCTTATTGTTACTTAAATCTCATATCCTGAGTGTTCTGCTCGTAGGACGCAAGTACCAGACCATGTTGTCGGTTATACTATAGCATTCCCCACGTTACAAGTAGTTTTACATAAAAGTATTTCTATTGATTTACTATTTTAAGACTTTACTCACGTTTCATGCTCATGTTCAAGTTACATTCAGTTTCAGTTCATGTCCAATATCTATGTTGTGTCATATTCTTCATTTTAGCAGGTTTTACATACTAGAACTATTCACCATGTACTAACGTCCCGTTTGCCCGGGGCCTGCACTTCACGGTGCAGATACCGGTTTTTCAGGAGCATACATTTGCGCAGTAGGATCACCTCAGTTATCAGCTTATTAATGAGCCCCACTCCTCTCGGGGTTCAACATGGAGTCTGCATTAGTATTCAGCTTATGGTAGTCCAGGGCCATGTCCTGGTAGTTAGTATTCAGACATGTTTTAGAGGTTTCATAGACAGATGTTAGTTCACAAAGTCAGTTATGTTTTCATGCGTGCATACTATTACGTTTTCATGATTTTTCATGCTATGAGATAACTTCAAGACTTTATTCCGCAAATTACATTTTCATGATTCGTTTCAATTGCATCATATAGATTATATTGTTTTGATGCCCATGTTGACAAGCAAGCCATGAGGTTCGCTCGGACACATGCAAGCAAGGCCCGAGTGCCGTGTTACGCCCAGGCCATGGTTCGGGGCGTGACACACCGCTAAGGCGGGCAGCGTATACACCATGGCCAGATGGCATGGGTAGACACCACTAGTGGGCGGCATGAGATGGTACCCCGGACACGGGAGGCCTGGACGCAGGCTAATGTTATGATTATCACACCGATTCGATATGGACGGGCAGTTTATACACTATCACACTGTACCTATGTGGGCGGGCAGCTTATACAATTATGCATATATGATATGACGATGAGTATGAGTAAGACAATATGCATTACTTCTTTTATATTTGACAGTCAGATGCAGATGTTTCATATTGACATTTCCTTTGTATCATTGTCCTATTTCATTGTTTATGCCTCTCATACTCAGTACAATGTTCGTACTGACGTCTATTTTCTTTGGACGCTGTGTTCATGCCCACAGGTAGACAGGGAGGTGAGCTTGATCCTGATTTGTAGAAGCTAGTAGCTGATTGAGAGCACTCCATTGTTCGGAGGTGCTTATGATGATTCTTTTGTGTATATTCGTGTATATGTATTTTGGGCATGACAGGGTCTTGTCCCGTCCTTATGTTTAGCATTCCAGTAGAGGCCTGTAGATACGCAGTATGGGTTAGATGGTCTCACGAGATTGTTATTATGTATATATATTATTTTGATCGCCAAGAGGCATATGTATATAAAAGTATTTATGTTTTCATATGAAATATGATTTTCCTACAAGATGAGTAGTAGAACGAGTGGCGCTCGGTGGCTAGCCCTGGGTACCCGTCGTGGCCCCTAGCTGGGTCGTGACACAATATCCCTTTCTGGAGGAAGGCCTGGAAGCTCATTTGGAAATACATCTTGAAATTCATCTACTACCGGGACGGATTGAAAAGTCGGCGGTTTTGCTTCAGTATCATGAACTCGAACTAGACGGTAAATATAGCCTTTTGCGATCATCTTCCTTGCCTTAAGGTAGGAAATAAACCTGCCTCTTGGAGACGCTGTATTACCTTTCCATTCAAGCACGGGTTCTCCTGGGAATTGGAATCGAACTATTTTCATTCTGCAATCAACATTAGCATAACAAGAGGCCAACCAATTCATTCCCATAATCACATCAAAATCTAGCATTTCCAGCTCTACCAAATCAACTTTAGTTTGACGATCACATACCAAAATCACAATTTTTATACACCTGTCTGGCTATTACTGGATCACCAACCGGAGTAGATACCTCAAAAGGTTTAATTGGCTCGGGTTTCACCCCAATACGACCACCAACATAAGGAGTAATATAAGACAGTGTAGAACCCAGATCAATCAATGCATAAACGTCATGAGAGAATATGGATAGTGTACCTGTGACCACATCCGGAGAGGACTCAAGATCCTGTCGTCTAGCTAAAGCATAAATACGGGGCTGGGCGCCACCTGAACTGGATGCTACTCCTCTGCCCCTACCGCGGCCTGCGGGAGTCTAGGAGGTCTGCCCTACGGGGTGCACCGATGAGGAAGAACCAGCTGCTGATCCCGCAGGTTTAGCCCCAACTCTACCACCCATCGACGAACAATCACGCATCATATGCCCAGCCTGACCATAGGCATAACAAGCATCTGAACCTCGGCGACACTGACCGGAATGTAATCTACCACACTGGCTACATCGTGGCACCGGTGGTCTCCGCTGGCTAAGATCACCTCCAAACTGAGAACCTAAGACTCTCGAACCCTGACCGGGACCAGAATAAATAGGGCGATCAAATCTTCTGCCTGCAAACCGAGGAGGTTCACTCGTCGCGGACTAGCCCGAATATCTAGAATAATGTTGCTGCTGACCCTTTCTATACTCACTTGTTACACCTCGTGGTTTCGTCCGTTGAGATTCGTTAGGTGTTGGTTGTCCAAATCGTAGAAACTAGAGTTACCTTAGGATATATGAGATTATATATTATCCCATATTATGGTTATGGGATTTAAGCCCATGAAATAAGCTATGGAAGGATTTAAGAACAAATAAATTAAGGAATGGAGTTTGTCGGAACTTTGGGAAAACTTGGCAAAATTTTCGGACAGGATTTTGGTCCAAATTGGGGGAGGACTATATCCTAGAATATGAGGGGTTTTGGTGTGTTTCTTTTATTCAAATTGAAGTTCATCGAGTCTAGTTTCCAACGCAACAAACCGTTCGTCAATGTGACATCGGAGTAAAAAGTTATGGGTGTTTCAACACAAACTGTCTGAGCAGAAAATTTTGACGGACCATTTGACGCCCCGCAGAAATTTTTGCGGCCCGTCAAATTCCACCAGCCCAGCGTAAAATGGTTACAATGAACCATATTTGATTGGGCAGTTCTACGGACCATTTTGACGGTCCGTAGGAATTTTGACGGCCCGTCAAAGTGGGTGCAGATTTGCCCAACAGGATTTTTAGTTCCGCTTTATATATTTCATTCCACTTCATTTGGACATTTTGTTTTACCAAATCAGATCCAAAATCTCTCTAAAAACCCTCTCTTCAACTCCATAAACTAATCTAAGCCAAAAATCCAAGGGAGATTAAATATCAAGAGGCAAGAATCAAGATACCCATGTGTTAGAAGCCTTGCTAGGGTTAGTAGACTCCAAGAATTCTTTGGATATTGAAGCTAGGGTTTTCATATAAGTTGATAGCTTGCTCCAAAGCTCATTCTTATGAGATAAAAATGTTAGTTTTCATAATTATTACATGTTATCAAGAATGTTTAGTTGTTAAACAACTTGGGTAGAAGGAGAAAGTAGAAGATGAGTTCTAAATGTAGTTTTTATAATGTTTTGAGTAGTAAGCTAACTTGAGTTATGATTCTTAGTATGCTATGGATATAATCTTGCTATGGAAGGTAATAATGGTGATGAAGAAGCATTATATGAAAATGTGCTAAAATGGGTATGAAGTTGCTAGCTTAAGTTGAACATAAGGATGAATTTTGGAGGCTTAATGTAATGTGTTACTTGATTATGATATTGTGAAAGTATTATGGATGTTTGGGAGTTGTTTTGTGATATAGTGGAAGTTGACGAAATAGGGGAAATGCTGCCCAATTTTCATTAGAACATGAATTATCCTAGTTTGAATTAAAGAGTATCATTAGGGCTTAACCATGGTATGAATCCTTCTAAATGTAGATTATTCAAGCTTCAACGGTGAACGTTAGATAGTTAAGAAGATGAAGAGGTATGTAAGGCTAACCCTTCTTTCATTAAGGCATAGTTCCTTTGCTATATGTATCCTTTCATGAATTCCATAATGTCTTCCAAATGACTCTATCTCTAAGATTACCAAAGCTTACGATTCTCGATACGTTCACGATTCCATTGCCTCTTTTATATGATAGTTGATCCTCTAAGGATAGATATAACAAAAATGATGATGTCAATGATAACGATGATACTCATGAACTCCTACGTATACGGATTTATGTATGACTATTATGTAACCCCGAGCTTATATGGCCGGATATGATACCTATTGTGCGCACACCACTGCAATTGGGTACGGATAACACTGAGCCTTGGTAGGGCCAGGTATGTATGACACCGAACCTTGTCATGGCCAGGTATGTAAATCCACCGAACCTTCATGGTCAGGTATGCTATGGGTATAAATATAAGTATGAATATGCATACGAATATGAATATGGATATGGATATGGATACCGATATGGATATATGTATACTCATATATGTATGTACACAAACACGCATTAGAAATGGAAGGTCCCAATTAAAGACAAGTAAGTAATTATGATAATGGCTCTACTACCTCCCGATTCTCCCATCCTATGCTATTTCTTATGCTGTCACTTATGCTCCTATTATGATGTTGATTATGCTTTACATACTCAGTACATTATTCGTACTGACGTCCTTTTGTTTGTGGACGTTGCGTCATGCCCGTAGGTGGAGGCTCGTAAACAGTTGTGTATGATTAGATGTCCTTATCCTTGTGGGCTTATATTTTGTATAGCATTTTGATAGCCTCGTCGGCTTATGTACATTGATATGGGCATAGTTGTTAATGGTGTTATGAATGTATTGTCGCCCAATGAGATTAGTATGAATGATGGATAGAAATTATGACTAAGCTAAGTGGCTCACCTAGATGTAAAATGTGAACGTACGATAAGAGGCGCCTGGGTGGGTTAGCACCGGGTGCCCATCATGGCTCTCCGGTTGGGTCGTGACATTACTACTGGCACCACCAGATCTGACCCTCTTGCTCTGTCCTCTATCAATATCACGCTCACCGCTCTGTGGCTGTTGCTGCTCTTCTAAATTCTGGGCGTGAGCCTGAATACGGGAAATATCCATCCCCTCTTGTAATGGAGCCGTCAAGCAATCCTTGAACAAATGTGGCCCAAAGCCACTCATAAATCTATGCACTCTATCTCCCATGTCAGCCACCATAGTCGGAGCATACCTAGCCAATGAATTAAAGTGAAGGCTATACTCCCGGGCACTCATATTCCCTTGCTTAAGATTCAAGAATGTATTCGCTCTGGCCCGGCAGACCTCGAGTGGCAAATAATGACAAATAAAAGCTTTCACGAACTCTTGCCAAATTGGGGGAGGTACGTCCTCTCCTCTTGAAGAAATCCAGTTGTTGTACCAAAAGGACCGCTACATCCCGGAGTCTATAAGATGATAACTCCACAGATTCAGTATCGGAGGCATGGATGATCCTCAACGTACTTAATATCTCATCTATAAAGCCCTGCGGGTCTTCATCCGGCTTCGACCCAAAAAATTCTAGGGGATTCAAACTCATAAAATCACGAGCCCTTGCACTAGTGGCTCTATCACCGGGACCTGCGCTTTGCTGTTGAGCCTGAGCGGCAACCAACTGAGTCAAAAACTGAATGGCCTCGGTCATTTGTTGACCCGAAGCACCCGGTGGAGGAACTGGGGGCATAGGAGCCGGAGCTAAAGCCCCTCCTTGTTCTTCTAGGATAGGTGGAGTGTGATAGGCATTAGATGGAGCCTCATTATGGGATTCACCCTCTTCTACATCCGTTGGTGGCTCCCTCTCCATTCGCCGTGCTGTAGTAGCCTTGCCCTTCTGGGTGGATGTGGCTTTTCTTTTACCGGCGTTGCTGAAATCATAACGCACAATTAGAGGGGAGGAAATCTTATAACATAGCTCTATCGCACGATCTATTAAGAAGAAGAATGGTCATTTTTCCTAAATGCCCTGCAGCCTCTTCTTTATAAGTGTGGCATGCTTCACACCCATAAATGAGACTCTGCTGGACACGGCTCATAGACACACCCTAGGACGTAACTGCTTTGATACCACTTTTCTCATGACCCGATTAGGGGGTCATGACGGGTACCCAGAGCTGACTACCGAGCACCACTCACTATGCTAATCATCTTACCCAACCTGAACATACACAATCTCCAAGGCAACACATACATATATATAAGCCCTCACGGCTGCAAAAATGATATACACAAATATACACTGATGTATCCATGGGACAACTACTACCCACACATACGTATCTGTGAGCCTCTACTAGAGTACTGAGACATAAGGACGGAACAGGACCCCGTCGTGCCCAAATATATACACAAAATAATGTATCAAAAATGGCACCTCCGGAAGAGTGGAGTGCTCCTGTAAATCTGTTGAGTAGCTCTTAGGAATCTGGGCCACCTCCCTGTCTACCTGTGGGCATGAACATAGCGTCCAAAAAGAAAGAACGTCAGTACGAACATTGTACTGAGTATGTAAGGCATGAACAATAAGAACATATCGAAGAGATAAGAGAACATCAAGTAAGGAAACAACCTGTAGCTGAATGTCACTTAAGACAGAATAATTCATGCTAACTTACACCATAAACAACATCATATCAAGTATGTATATATAGATATATATAAGCTGCCCGACCATATAGGTACGGTGTAATCATCATTAGCCCGCGTCCAGGCCTCCCGCGTCTGGGGTAAACATCTCATGCAGCCCACTAGTGGTGTCTGCCCATGCCCTCTCAACATGGTGTATATGCCGCCGGCCTTAGCGGTGTCTGCCCAGCCGTATAGGCACGGTGTAATCTCATTCATATACTTATCATAAAGCATACATTAGAACTCAAATACAAACTATAACTCTATCGGGGTGACGTAAGGTCGAGAACCCCTGATTCCATTATGGAGTAGTCATGATCATCATGCCTCACCTTGAAGGAACTAACATTTTAAGGTGAGTCTAGCAACAATGAATAACATCAAGGAATCATTAGCTTCATAGGAATACCATATCATAAGCTTTGGAATCTCTAGACATAGACTCATCAACATCATTGTCATATTCACAACGCATCTCTTATCTTTATATCATGAGAAGCTCTTATTAATCATAGACTCACAGTTTCTGGAATATAAGATTCATGGAAAGAAAAGGAAGTCATATTGCAAGGATCATGCCTTAGAAAAAGAAGGGACTGTGGCCTTACATACCTTGATGTAGCTCTAACTTTATCAATTAAGCGCTTTCCTCCAATGTTCACGATTCTACATTCAAGAGAATTCGTACTAGAATTAGATAATCGATAACGTGCTTACGCTTGAGCTAAAGCTAATGAAAATTGGGCAGCATCTCCTTTGTTTCTACAACTTCCTCCATATGATATAACAACTCCCAAACATCAACCACACACCCATAATATCATAATCAATAAACTTACTCAAGTTAGTCATTATTCAATTCTCAAATTTTCCTCTTAAGGTCATCCATAACCATGGCCATAATACAACACCACATTCATCCTCATATAATGCTTCTCCAATATTCTCAATATCATTTATAACAAGATTATACTCATAACATCTCAAGAATTATGATTCATGTCAAACTACTATTCAAGAATATCAGTATTTCACAATTGAGCTCCATATTCTACTTTCTTCCAGAATCTAAGTCTTTCAACCATTCAATATTCTTAATAACATGAAATGGTCATAAAACGCACCCTTTGATTGTGTAGGAATGGGTTTTGGATGGAAATGCCTCACTTGGAGAAAACCCTAACTTCAACTTCTAAGAGATTCTTGACTTCTAGCAACCCTAGAGAACTCCCTTGCACTTAACTCCCTTGAATTGATGATATTGATCTTTGATTTGCCTTGGATTTATGTTAGTGAAATATGTGGAATATTCTAGAGGTTTAGAGAGAAGTGGAGAAGTTGGAAGAATGAGAAATTAGAAGTGGGAACATGTTTTTATACTTGGAAAATACTTAGCCCATCGGGAGTTATACGGACCCTTATACGGTCCGTATAAGTGGCCATACTTCACCATCAGGGAAATTCCCTTTTCTGTAAGGTTATACGGACCCCTTATACGGACCGTATAAATGGTCGTATAACTCCATTTTTCTGAAGTTAATCTCGTTGCTTCGTCTAATCTCCAATCCTTATGGAACCTTCTTAGCACTTGCCTAACACTTCATTAACAATCTAAGGAGCGTTACAACTCTTCCCCAAGACATTATTAAGTCATCATTAGTTCGATACTTTACAAAACCCTTCCAAAACACGACTTATACCTTACGTTCTTCATCGAACTTCCTTCTCTTGCCTCAAATGTCTTTGGAATCTTAATTAGAATCGTTAAGTAACATTTCTTACTTGTAGAAACATCATATACTTCTTACCCTGCGTCAGTCTATCTACCATACGACGACATGAAAGTTTTTGAGGTGTAACACACACAACTTGCTTCAAGACCAAATTCACCACAACATCAAGTAAAAGCAAGAACCATCACTTTTCATGAACTAGTTGAGGATTTTGGAGTTTGATCTTTTCTTGAAATGATTTGGGGTGTTTATAGGTGTTAGAGCTTAGAGAGACACTAGGGATCTGTTTTGATGAAATAAAATGACCCCAAGTCATGAAAATCAATTTGTAGGAAGTTTCCACCGACTTTCAACTTTCTGGAAATTTCGGGCAAAGTACGCAAAAAGTGCGGGTCGTACTTTAAAATTGCGAGTTTTCAGTTGCATTGGAAAGAAGACTCGCTGAACTTGAATTTACATAGGTTATACATTCCATAACTCCTCATATTCTAGGAGATATACCTCTCTCAAGTTGGACCAAAAATTGTTGTCCAAAATTCTGCCAAGATTTCCCAAATTTTCAACAGACTTAATTTCTTCAATTCGCTTGATCCCGGAACCTTTAGACACTTTCTTAATGCTTGTTAAAAGTGTTCCTTAACCTCATAATGGTCCCATAACCTCTCCAGGCTTACGTTAGTTTACTTACAATGCAAACGACGCGAATTTTTTTTAGGTGTGACACTTCGCATGATCGGGAGATTGAGGTTGTCAATGACTACCAAGCTAGGGGAAAACAAGAACAAAAAGACACTGCCATGTTCCTTATCCATTGGAAGGGGCAATCACGGGAAAACCACATGGGAGCTATACAAAGATTTGTGGCAATTAAAAGAAAAGATCTGAGAGTTTGTGCAACAACAATGTGTCACGATCATCGCAATATCAGGTGGGGGAAAGTGTGATGACCCACCGCATTATCATGCCACCTAGGTGCCACTTGACACACATTTTTGCCATGTGGGATGCTTACGTAAGAGGAAGACTAGCAATTATAGGAAAATTCTAGACAATTGGGGATTCCCTTGAAAGACTATAGAACCTGAAGAATTTGCTAGGAAAGTCTTTGGAATTTATAGCCTCGTAGAGAATTCTAGAGAGAGTCCTTATCTTGTAAATATGAAGGACTTGTACAATTATTATCATTTAGCCACTAGCCCCTAGATAAGTATAAGTAGGGGTCCATTCCTTTTAAATGCATCAAGCAAACAATTCAAGTTTTCTCTAATACAAAGCTTCCTTTCACAATTTTATTGTGTTATTTCTATCATTCCCTTAGTGATTCCTAGTGTCTTAGGTTGACTTGTTATACAACAAGATCGCGAAGATGTTGTGCAAGAACACGAGGGAGTTGTCAAGTGTCGGATGTGCGCTTAGTTGAAGTCTAAGGACGTGACAATGGGATGAAAATTTGAAAATTTCAACAATCTATTTTAATTTCTTCAATCTAAGTAGCTAAATTAGTTGGCTACCATTTCACCTTATTGGCGAGGCCTGATTCCCCACCTTACTCTCCCCGTTTTCCCTTCCCCCACCCCAATAGGTATAACAAAAAAATTGAAAAGAACAAACTACTCGAGATTTTTAATTAGAAAAAGCCAAAAAAAAATGTTTGTCTAATGTCACGACCCGACTAGGGCCGCGACGGGCACCCGGTACTAGCCCACCCGGTCACCCTTTGACTTATGCTTACTCTTACATCTAGGTGAGCCACATAATTAAACATACATTTCTAATCACCATTCATGCTAGTCCCATTGGATGACAATGCTTTCATATCATGGTTGGCATCTATACCACATCAATGTACATGAGTCGTCAAGGCTATCAAAATAATATACAAAATATAGGCCACCAAGGCCAGACATATCTAACCATATACACGTGACTATGAGCCTCTAAAGAGAGTATAACACATCACATAAGCAGGACAGGACCCCGCTATGCCCATAATTATGTACACAAAAGAATAAGTACCCAAACGTTATGGCTCCGAATGAAATGGAGCTCTGCTAGGTGGTCTCTGAGAATACCGCTATGGATCGAGCCTGTCTCCTTGTGCACCTGCAGGTATGACGCAGCATCCACAAACAAAAGGACGTCAGTACGAAGAATGTACTGAGTATGTAAAGCATGATCAATATCAATATAGAAGCATAATAAGCAACATAAGAAATAGCATAAGATGGGAGATGGTGTTATCATCGTCATAGGTACTTACTTGCCCTACATAGGATCTTTCCGTTTCTAATGCGTATTTACGTGTATACATCAATATCCGTATCCGTTCCACATCTGTACTCATATTCGTATACATGCCCTTATTAAAATTCATATCGTACCATATTCGTATTCATACTTATATCCATATCATATACATAATCATATCATATACATAGCATACCCGACCATGCAGGATCGGTGTTTCATACATACTTGGCCAACCAAGGCTCAAGGTTACTCATACCTGGCCCTACCAAGGCTTCAGGGTTACATCTACCAGGCCCTACCAAGGCGTCAGGGTTATCCGTACCATCTGCAGAAGTGTGCGCGCGTTACGTAATCATATACATACTTATTTACATATCTTACCCGGCCTCATAAGCTCGGGGTTCCATAATAGTCATACATAGACACATATACATAATAGCTTGTAAGCAACTTTACTATTAACATCATTATCATAATCGTCATTGTTATCGTCATCGATATCATTATCGCTATTATCATCATTCGTCGCATCTATCTTTATAGACTTACTCGTCATACGAGGGACTTAGTGCAATCGTAACATATCGAGAATCATAAGCTTAGTAGCTTTGAAGATAGAAGAATTTGGAGAGTATCACAAGCTCGTAGAAGATTTAGATGATTGGCCAAAGAACCATGCCTTATGAAAGAAGGGTTAGCCTTACATACCTTTTCCGTTCAACTATTTACCACTTATGCGTTCTCCTCCAACGCTCGTATTTCTACCTTCATTAAAGTCATACTATCATTAGAATCGACGGCTAGCATATATGACCAAAGCTAGAGACAATCGGACAGCATCTCCTCTACTTATATGACATCCCTCCATAACATATATCAACTCCCAAACATTAATAATACATTCACAATACTATAACAATAGTCATTATTCATCCACATTCCTAAACTTACTTTCAATCATCCATATCCATGGCTATAACACACGACTATACCCATTCACGTACATTGCTCATCTCATGTTCTCAACGTCATTTATAACGTATTTACATCACAATACATCAAGACTCATAACTCAATTCAAACTATTTCTCAAAATGGCACTATTCCACATTCATGAACCATTTTGCCATACCTCTCTACAATCCAAGCATTTCAACTCTTAAATACTTTAAACAACATAGACACATCATAAATCTTACCTTAGATGTCATAGGAACAAGCCTTGGTAGATAATACTCCACTTGAGCAAAACCCTAGTTTATCTCGAATGAGATTTCTTGACTTGTATGATCCTTAATGGGTTTTCTTATACTTGATTCACTTAGTTTATGTTGTTGTTCATTTATAATCCTTGAATCCTTGTGGAATAAATGTAGAGAGAGGTTTTAGAGAGAAGGGGGTGTCATGTGGAAATGAAATAATGAACTTGGTCTCTTATTGATAACCCAAAATCTGATCTTAAATGAACAGTCGTCGAAAGTGCACAGTGGTCGTAAACACAGTTTACGGTCCGTATTCCAGTTTACGTACTGTATTTCGTGGTCGTATTTAAGGATGACAGAAACAGAAAGTCAGGCTGAGGACATGGTGGTTTACGACTCAGTTTACGGGTCGTATTTTAGTTTACGGTCCGTATTCCAAGTCGTCTTTAACCATTCCAGCATTTGACAGAAGTTGAAGTATTTGGAAGCTGAAATACGACATGGCAGTTTACGGACCGTATACCACTTTACGGTCCGTATTTCATTTTACGACCAACTGGCCAGAATGCAAACCTGCAACTTTTCACATTTCCAAAACCTATAATTAGTCATTATGGAGCATAACCTACCTTTCATTGCAGTTGCCTTTGAAATCTTTCTTAGGGTCGTCAAACGTCGTTCCCTTCTTATTAAAACATCATATACTCGTATTCTTCGTTAGTCTCTATTCACTGTACGTTCACGGGGGAATTCCCGAGGTGTAACATTCTCCCCCCCTTAAAAACATTCGTCCTCGAATGTTAAAGTCTTCGGGGATTCTATGGAAATTTCGACAGAGTTTCCCCTATAATATGGCACTACTAACCTGTCACAACAACCCAAAATATCATCGCCTCCCAGGGCTACGTCACAATATCAACATATCTAGGGTCACACACGACCAAAAGCATGAAAAGGAAGTCATACATACCTCATACCGCTGATGTTTCATCTTGAATCTCTCCCAAGGGCTGAAATAAATTAGGGTATCTAGCTCGCATACTTTCTTCCGCTTCCCATGTCATTTCTTCTCGTTTACTGCTTCTCCATAAAACCTTAACTGAGGCCACTTCTTTGTTTCTAAGTCTCCGTACTTGCCTATCTAGTATGGCAATGGATACTTCTTCATAAGTCAACTTTTCTGTCACTTGCACATCATTTATTGGCAGAATCTTAGTAGGATCTCCAACACATTTTCGAAGCATCGAGACATGGAAAACTGGGTGAACTGACTCCAAATTCGGAGGTAGATCTAATTCGTAGGCCACTTTGCCCACTTTGCGCACAATCTCATAAGGTCCAATGTACCGGGGACTAAGCTTCCCCTTTTTGCCAAATCTCATTACACCTTTCATCGGTGACACTTTCAAGAATACCCAATCTTTCACTTGGAACTCTAAGTCTCTTCGGCGATTATCCGCATAGGACTTTTGACGACTTTGGGCTGCTAATAACCGATCTTGTATGAGCTTGACTTTCTCTATGGCTTGCTGGACCAAGTCTGGCCCTATCAGTCTGGCCTCTCCTGTTTCGAACCACCCAATTGGGGATCTACACTTTCGCCCATACAAAGCTTCATACGGTGCCACTTGGATGCTAGAATGATAACTGTTATTGTAAGCA